>NC_090938.1:512679121-512982621 GCF_040938575.1 Ambystoma mexicanum | reverse complement strand
GATTAGAGGTTACACACAGATGTCTGAAGTGAGCGCTAAAATCGCTGAGCTATCTTACATTGATTGGTACCGCGCACCGGAAGAGTCATCGCTATGGAATGATATGCCTTTAGGCTAACATTACTGGATGGAAACAATGGCCATAATTGTCACTTTATCTGATAAACACCCAGAAAGGGGGATGGATTAAACAGTCAAGTCCAATATTTAAGTGTCACAGTTGCATTGAAAGGAGGAAATAGCCGTAGGTATCTAAGCATTTGGGCAGACCTACGAGTAGGAAAAGAGACTTTCGTCCATCACCACCTTCCCTCCTTAAACCATCGCGATAGATCGCTACTTCCGGTCTTGAATCAGTAGCCTGCAAGCACCTCCGGACTCCACGAACTGGGTCCCACTGATGGAGGCTGACGCAGGGCTTGTGTGAAGGGGGCGGGGCCTAGCAGCTGAGGCTGGACTTTTACCTTTTAGGTCAGAGTCAAGACTGATTTGCATATGGGTGGTTCTCTTCTCTCGTGGCACAGCACCGCTAAAAAAAAGTCATGGAATTGCAAGCCCCACAAAGCAATTATTGGATAAAGGTGGGCTGGGTGTTTTCATCCATAACTTTTTGGTTTTCTTACAAAGGCACTGATGGCAGGTAAACTCTACCAGGCTCGCCTATACCTCCACATTCTTTGCTTGCTGCTGCACCATATGCTTTCTGTGGTCCCCAGCTCTGGCAATGCTTTCATGCTACGATTACTGTGGAGTCTATGATGAAGATTTTTCTCTGTATCACTTTCAGGTTTATAGCAAGGATTTGTTAAGCAGCTTTCTGGCATCACGCAGTATGCAGGAGCGACCACTGGGGACTAGGAGCTACTATGTATGCAGGAGCGACCACTGGGGAACTAGGAGCTACTACATATGCACAAGTGACCACTGGGGAACTAGGAGCTACTACGTATGCAGGAGTGACCACTGGGGAACTAGGAGCTACTACATATGCACAAGTGACCACTGGGGAACTAGGAGCTACTACGTATGCAGGAGTGACCACTGGGGAAGTAGGAGCACCTAGGTATGCAGGTGCGACCACTGGGGAAGTAGGAGCCATTACATATGCAGGAGCGACCACTGGGGAACTAGGAGCTACTACATATGCAGGAACGCCCACTGGGGAAGTAGGAGCTATTACATATGCAGGAGCGCCCGGAGGACAGAAGGTGGCCAGGTGCACAGTGCCAAGAGAGAACAGATCAGCAGGGGATAGGGGGAGCGAAGGCAGAAGAAAAGAGGAAGTTCTTGAGGTGCTTCTGGAACCGGAGATGGATCTCCTCAAGTTTTAGAGTGGCAGGGAGGCTGTTCTAGATGGAGGACTCAGCCGAAGACAGAGATCTGCCCCCAACTTGTTACTTTGAAAAACAACTGACCCTGAGGGAGTTAAAGGTAGAGGAGCAAAGAGCTCGAGAGGGGAGGTATTTGCGGAGGGATAGCTGAAGGTATTTTTGACCCAGGCCCCAGAAAGCATTGTGGACAATGCAGAGGGTTTTGCATTTAATCCTTATCTGCAGGAGCAACCACTGGGGAACTAGAAGCTACTGTGTAATGTAATTCCAATCCAACTTCCACATGAGAGGCAAGCATATGATCCATTAAAGTTTAAAGGTCTTCTAGATGTGTCCGAATGCTCCTTTGACACATTTGCCATCACCCAGGGTTAATGTCATGTGACATTAGTCAGACAAATTAGACAATGTCAGAAGTCCGGACATGTGCAAACTTGAACTCCGCTGGTGCAGGAAGGAAAGAATGAAAAGACAGGCCTTCTCTGTCTATGACCTAAGACACGGGAACCTCATCCCCGTCACCATCAGACTCGCCCCTTTGCTTCAACAGTTCTGCAAAGACCTCAAGAACCTATCTTAAAGGAATGGCTCCTCCCTGAGACTTAGTTTTACAGACTCTCAACTCCCCATCCTACCCGAATCTGGGTGATCTGATCCCTACTGTTCCCTCTACAGTCCCTCTGCTGTCACATTGCCCTCCCCTTCCCCTGTTAGGAACCCATTCCCTTGTATCTTTGCTTCCCTCATTGTGTCCTTTCGCTTGGAGGCGCTCTGCTGCCACATTGCCCTCCCCTTTCCCCTGTTAGGTCCCTGTTCCCTTGCATCTTTGCTTCCCTCATTTTATCCTTTCGCTTGGAGGCGATCTGCTGCCACATTGCCCTTCCCTTTCCCATGTTAGGTCCCTGTTCCCTTGCATCATTGCTTCCCTCATGTTGTCCTTTCGCTTGGAGGTGCTCTGCTGCCACATTGCCCTCCCCTTTCCCTTGTTAGGTCCCTCTTCTCTATATTTGCTTCCCCCATTTTGTCCTTTAGCTTGGAGGCGCTCTGCAGCCACATTGCCCTCCCCTTCCCCCAGTTAGCTCCCTGTTCCCTTGTATCTCTGCTTCCCTCATTTTGTCCTTTCACTTTGAGGCACTCTGCCTCCACATTGCCCTTCCCTTCCCCCTGTTAGGTCCCTGTTCCCTTGTATCTTTGCTTCCCTCATTTTGTCCTTTCGCTTGGAGGTGCTCTGCTGCCACATTGCCCTCCCCTTCCCCCTGTTAGGTCCCTGTTCCCGTGTATCTTTGCTTCCCTCATTTTGTCCTTTCGCTTGGAGGCGCTCTGCTGCCACATTGCCCTCCCCTTTCCCCTGTTAGGTCCCTGTTCCCTTGCATCTTTGCTTCCCTCATTTTGTCCTTTCGCTTGGAGGCGATCTGCTGCCACATTGCCCTCCCCTTTCCCATGTTAGGTCCCTGTTCCCTTGCATCATTGCTTCCCTCATGTTGTCCTTTCGCTTGGAGGTGCTCTGCTGCCACATTGCCCTCCCCTTTCCCTTGTTAGGTCCCTGTTCTCTATATTTGCTTCCCCCATTTTGTCCTTTAGCTTGGAGGCGCTCTGCAGCCACATTGCCCTCCCCTTCCCCCAGTTAGCTCCCTGTTCCCTTGTATCTTTGCTTCCCTCATTTTGTCCTTTCACTTTGAGGCACTCTGCCTCCACATTGCCCTCCCCTTCCCCCTGTTAGGTCCCTGTTCCCTTGTATCTTTGCTTCCCTCATGTTGTCCTTTCGCTTGGAGGCGCTCTGCTGCCACATTGCCCTCCCCTTCCCCCTGTTAGGTCCCTGTTCCCTTGTATCTTTGCTTCCCTCATTTTGTCCTTTCGCTTGGAGGCGCTCTGCCGCCACATTGCCCTCCCCTTCCCCCGTTAGGTCCGTGTTCCCTTGCATCTTTGCTTCCCTCATTTTTTCCTTCCTCCCTATGATTTGTAATGCGCTCTGTTGCTTGCCAAAGCTAGGTCTGTGCTCAATGAATACCAAGTCAGAGGACAAGAGGTGGGGAAGAACTGGAGACCAAAGTTCGATGGTGGAAACTTGAGTTGGGTGGCGCCAACAATCCGAGCCTAGGAGGCCGCATGAAGGACATTCTCAGTGTTGAAACAGAGTCACTTCATCCAGCTGGTAATTGCAGGGAAACTGATGATTTGCAGAGACTCAACACCTTCTCTTTAACAAGAGAACCCACTCTGCACATGTCCACATTGAATAAGCGCAGAAATCACAATTCTTGCCCTTGATTTCACTATCACCAACCAAGTGGGCAAACACGGAAGGTTATTAGGTTAGGGTGGGGGCCCTGGAGGTTCTGGTTCAGACTTTTTGAACATCTAGATGGTTAAGACCTTTCACAACCTATCATTTAAGGTAACTAATCGGGTGTGGTGGGATTGGGGTGAAACCAACTACTGCACTTAAGTAATTGAAGCTCCCAGGTAGCCCAGTGTCACGCAGGACACCTTGAGCTAGTCCTGCCTTTCGGCTTTGCAGGTTGGGGCTTGTAGGCCCATGCTTGCTAAGGGAAAAACGAAACCTTAGGTCTCAGCATGCAATGGGAAAACACACACTGGCTCGAGGTGTCACTCGACAGACGGCACAACATGCATTCATTTTTTTTAAATTGTATTTAGGGACGAAGAGAGGAGAGGGGTGATGGAGAGGGGACATTTTTTAAATAAATAACGAGATGCTGCCTAAGAAGCCACTGCAGATGCAGGAGTACCAGGGTGCATCTCGCCGGCATCCCCTTATTTCTCAAGGCTCAGCACGCTTAGAGCTAGCTAGAGTAACTGGATTTGAACATATTACATATTATTATAGTTTATTTATAATGCGCTTAATACCCAGAGGTTTCTAAGCGCGGACCTGCGGATCAAACCTGTGTTGCTCGGGGTTGTATTTGCTTCCAAGGCGAAGACGTTGCCGCTGAGCTATCCTCCCGGGATAATATTGTGAGCAAACCATTGCTATTCCGATTCGCTCTCAATGAAAGTCGTCACATTGCGTGGGGCAGTGGCGTGTTGTTCGGATACTTAGGCAGAAAGTACAACATACAGATTAATATTGAGAAATTATAAAATCAATTTCAGATTGAGGCGCGTTGTTGTGATAGCTCAGCGAGTTAAGCACTTGCTTCGGAGATCTGTCTGCATCTTGCAATCACTGTTTGAAATCCTTTCAAGGCTAGCATAGCTCTCTATGCTTCAGAGGTCGATAAACTGAACACCCATTGGGTAACACGGATTATCAGGTGGGAGAGGGCAAGTAGCCAATTAGGTTGCTTGGATTGATCTAATAATATAATCTCCCTACAGCCTGCTCGTTTAGGTTTGTAATTTCCTTTTTTTGGGATGGCACTGGGACTTTTCGACTCCTAGACCTCCTTGACTCTTCTGCCAAAAGCAGTACACCATAGAAGTGGAAAGATTTGGTGCCCATTTTCTGGTGGTGGTCATTTTGCATTGGTTAATTCAATGCAAAATATTTAATTTAATATTTAAAATGCAAAGTAGTTAATTCAAGCTCGTTTGCTCTTGAGTGTTTTTTTTCTTCATGTAATAGAAAGCACGGATGTGGCATTCTACTGCTGTTATTGTTACTAATATAAATATGTCATCGGGCAGCGGGCAGCACTGGCTGCTAATGACCGTTACGTTGTGTTAAAAACCCTTGCGAGGCTCCGGACTTTTGCTTGTCTGCAGGCCGCTATCACTCAATGCGGCCCACTGTGCAGTGTATTATCGCTAAATGATGGCCTTGCTTTAAGTGGGACAAAACCAGCAAGACGCCCTAACAAACTTGTATTATTGTTCGTCTAAAAGCTTAAGTAAATCGTCACACTAACTTTTGGCTATGTGTATATTTTGTGTATGTCAGTGTCAAAAGCGTTACGCATAGCGCACAACTGACTTTGGCATAACTTTGTAGCGCTGTGCCGGTGTCCTTACACTGTGATGAGTCGCATAACATTTGAACTCTCCCCGATTGCTTGTCATTTCCCACCTCGCCAAGCCTGCCCTTTGGAGAGGCTCTACCCGTTATTCCCGGCTCACATAAATAAACTGAAGTCCCGCCGTCAGAGCTGGCTCTGCCAACTGCCAGTGGCATCAACAAACGTCCCTATAATTGCGCCAGCAATATGTTTTCCCTGGGATATTATCTGGCAGCAAGAGCGTTCTCTCTCTCTCTCTCTCTCTCTCGAGAGAAGAGAGAGAGAGAGAGAGAGAGAGAGAGAGAGAGAGAGAGAGAGAGAGAGAGAGAGAGAGAGAGAGAGAGAGAGAGAGAGAGAGAGAGAGAGAGAGAGAGAGAGAGAGAGAGAGAGAGAGAGAGAGAGAGAGAGAGAGAGAGAGAGAGAGAGAGAGAGAGAGAAGAGAGAGAGAGAGAGAGAGAGAGAGAGAGAGAGAGAGAAGAGAGAGAGAGAGAGAGAAGAGAGAGAGAGAGAGAGAGAGAGAGAGAGGAGAGAGAGAGAGAGAGAGAGAGAGAGAGAGAGAGAGAGAGAGAGAGAGAGAGAGAGAGAGAGAGAAAGGCAGCCGATATCTGAAGGGACAAGCAAGGTCCATGGATGGCAACTTTTCATTTTCACTATGGGGGCAAAATCCGCGCTAACGCACCCCCTCCACCCTCTGCCCCCCCCCCCCCCCCTGAATATGAGCAAGCAACAGACCTCGACCCTTTCTGGGGGGAACAGTGCTTTTCAGAGCACATTTTTAGAAGGAATTCCAAAAACAGTAAATTGTTTACGTTGATCTGAACATATAATATCTCAGCAAGAGTCACCCGACCTGCTGAGCTACCTTGCCGTTTCTGCTTTATAGACTGTCACTCAAGGAAGAATTTAACATTGCAGGTGGGTCCCTGACACTGCTCATAGTCACTGCATTAATAAGGTGGCTTAAAAGCCCACCGTGCCAAGCATTTCTAGGGGGGCAAAGCGTGGCTACAGAGGTAAGTGGGCATTTGCTATCTTTGCACCCCTGCACTTGGTGCCTATGCATAGAGATGCCCGGCTGATGTCGTTTGCACCACATACACGTATTTTCATACATATAAACAAGCCAACAGAAACGTGCAAAACGTACATGGACAGATGTTTTATGATACACGTCTTAAAAGTGGGAAGCATCCGGTTTCCAAACACTCACATTTTCTTCAAGACAATGGAAGCGAGGCACAGGGAGACAACGTTATCTGCTCAGGATCACACAAATTCACTGTAGCGTGGAAGTCAGGACTAGGTGCTAGGACGTCCCCACTAGGACCCATCTATGCCCATAGAAATCAATACACAGGGTGCCTATAAACAGAGACAGTGGGGGAGAGCGGGGGGGGGGTGGGGATGCAAGCTCAAAGCTAAGCTGTCACCTAGATCGCCTGCTAAAGGGCTGTCCAGAATGTAGCAGAGGTGTCCCCTGCATCTGGGGGCTGGGTGGCGGGGCTGGGGGGAGGGAGGAAGGAGGGGAGACAACATGCCACTTTGCAAAAATGGTAAGTTGGCAAACCTCTTTGCACCCACCTAAAATGGTGCTTAGTGTAACTTCCAGCGGAAGTCTTGCAAATGGGTTCTGCTAGATCGAGCTACTGAAATGTGCGCCTGGGCCTCCATGGAACGGACATGGAGAAAGGTCCATGTGCTTCTTCGGGCGATCCAATCTCTAAATAAATGGAGGTGCGCAATTGGATCCAGTGTAAACCATTTGCAACTGGTCAGCAGCAATTTCCACCAGAGCTCAGAGGCTTCCCCTACTCTTGAAACAGCTGTTGCATCTTATTTTATTATTTATTTCACACAACTATAGAGGCAGGTGTAAGTCACTGACACCCCCATGGTATTAAGGCAGCTTGTGTCTACAAGATAAAATACAGATCCTCAGGCGTTCGCGTTCACGTGCGAATATTCCAGAGGCAACGTCCAGGCTAGGAGCCGATGGCGGGAAGGTAAGTGGCCCTGCACAGCGCACCTCTGCCACTGCGGCAGCCTCGCGCAGCATGCCACTGCGAGAGGAGGGAGGGGGATGGGTGATAGTGGGATAGCAGGTGTGAATCTGCAGTGTTGATGAAGGCCGGCACCGAGGCCCGGCTGCTGGCATGTTTCTCTCGGGCTTGTGCTGGTGAAACGTGGTGACGTGTGCTATCTGGAGAGGAGAGCCTGGGGCTCTATAGGAAGTGGTGCAAGACAGCCTTAGCCCCAGGTGCTGGAGCGATGCGATCACATGCGTGAGCTGTGGGTGGCATTGCTCCATCGTTAGGTGTTGGGAAGCAAAACGCTGCATGGGCGAGGGATTTAGAAAGTGCAAAGCTACCCGTGGACCACAGCTGTCGGGAGCGCTGCTGGATGTGTCATTAAGCACGTGCGTGCATCTCAAATATATGTTCCATCCCCTTTCTACAAGGGAGGTGTGAATCTACTATTTCCAAAACACGTTTTCAAACGTTCGCATCTTGTCTCCAACCGCTGCATGACTGTGTACATTTCTGATTGCATTGTATTAAAAGCATGACGTCATTTCCTGGGTCAATCACACGATGTCTATAATTAATAATAATAATTCAGCATTTATATAGTGCTACGAACCCTCAGGTATCTGAGCACTGCTTATTATTACCCACGGTGTGTGGTGCTCATTTACCGACCTCAGAAGGATGAAAGGCTGAGTTGACCTCAGAAGGATGAAAGGCTGAGTTTGGCCCTGCCAGGATTCGAACCTGCGTCAGCAGGCTCTGCACAGATGTCAAAGCGAGCGCTCTACTCGCTGTGCTATCGGACTGGCTATCTCAGAGTTATGAAGTAGTTTCCAGGAACAATCGCATAATGTCTGGTTTCGAGCTGGAATACGAATTCGTGGACAAACTGAGTGATGTCTGGCACTGGGTTGTGATGTCATTTCCTGTACCTGTCTTGTTCCTGTCACGCTCAGAAACCTTGCCTCTGACAAGTGTTTCTGTGCAGCAGTATAATATGATGTAATGTGGTCTTGTGAAGAGCACTTCTGCTATTTGGGCGGCCTCGCTGCGTGTGGCCCTACAAAATAGAGGGGGGGCGGGAGGGGGTTTGTTAGTGCGATAGGGGAAAAGGTAGATGAGAATCCGAGGTACTGCCTGTGTTAGTTATCAGAAGTGCATAAGTCTCTAACACCAGACCATTCTGGGTGCAAATCCCTCAAAAGTCACATCCCCTCCCTCTGAAACTGCATTGCACCTCCCCGAAAATTACACCCTGCCAACATGAAGTTGTGTTAAGTTGCAACTGTTCCGTTGACACAATTAGTTCTTCTGTATAACTAAATACAATGAAACTCTCTCCGTCTACCCTCCCTCCCTTTAGTTCCCCAATCCTCGCCTCTTCAAGTGGCCCCGTGGCTGTATGGCATTCATTATAAAAACCCTCAACTGAAATACATATTATGCTCTAGGGCATCGTTACTCATTATGTGTCCCTGTCCATGTTTTGGACTTCATCTCCCATCACCCCTAAACAGCAAGGTCTCTGGTGAAGGACCTTGGAAGTTGTAGTCTAAATCATCTGGAGAGCCACATAATGAGAAACCATGCTGTGCAGATTAACGCTGGCGAATGCATGGGATGAAGTTAGTTTGGTGCTGGCTGCATAACCTAGCACCAGATTTGTCCAACAATTAGATTTTCCACAAGCAGCACATGTTTTGGCCTCATTGGGCGCTATCAGTGTGGTCACACTAGAGCAGGACCACCTAAGGTTCCGGAAGCAACGCAGGATCTTCCTTTTCGCTTCTGCTTTCTTGCTCCCTCGCTGATGTCCCTGTCTGCTGTGCATACTGGTTACCTGGCCACCCAGTAAAGTTACGGGACTAGTCTTCTGCATGACTGGTTGCCCTTGCACTGCCTCCTGGCCTCCCAACTACTTAAGGGACTGTACCTGCAACCCTACAGTCCCCTGCCTCTCTGCACTTATGAGCCACCTCTCTGCTGCACTTACTAGCTACTTTCCACTCTCCCCTAACCCCTCCCACCTGCCACTTCTCCCCCTTCATTCCCCCCCCCCCGCACTAGCACGAGCTGAATGACACAAGGCCTATTAAGATCGTTGTTTTGTCCTCCATCTGTCCTCCCCTTCCTTGTCTTGTTGTGCCTAGAAACACTCGTATACACGCGCGTTATAAATTACTTATCTTATCATATCAGCTTTCCAGGTGCTTTTTGAGGCACAATCATTTGTTGAATACAAAAGGACTGATTCATAGGAACTGCACCATTATAAAATGATTCTGTGACTCGTGCCCATAATCTTGATGAAGATGGGTTTCATTAATCTTTGCCACTAGCCAGGCATCAAAGCACAAGGCCTCTCAACAAGTGGTTCTCTAAGTTGCAGCAGGGTGCAGCATTGAAGGTTGATGACTGGAATGTTATGGATGAATCATAACCACTGGAAATGGCTCTGGGCAACCCTCCGGGCTATTGTTTTTCAGGCTGGCATGCCATTACGGAAGGAGAACGCCCGTATGAAAACCAGGATTGGTCCCACCCCAAAAGGGGAAGGCCAGCCCACACTGCCAGGTACCATTCTTTCGGCACAAGACCACGAGCAGCACATAGTTTGGCCTCATTAGGTGCCGTCAGTGTGGTCTAGCTTGGGTCTCTAGGCACATACGGGTAAGTTGCAGCAGGGGTCCCCCAGGAATGACCCCCTGGGACAACTTCAACTTTCCGGTGTTGAAACTCATAGGTCTCTATGCACGATTTTGAGAACTCCAGCAGAAAAGTGGTATTTTTGGAGTTAAAATAAGGGTAAATAATGTTCGTGCCACCCAAAAGTGATCCCTACTGAGTTGCAAAAACTGAAATGTAGCCGTGAACACAAATTCGACCTACAACACTGAAACCCAAAGTTAAAATCTAATCCAGACAACTACATTGGAAACTGTCTCTGAAATGGCAGCCATAACGGTGGAAGTGTAGGTAAACTACGTTAAAAAAAATGAAGCACATATACTATTAAAACTAGAACTGAAAGTAAACGTTGACAACGGAAAACGAAATGTAAAGTTTAAATGCGAAAAGTAAAGCTATAAACAATCTGAAACTATAATATAGTTACTAAATTGAAACCAGAAATTGAAAAGCGGCACTTAAAACGTACAATGAAAATAAATCTTGTACTCAAATGTGCAGACTATTCAGGGATCTGCAAGCTGTGGCTTGCTTGATATTTTGGACTGCAACTCCCATCAGCTCTAGCCAACATATTCAACGGTGAGTCATCATGGGAGTCATAGTCCACAACATGTGGAGAATAGCCTCTTACTACGGGGAAACTCCAACCTGTAAGAATTTTGTAAATATAGAAAGTCTCAGCATCCACAAACGTACTCAAGATATGCAAACACATATTTATAAAGTTGAAGTGAGGTTTAAATTGGAACTTCAAAATGACACAAAAGGGTTGCAGCCCCAGCCAGCACAGTTTCCGGTGTGATTAAGAGTGCTTTCACTCTTGGCAATGGGGACTTGCTCACCTGCACATGAGCATGTTTGAGGCCTCGGGGCAGAGTGATACCCCGGCTTGGAACCACACTTCATAGATATTGTTATTGATATTTTATTTGTATCGAGCTCGTATACAAGTGTTTCAGTGCGCGCCGAGGCAAGGGAGGCGAACAAAGGAGTACAAAAACAACGATCTTACTAGGCCCAGTGATCTTGAGAACGCGCAAGTGCATGGGAGAGGGAAAAGGGGAAAATTGCATGGAAGGGGAGAGAAGTGGAAAGTGCTGAGCGGAGGAATACGGTTAAATAATAAATAAATAGTAAAAAGCAATAGACAGTGGTAGTGCAGCCAACAAGTGGCAAGTGCTAGGTATCAGGCAACAGACAGGTTGTGTCTGATAAGTGCAGAAAAAAAGGGGAGGGGGACTGTAGGGTTACAGATACAGACCCCAATGCAAGGGATCACTGGGAGACAGTGCGGTGGGTGGCAGGGTGAGCAGGTACCTGGGCCCGAAAATCAGAGGGTAAGCCAGGTGCACGGTGCCGAGAGGAAGCAGATCAGCAGGGGAGAGGAGGAGCGAAGGCAGAAGCAAGAGGAAGGTCTTGAGGTGCTTCCGAGAACCAGAGATGGTTCTCCTCAAGTTGCCGGAAGAGCGATGTAAGGTGTAGTGCTCAGATAATCATTTCTTCCGCTCTTAATTTTAGACCTACCTAGGATCCAAACAAATATTTAAAACATTTCCTGCAAGAAAGCTGTTTTGGGCCCATCCTAATTTTAAAATATTATGCATATTCTGATAATAGCTATGAACTATGAACAAAAAACACTGAAAAACAGCTCTACTGATGGCACCGGACACTAGTCTATAAGTGGCAATTGGTGTGGAAACTGTTCATGGCCAGTCAAACCTAATTGTACCCATAGGCCCTCATTACAACCCTGGCGTTAAGGGATTACCGGTACTGGTAAGGGTACCGGTACCGGTAATCCCTTAATGCCTGATTACGAGGTCCCTTTGCGGGTCCCGACCTTAACGGCTGGTCTGTACCAGCCGTTTAGGGAAGGACCCGCAAAGGGACCTTGAAGGTGATTACGGTACCGCATTTTGCAGTACTGTAATTACTGCCTTGCCCATTGCCATTGAGCCCTATGGGGCAAAAATAGGAATGGGAAGGGTCAATGGTAAATGGGGAATTACCGCCCCGCCAACCTTGGAATAGGGCGGTAATTCCCGATGTCACCATGGCGGATCCGGTACATTACCGGCGCTAACCATGGCGCTCATAGAGCCATTGGTTAACTCCGGGGTTGTAATGAGGGCCATAGACTTAAATGAAACCATATGCCCTGAAATAACCACCTATACTTCAAAACTCAATTTTTTAAAAAAACGTTTTTTTGTAAAACTCTTCATGCCAGACTCCAGCCTCTAAATGCAGGAACGGGTAGTCAACCTGTGCTGCTCTGCGCTGTCTTGCTTCCAAGATGAGCTCGTGCCCCAGGCTATCCTCCTGGCCCATATTGAACCAAAATACAGAAATCTCACACCAATGGGTCCTTGAACATAGAGATCTGTCATGCAAATAATGTAAATGAAACCTAAAATGCTTTTCATTGTAAAATGAAACCCCATGAACCGCACCCCAAGTTCTTGAGTTTTACACAGTTCTGCCGGTTTTAGGGTGTGTTGGGCGGAGTGGAGTGCGTGGCGTAGGGGCTCTGCCTAGTAAAAGATGGAAAGTAGATTTTGAGGATGCACGAATGAGTGCACTTTCACTGTGCTCTAGACAAGGTGAACTGTCTCTGGGTGCCGATCTTTGAACCTGCTGGAATGTTTCTGGCGACTGCATCTCTTACTGAAGTCGTGGATGTTCCGTAGAACACCTAAAGGTCTGAGGGCATCTCTAGCCTCGAGCTGGTGCCATGACGTCCGCTCGTGGCGGTCTGCATCAGGGAAGCTGCCACCGCACTCTCCCTCGCGCAGCGGGTCCTCCAAACAGCGACTGCCGGTTCTCGCGCACGCGCAGATGCGGCAGAAGCCGCGGAGATTAGAAAGGAGGTGAAGGACGAGGCGCGACTGACGGCTGTATGTGTTAGTGTCAAACCCCATCTTGCAGGAGCAGATGTCAGCGGCGAGAGCTGGGAATCTCTGCAGCTTTTCTTATCCGATGAGGTCAGTTAGCTGGACGGAAAGAATTCCGTTCCCACGTTCTCGCTCCTCGATGTGGAGCTCCTTAAAAGGACAGCACTTGTGTGTAGTAGCCGTATGCATCTAGGTGTGACTGCGTGGCAGACGAGAGCCTTTGCTGGGATACTTTCATGTTTGCCGCTCACACACGCTGCTTGTTGAGTCACTAATGCCAATGTTTCTCAACATATGGACCTAGATTAACATACTTACAAACATGACCCATTCCAATCTGTAGGTGCTTATCCAGTCCTGTTTTTTTTCTTTGCATTCTGGAATTTGTAGTTCCACTTTTCCCCTTATAAAACTCACAATACACGTCCCAGAATGCAAAGAAAAAAACAACTAGATAAGCACCTACAAATTGTCTCCAGTAGGAATCTCCATACAATGCCAATCCCATTGCCTCCACTGGGAAACTAAAAATTCTAGTAGGGATCCCATGGCCTCCACTACATAGTCCAGTAGGGAACCCATTGTCTCCACTAGCAATATCCATAAAGTGGCAATCTGCACATTCCAGTAGGAAACCTGTTGTTTCCACTAGCAATCTCCATACCATGGCAAACCCATTGTCTCCAGTGGAAATCTACGTATTCCGGTGGGACAACCATTGTCTACACTAGCAATCTCCATACAGTGGCAAACCTACTCATTCCAGTGGAAATCTACATATTCAGTGGGGGAACCCATTGTCTCCCCTAGCAAGCTCCATACAGTGGCAAACCAATTCCCTCCAGGGGAAATCTACATATTCCAGTAGGAAACCCATTGTCTCCACTAGCAAGCTCAATACCGTGCCAAACCTACTCCTTCCAGTGGATATCTAAATATTCCAGTAGGGTACCCAGTGTATCTACTAGCAATTTCCATACAGTGAAAAACCCATTCCCTCCAGTGGAAATCTACATATTCCAGTAGGACATCCACTGTCTCCACTAGCAAGCTCCATACAGTGGCAAACCCATTCACTCCAGTGGAAATCTGCATATTCCAGTAGGGAAACCATTGTCTCCACTAGCAAGCTCAATACAGTGGCAAACCTTCTCTCTCCAGTGGAAATCTAAATATTCCAGTAGGGAACCAAGTGTATCCTCTAGCAATCTCCATACAGTGAAAAACCCATTCCCTCCAGTGGAAATCTACATATTCCAGTAGGACATCCACTGTCTCCACTAGCAAGCTCCATACAGTGGCAAACCCATTCACTCCAGTGGAAATCTACATATTCCAGTAGGACACCCATTGTCTCCACTAGCAATCCCCATACAGTGGCAAACTCATTCCCTCCAGTGGAAATCCACATTTTCCAGTAGGGAAACAATTGTCTCCACTAGCAATCTCCATACAGTGGAAAACCCATTCCCTTAGGTGGCAATCTACATATTCCAGTAGGACACCCATTGTCTCCACTAGCACTTTCCATACAGTAGCAAACACATCATTCCCTCCAGTGGAAATCTGCATATTCCAGTAGGGTACCCATTGCGTGCTTGTGTGAAGGGGGTTGCCAAATGGTGGCAAACCCATTATCTCAAATGGCAATCTCTTAATGTTCATCGGGAAATCCAGTCTTAAATGGTCTTTTGAGGGAATCTTCATATTTCAGTAAGAAACCCATTGTCTCTATATTCCAGTAGGGCCAATTGTCTATTTTGGGAATCTTCATATTGGATTACCCCAATAAGGAGCTAGAGCCTTCAGCAGCACTCCCCATATTCCAGAAAAGAAGCCATTGTCTCTATTGGAAATCTTCATAAATTGGCAAGCCCATTGTCTCCTGTGGGAATCTCCATATTCCTATATTCTAGTAGGGAACCCATTGCCTCCCAGAGTGGGGGAAGTGCCTCCAAACAGTTGCAAAACAATTGTCTCCAGTGGAAATCTCTATATTAAAGAAGGGAACCTTCTTTACTCTTAATAGGCATATTCTAGTAGGGAACCCATTGTTTCTTGGGTGATCTCCAAACAGCGCCAAACCTATTTTCTGCAGTGGGAATCCATATATTCAAATTGGAAAACGTTAGTCTTAATATCCACATTGCAGTAGCGAGACAATGTCTTAGTTGGAAGGCAGATGAATATGTCATCCAAAGCGTCTGCCCCTCCCCCGCACCAATACCACCAGAGTGAGAGACGTTACTAACTGAGACAACCGTTCCGGCCTTATCCCCTGCAGGTACAGCAGGATTTGTGGGCAATATGAACTGGAGATGGCAAAAGCATTCAAACTAACGTTGTAACAGTGACGGCACATGCATTAGACACAAAGCAAACATGTACTCCACATGAAGAACACGTACAATAGGTAATATATGCATTGAGACATGAAGAATACTAACTTAGCATCCACAGAGACGACAAACACTAACATGAGCAATGTATAAGGTGAATGGAACATGAAGAACACACAAATATAGCTCATTAACACAGAAAGAAGAGTGTAATTGGACATCTATTTTCTTAAAAATGGAAGCCACAGCATGGTTTTGAATGAGAAAAGGCCTCATGACCTCGGAAAAACTCAAAAGGCTCAATCCACAGGAATACATATCTGTGCAGACCTCAGACAGTAGCTGGCAACTAGTGCCAAGGTTACAATGAAATTAGGGAGGATTGGAACAGCTGAACGAAGGCACAAGATAACAATTCTCAAGACTCGAGCAGTATACTCCCAGATTAATTAAGATTTCATAACAGTAAAACCAGTCTTTGTTAGCCAGGTTCAGTAAAACAGTAAGCCAAAAGACTCCATGAATAATAACTTAAGAGTGTCCCTACTGGCAACAGAAAAAACAGCACACACATTGATTTTAGCTAACACCTCAATAAATACGAGGTCATTCAATTTCCTACACAGTCTTTTAGCATGTGAGCCATAATTGGACAACACTGAATATTCCTTATAAGCCAGCATAGATAAGGCAACTGCAGTACCCCCTAAAACGCACACATAGATGTGAGGTGCTACACAAGTCCAAGTACAAAGGTATTGCCCAGTCTCATGACCTGAAAATGAGGGATGGTAACTTTTTACTTGAAAAATGAACAGTCCATGGGCCTCTCTGCCCCTACTCCATGCCTGGCTCTTATCTTGATGACATGTCAAGTGTCCAAAATTGGTTAGCAGAGAGCCAACCTATCAAAATCCCTATTGTTGTGCTGCCCATTAAGTAGTATGCCAACCAACCACTTGCCATAGAGCTGATGTATTTTTAACTTGGTCAATATAGGGGTGGTTCCAGATGGAGCCAGCGGCATTACTAAGGGGGTGGGGGGCTCCGGGGGCTATAGACCTGGGTCTTTTGTTGGTAGACCCTGATAGAAGTTCAGGGGCTACAACCAAAAGAATAGTTAACCCCGAGTTCCGCATGTCCTGACATTAGCTTACCCCCTGATCTCTTCCATACCTAGCAACACCCCTGGGTGGAGCTATCAGATATTTGTATGTGGTCCCGGTTTTGTTTTGATGATAGTAAAGCCGGATTTTGGTTTGGACTAACTCCAATTCCTCTGGGTCTATTTGGGATTTTGAGTCCACCTTAACATCTTCATAGGCAATATCCATTTTTGCATAGAAAACCAATTGTCTCCAGTTGAAATCTCAATTTCCAGGCAGCCAATCCTTCTCTCAACACCAACATTGCATTAGGGAAACCAACTTCCTGACAGGGATCTCCATATTTCACCAGAAAACTCATTGGCTCCAGGGCTGCCTGCATACAACAGATAACCCATTTCCTCCAGTTGGAATCTCCATATTCCACAAAAGAACCCATTTTCTCCACTGGAAATCTCTATATAGTGGCATGCCCATTGTCTCCAGGGGTAATTTTAATATTCCACAAGGGAGCCGATTGTCCCTAGAGAGAATCTCCATATTTCACTAGAACACACATTGGCTCCAGTTGGATTCCACATATTCCAGAAGAGAACCCATTGTCATCAACTGAGAGTCTCCATACAGTGGACAATCCATTTCCTCCAACATAAATCACCATATTACGGTAGGGAACCCATTGCCTCCAGAGGGAATTTCCATGTTCCACCAGGGAGCCCATTGTCTAGAGAGAATCTCCATATTTCACTAGGAAACACATGTCCTCCAGTTGGAATCTCCATATTCCCAAAGAGAGCCCATTGTCGTCAACTGAGAGTCTCCATGCAGTGGACAATCCATTATCTCCAATGAAAATCTCCATATTATTGTAGGGACCCATAGTCTCTGGTTGGAATCTCCCTTTTCCAAATGGGAACCTAGTGTGTCCAGTTGGAATCATCACATTCCAGTAGAGCCCATTGTCTCCATAGAGAATCTCCATGTTTCAGTAGCATACACATTGGGTCCAATTAGAATATCTTTAATCCAGAAGAGAATTCATTTCCTCCATTCGGCATCTCTGTACAGTGGTGAACCCATTGTCTCCAATGGGAATCTTCATATCCCATAGGAAATCCATTGTTTCCAATCGGAATCTCCTTATTCCAGTCAAAGACCCCTTGTTTCCAGTTGGAATATCCATACAGTGACAAACCCAATACTTTCAATTGGAATCTTTAAAATGAAAATATGGAATCCATGGCCTCCAGTCGGGGCATTAAATTCCAGTCGGTACCCGGTCGTCTGCAGAGAGAATCTCCATATTCCAATAATAAAACTCCCATTGTCCGGATGGAAAGTCCAGTAAAAAATACATCTCCAGACAGAATCTCTCCAGGGTCCAATCAGGGAGAGCGATTGCTCCACTGTGGCCAACTCTCTGCAGTTCAGCAGTCACTGAATGGCTGATTTCCGTTGGTCCACTAATTGCAGAAAAAGTCATTGAGGATTGAACCCAACAACCGCCTCCGTTTCCTGATAGTGGAGAATCTTTACTCGTGGCCATCAAGCAATCAGCGCCTGTTCAAGTGGTCCTATACCTGCAATGGCAACACATTTCCAAAGGTCACTTAGCAACATTATAGGAACTTCGACCTAACGGTACTAACAATGCTAGGGAGGCTGGTATTGCTCAGGGATTGCAAACTCTTGGTGCCATGCACAATTATTACTGCGCTTTGCCCTATCCTCTAAATCATTTACCTTTTCTTAATGTTCCATTCAGCTGGGATCGCATCTCACTCCATGTGGTGTATTGTGGGATACCCATCATCCCCTCTTACTTAAAAAAAACAAATATTAAATCGTACTAAATTAGGTATTGGGATTTTTTCCAATTGAAGGTGGACAATTCGGGAATTTACCCACGCACTGATAATATTTTCTACCAACATTATAACTGCTGGGCCTACAAAAGTGAAAGCCAACAGCTGGTTTCAATGCAAAACAAATAACATTGTAATCATTGTATTAGATACTTCAGCATTTAGTTAGTTCCTAAACGTTGTTCCTTTACTGCAGCTCCATATTTCATCCCACATAAGTCAATTTGATTAGGAGTGATTCTGGCCAATGGCAAAGGCCGAATCCCTCTGGTGCTGCGCATCACCTCTCCTTTCAGGCCAAGTTCCTGAGGCAGGGTTTTTATCCAGCCTCCACTGATCCTGGGAAATTGTTCTGGTGTCCAGTGCCATCAGCAGACTCGATTGAGTAAATGCTCTATATCTGGGAAAACCAGACAATACTCATCTCCATAAAGCCTTAGGCACATCGGCCTCCATGGTCCTATGGCTCATCTTGTACCCCAGTTTCCTCAGAGATTAAGATAAAGGTTCAAGGATTTTGGAATGATAATGAAATGCCTGTCCCACATGGCACACCTTGCAGGTAGCATTTCTACATCAGCTCCCACTAGAGCACTTAGACCAACGTCCACTAACTGGCTGACACAGGACCAATCAGTGGACAGTGGGAGGGGCCCACCTTCCACCTTGGGACTCGTATTTTGCAAACCCCATGTCAGCGTGGATTTGGCTAAGGGGCCAGTTCTTGAATTTAGATGGGCCTAAAGACTTTCCTAATATCTGCAATTGTCTATCGATCACACTTTCTCTGCTCGGAGCATGGGATCAGGCTTTCACAGCTCAGCACCAAAAGATGTGCTACATATGGGATAACTACCCCCTACCCTACGTGAGAAGGATATTGCAAGTCACTGAGAAGTGTCTTGGCCAGGTAGAGTTCCTTTATAAGGTCACAGAACCCCAGAGTAACTTGCAATATCCTTTTTATGTTTGATGGGAGGTATTTTATTCCTTAAAATACATGGCCACACACTGCCATTCCCTTAAATACACCATGGGCCTCATTCCGAGGTGGGCGCCAAGGGATACCGGGCACTGTTAAGGACATTGGTGCCAGTAATCCCTTTGCGCCCTCTTCCGAGGTCCCTTAGCGGGTCCCTTCCCTAACACCTGGTTTTACCAGGCATTAAGGATGGGACCCGCTAAGGGAAATCAGAGCCAATAACGGTACCGCAAATTGTGGTACCGTTATTAGCTACTTCCCCCTTCCCATTGAGCCCTTTGGGGGCTCAAATGGGAATGGGGAATGGTTTGGTGAATGGGGAATTACCGGTCCCAGCAAGGTCGGACTGGACCGGTCAGTCCCCATCTCACCAAACCGGACACGGTACCGGTATGGGATGTAGTCATGGCACAAATAGCGCCATGACTACCTCCATACTCGGAATGAGTCCCCATCTATTACGCAATATAATGTAAGAAATCCTCTATTTGCAGATCCATAGAATCAATATTGAATCGGGATTTAATAAAGCAAAAATGCAGCTCCTAATTTGTTGCAGAAAAATAGTTCAAGCAGTTTAACGCAATGTATTGAAAACAAGTTTCAGTTGTGTGCTTTAAAATAAGTAATAACATTCAGCGTCTTCCTCACATGTGTTAGACCTCAGCAGTGCAAACATTCTGCCATAAACAGTTCCTTGTCACTGAATCGCTGTAAAGTGTTAACAAAAAAAAACACCTCTGCAAGCAAGGAATTGAAAATCTTTTCACAGATTATATTAAGTGCTGCAGGGACAGCTGGAATTCTCTCTGCTGGCCTAAGCAGCAGATAGTGTGACGTCACAACTGAAGCGTAATAACTGATTACAGAGGGGTTGTAATAAGAAAATGGCATCACGAGTCAGTTGTGATGTCACAATTAGACTGTCGTGCGAATATTATTGCCAGGCTTTTATACAGATATTCCAGCTGCCATGTCTTATATAGTGATATTCTTTGTTATATCGCTGCTCCCACTTCTCAGCGCTGCCATAACTGGTTACTACTACTTAATTTGATGATACTCAGTTCATTGAGATTGGCAGGATGAATGGCTGAGTTGGCCTGAACTTTCGAAGTTAGGGCTGCACCCAAGTCTGTGGCGAGCGCTTAACTTGTTAGTATATACGCGTAGCCAATCATTTGCTGCCTCTGTGTCTCCTGGCCCCCTCATGGCGCTGTGCCCTTCTGCCAGGCTCACCCTTGCCTCTCCCAATACACACCCCCCATCGCCAATCTCTGTGCCTGGGCACTGGGGACGCCATTGGATCTTCAGCCTCCAATGTGTGCAGAGGCGCTTCACCAGGTTATCATCATGGCCATGCGGTGAAGCTCCCCAGATCTAGGGCCTCTGTTCAACATCCCCTCCATAGGCCTGCAAGAATAAAAGTTTTAGTTCCTGCGGTGGCAGCTCGATGCTGTGGTTTAGGTAACCCTTAGCCCTCCTTACAGGCCCTCTCTTGGCTCAGAGCCATTACAGCTGGCTTTCAGGGCACCTAATCCACATCATTGTCCACCCAAGCGCTACTACTTAGAAATATATCAAAAAGGACACAAAACGTCTGTGATTGTTGAATATTTTTGAGGGATTGCCTAAATATGCTGGAAGAATTAACGTTTAACTTACTTTAGATAATAATAGCACTCTGAGCTGTTGTTTTGAATTGATCTTAGTCTTTTGTTCTGAAATGCATGCTGGCCGAAAATTCTTAACAGCGCTTGCTTGGTTAAAATGTACACCTTTGCTGTTATGGGGGTACCGCAGAACACCTGGTGCTTCCTTTTTACCCGTCCCCCCACCCTCCATGAATATCCAATAATTCGCCCACTGTTCTTTTACTCCAATTTCGATTTTGTCATTAAAATTGATTTTCTTAGTGTTATGGGATTTTTGCAGGCAGTTTTGTTCGGTGTATGGAAAGATCCTGCTTGTAGTCAGTGAAGCCTAAAAATGGGCATGCCTCGTTGAATACCCACATACTCGCAGCTTCTTCCAAAGCCTGCGGTCTGAAGCGAAACTTGGTTAAAGGGCTGCAGGTGAGTTATGTGATGTCCAGTTGATCAAGCCCGGCCCGCTGAAGTTGTGTGGGTGTCCATTCAACAAAATGGTTGCCCCCATCCAACTTTCTTAGATTGGAAAACAGTGTGAGACACTGTGGGGTGTGTGCATTATAATGGAGACAAAGATGTGGTTAATAGCTGCTGATTATAAAGAGTGAGCCAGCCAGCAGGGAGCTGAAACACTAAATGCCCACTGAAAAGCTATAAATCCTTTTTTGACAGCAAGTGACTGGTGTGTTGAAACCTGAGTTAAAACAAAAACAACTCTGTATACCCAGGGGGAAGTGACGGCCGGAAGAGCTCCAGTAAATGAAGCATGTAACGACCCAAAACATAATGTAGCAAACATGGGGAAGTTGCTGGGGGCTTCACTGAGGCTCGAAGCCCCTTTCTGATGAAAAAGTTGAAATGCCCCGATGCCATCCCAAGGGATAGGCATTTTTCCTACTACATTAAGGCCTTTTGCATGTCCATGTTCTTGCCATAATGCATTGTAAGGTAGGGCACTAATACTGTGCTCACTACCACCTTAGGGGTCTCCAGGCGCCGAGGTTTGTCTGAGTTCAATACCGATATGACTCGGTAACAGTGGTTGAAGTGAGCAGTAACGGTCGGGAGAGGCATTCCACTACTTTTAGTTTTACTCTTAACAGCTCCACTACTTTTTGCAACCATTTTCACCATTCCAGAACTGTTATTTGTAAAGTTGAAGCACACTTTCTCCAATTTACTACCCAATGGCAGTTAGACCTATACTGAAATCTGTTTCAACTCAGTTGGCTATCAGTCAGCATGGCTGCAACCCTTGAAAAATGTGGTGGCTGGTGCTCCCTTCCTGCCTGCTATGTCCGCCAGCGGGGTCACAGTTCCACTACTTTTTGTTTGTATACTTCGAACACTGCCCGTAAATTTCTGGAATGAAGAAGAAAAGCCAGCTTGTGCTTCCGCCATAGGACAAGTTTATTGATTCAATTCACAGCGTGATCCTGCTTGTATTCAATGAACCCTTCAGGGCAATGGCCCATTTCAGTGGCATGAGTTAGTTTCCTCTAAATTTCGCCTAGATGCAGTTTCTGCTTGGTTGCTTATGGATATTTATTTATTTATTTATGTATTCGTATTTGTAGAGCGCGCAACAGCACGTGGCCATCATGGCGCTTGTTACAGAGAGTGATACAAACTTAGTTACAAGGTTAGAGACATTTATTTTTACACATTTTGTCATTACAATTTACATTTTGAGAGGGGGGGTCAGAGACAAAGGAAGCATAGGGTCCAGTGGATACGTGCATTATACATCTTCAAAACCAAAGGGAAAGGAATAACCTTGTCAGAGTTTGCTGCTTTCTTGCGCCCTGCTACTTCCTGTTTTGGCTCAGTTTCAAATGCAAATTAAAAGCCAAGGTTGTAATCGTGGTTTCTTGGAGCTTGGCGCCGGCCCACTTGATGGGGTGCCGAGAGGGGCCCAGCTGGCAGTTCTCGTCGGCTCTTGTCTGTCACCCGGCGTGAACTTCCTGCAGGTTTTGGTGACACTGAAATAATTAGCGCCAGCTGAATCTTTGGGTTCTTGTCTGAAACGGCCCAGGAAGGGCGTGCCCGCTTGATTGCCCCTTGTAACCAGACACGTTCAAATAAGGGCTCTTTTTTGTATTGGTTTTATTTACGGTGGGAAGAAGAGCTGGCGAGGGGTGCCCGTGACTTCCATTTGTGATCCAGATTTTGAAAATGGAAGTTGGGAGGAGGTCTTTCCAATGAATATATTCGAGCCGAAACATGTCGAAAATGTAAGCTCTTGTTAAATGGCGCCGGGTGTCCTGCCAGCTTTGGGCAGGGCCTGCTGGGACACTTCAGAACACTTGCATGGTTTTCTCTCCAAGCAGCGGACCGTAGGAATGTAAGAAGCAAACCTAATAATACATTCTTTGATTTCAATAGTTAATTCTTTTGCTAGTCATATCCCGATTTGCTTTCGCCATGGCAAGCCAAGCCTGGTTCACTTCCTACACAGATTAGCGTTAAGAGGAAGTGCCACCTTCTCCCGTTCTCCCGGGAGGATAGCTCAGGGGCAACGTGCTGGCCTGGGAAGCAAGACGACACGGAGCAACACAAGTTTGATCCCCGGGCGCGCTTAGAAACCTCTGGGTCTTAGGCACGTTATAAATAACCTATCATATCACCTTGGCAGTGGAGTGCGCCCGCCTTACCTGGCCCCATCACATCTGTGGGCCTGTTTCATCTTTCCATATGGCAGAGAGAGACCCATGCTTCAAAGCTCTTAAGCTGACGCCAACAGAGCAGCCTTCTGAAATTCAAACAGGCACTTACGACTTTCCTGTTCTGCTAGTTATTCTGCCCTGCATGCGTGTCCCCCTCTCTGCTTGTTACTATATGTGTGTCCTTGCGCTCTTATGCCAACGGGCCGTGTCAATGCGCTATAATAAGATGAGCAAGGCTGGCGTGATAATATGGAACAAATGTGACCCTTGCCGGGGGGGTTAATCTGAATCTGCCTGGCCTGTGCCACAGCCCTTTCAGCCTCTAGAAGTGGCCAGCCTGATGGAAATTGAACCACCTGTCCCTACTGATGAGCCCAGCACGCAAGGCTGTGGTGCTGTGCAGGCCACCTTGTCCTTATATCTCTAGATATTGAAGGTCAACCAAGTCTTCCATCACAGAGTGCCTGGGGCTTGCACCCCGTTACTTCTTAACTTGAGCAGGTTCAATAATGGAGTCCTCGCTGACCCACGCCGTGATATTAGGTGTGCTGCCATGATGCCATGTGCTTCATTCAATCAGCTGTTCGGTGCTTGCAGTCGTCCTTGCTCGGCTGATCCTGGCACAGACGTTGATTGATTGCGTAAATTAACTAAAAGGCCTTAATTTCCTCACAGCTTTGCTGAGTACATCCCACACCTTGTCACTCCTATCTGTTCTATCAGGTTGTCAGGCGCTGTCATAACTTGTTTTGTAAAGAGGGATGGAGGCATAGGGAAGTGGAGGCAAGCCCAGGCTTACCGGTACTCGGTTAAGTTCACGAAGTGCCGTGCTCGTTATTGCCGTCACGTCCTCCAGTACTGCAAGAGGCCAGATATCCAGGGCTCGCTCCGCACCCTTTGCAAAAGCAGTTTGTAGTAGGTTCCTTCCCCTTTGCCAAGTACCACGCCAGGGTCGAGTAGTGAGGTAGGTGCCTTTTATTACCAGGTACAAGACCGCTAAGTACAAATCTACAACCACCGGAATCCAGCACCGCAGCCAGCTCAGCTTAAACTGCCACTCAGAAGAACACTCACCCAATCCAACGCTCCCACACTCCAAAGGTGCCTCACCTGCTTGCCACCAACATTGTGACAGGCAAAATACTGCACAATAGTCCTCCATCCCCGATCTGCTCACATTTAAAGTCGAGGGATCTAACATAGTAGCGCATTTTTGTAAAGCACTTCACGCCGGATTCCTGCTGCTTCTATGTGCTGTGACAGCGTTAGAGCCGGCGCCAGAGCGCTCTTTTGTGTGGTAGGCGAACATCAACCAAGTTGGTGGCCCAAGTTAATGGCAAGCACGGCTGGACTCGCTGGGACATGAAACCGGTCCAGGCACCAATGAGACGGTGGCCAAGAACCACATATTACAATGTGTGAGGTTTCAGAGCAGATTGAGTGCTGCCCAAGGTTTTTTTTGGATGAAAATATGCTGCAAATAAAACATTTAATAGCCCATTTGCTCAGTAACATTTGGTTGAAAGTAGTGCAGGAATTTATGAAACAGACACACTCTTGTCAAATTCAGGGCCAAAAAACTGCCCAATACTTAAATCATGGGCTGGCACTTCGGGCATTGTCCTATTCCCGAATACTCCATTCGGAACCTGAAGGTGAGGGCCTCTAACGTGGGTGGAGGTCACCAAGCGCACAATAAAGCCTGACAGTGCTCTAACACTATTCGAGCTTGCTCAAGGGGGAAATGGAAAGCCACATCCGGGGCTCCCCATTTCTTGTCCATGTCTCCTGGCCCAATGCCCAGTTTGTTTACATTGCACATGCAACTTTGGAATGCATCCTTTAAGGGTGGGTCGAGCTTCCATTCCAGGCTAGGGAGCCGGGAAAAGAAAGAATGGCAAGGGAGAAGCATGCAATGTGGGCTTCTATAGTTGGCTACGGTCTGGATTCCACACTTCCTGATTGCTGAACGGGAAGTCAGGCTACAATGGGTGTTATTGGACCAAGTGCAATTGTACTCATTGTATCAGTCTCAGCAGGAGGAAGGGCTGAGTCGGCCCTACTGGTATTTGAACCTGTGACTACAGGCTGCACATAGAAACAAGCCCTCAGAGTCACGTGCCTCAGTTCACACCGAGTGCCAGATTCTAGGTAGGGGCAACCCACTGATGCCGAAATGCTGGTCCTTCTTGACAATTTTGCATGGATTTCTTTGCACAAGAACATTCGTACATCTGCCACCCCTCTCCTGACAAAATGCCCTTCCTCCCTCCCACGCCCTGATCTTTGCCCCATCTTCAATCTGCTCTATGACTCTCCTCCCCAACTGCACCACCGCGCCCCCTTCAGGAAATGGTCTCCCCCAGACACCGATGACTCTCCCCATTCCTCCCTCCTTAGTGCCATCGGCTCCATTCCCGCTTCGGCACTTATGCCCCTGTATAAACCCCCCACGTTTCCCGCACATGCTGCCCCTTCAGGAATATTTCTCAGCGATGGGAAGCGGAGGACGTAGTGCCTTGGAGACTTGCACATCCATCTACATTGGTGCCCGCTTCAGAAGACTCAAAGGCCACCAGAACGGCAATAACAGGGGTCTTTTTTTAGACCACCAGAGCTGCCATAAACAACAGATGTACAATTACTCAACTCAAAGGTGCTCATTTTATCGGCCTCAGAAGGAGGACAGTTCGAGTGTCCCAGGAGCCGTTTGGAACGAGGGTCTTGCAGTTTGAGCACACATCCCCGCAGCCGAAGCTAAGCTGTTTACCAGACTAACAGAATATAACCCAGTGGTATTCAAACATATTTACACTGAGCACCCTTGAGTAAAAATGTTGCTTACAGGCCGCACTCCCCCCTTCCTGACGCGCAGTAGCTGCTTACATTTATATTGAAAGCACTTACCATAATCCCATTCTAAAGAGCCTCGCACCCACCCGCCCAGGACATCCATCTGAAGACCACTGATCTAATAGGTGTGGTCCAATAGTTAAGAAGACCACGGCACACCCAGGAGACCCAATTTCTAGTCCCAGCATCTGCAGCTGAGCATCGCCTGGGTCATCTTCGGCAAAGCCCCAGACACAGGCCCTCGACAAAGAATCTCTTTGGTAACCCCCTTATTTGATTTTACCCAGTTAGAACACGTTACCAAATGCCCACAGTTTCACATACAGGATGAACGATTACACACTTGCAATGTCAGCCTGTAGCGGTGTTTCTCTAGTCAAATGTAGTAGTGGCTGGTAATCTTATATCTGCAACACCAGGCAGGCTATGTTATGATATGAGGTTTTATGTGGCAACACTTCTTCTAATTCCATGGCCTCTTGGAGATTAGGGACATGCACTAGATGGGGTGGAATTGTTTGGGGTGCCCTTGCGTTTACAATATTATAAAGGCTAGCATCAGAGTACAAAGGAAGCAAAAATGGGATCTTAATTGAATGTACTCACACTTGCATGGACTCTCCCAATGGGCCATGGGCCTGGGGCCGGGCAATATTTTCATTTTTCTGATCCAACTGGCCATAAAGAGCACAAAGGCAATGGGTGCTGCTGCCATATTGAAAAAGACACTCAAGCCTGCTTCCTGTTGGTCCCTTTTTCCAAATGTGTCTAAAGGTGCCTTACTCCTAGAATACGGGGAGGACAGTGCATAGCAGTGCAGCCTTGTGATCTTGGGCAAACACCAGACATCCTGTCACTACCTCTATGTATAACTAGACATCTTAAGCAACCTACGAATTCATATATAGTAATATGGATTAGTGAAGTGTTGTGTCTGAAAATTAAGTAAATTGCACGTTCGTTCTTCTCTGTGCGCCCCGCGGCTCACCCTACCTCCCCATTTTAACAGTTTCAAAGCAAACCATTGTATCTGCCCCCACCGCCCTCACAATCATTTTTTTAACGAATACCCAGTTAACTTTCAAAAGTTACAAAAACCGACAGCGACACTCATCTCCAAACATGTGTCACCGAGAGAAGAGCTGTGTACACATATGTGGAGGCGAGGGGGTGGGGGTGCTCTGGGCGCCGAAGAGTTGTGTGTCCAGCTAAAGGCCAGGATTATGCTGCATTCCTGTGATAATGGTCTACAATGGGAGGTTGGCAATTAGCAGTAATTAGCAGAGAGCACAATAGAAATTAAAAGTAGATAAGTGCATCCAGACCATCTGCCCATGCTGCTAATTAATGTCCCATCATGGAGCTGACACAGGCCTCCTGCTTTTCCTCCGTTTTTTTCTTCATGCTTTTTTTGCCTACACTGTCTATCCCCCTCTCTTACAAAGACGCCTTCAGTGCTTTTCTATGCACTCCCCGGCTGCTTCTTCTTGGGTGGTGGAGGTTGGGGGTTGCTCTCGACCAGGCTTCTGCAGCATGTGCTGCTACAGATGTTTAGGACTACAATTCCCACAATCCCTCGGCATTAACTATGTTGGCTAGGACTGAGGAGTGTTGTACTCCAAAACAGCAGGTGTGCCAATGGTTTCAGAAATCTTCGGAGAGTCATCTACCTTGCTACATAGTTCCCAGCATGATCTATACCATTCTGTAGGTGCTTATCTAGGCCTGCTTTCTTTCTTTGCATACTGGGACTTGTAGTTCCACTTTTCCCATTAAGAAACTCATGCTACACGTTCCAGAATGCAAAGAATAAACAGGACACAGTGCTCCATGCCCTTCATTAGATACTGCACCAGTCCTGTTGACATGTAGTCCTGGATTCATAATGTAAAAATCAAGGACTACACATCCCAGAATGCAAAGAAAAAAACAGAAATAAACATGCATCCCCTGAATGTAACCAGGAATCTTGACATGTATGAGTATTCTTTGCTGTTTTATAGAACAATAGTGCACACCTCTATTGACTCACCTGCTATCCACGTGCCTAGCCCTCTGAAACCTGTCCTCATCTTTACTGTAGACGCTGTCCAACAGCATATAGAATACACATATAAAATATGTGGAGCAGATCAAGAGAGTTACGTGCTCGTTGCAGGCATCAGAATTCACCCTGCAGTCAGCTCAGTCCTTCACCCTCGGGAGGATGAGAGATTGAGGCCCATCAATAGATAGATAGACAGATAGATAGATAGATAGATAGAGAGATAGATAGATAGACAGACAGACAAATAGGTAGATAGACAGATAGACAGATAGACAGACAGGTAAATAGACAGACAGACAGACAGGTAAATAGGTAGATAGACAGATAGACAGACAGGTAAATAGACAGACAGACAGACAGTTAAATAGGTAGATAGACAGGTAGACAGACAGGTAAATAGACAGACAGACAGACAGGTAGGTAGATAGACAGACAAATAGATAGATAGATAGATAGATAGATAGATAGATAGACAGACAGACAGACAGACAGACAGACAGACAGACAGACAGACAGACAGACAGACAGATAGATAGATAGATAGATAGATAGATAGATAGATAGATAGATAGATGAGAGTGCAATCTAAGAACACGATGTTATGAGTGTTTATACTTTATTTGCATCTCTCTCCCTCACACACACACCAAAAGCTTACGATGGGGTACCATAAGGTTACAAACAAACCCTCAATAGTTCTGAAACCCTCCAGTTAAGGTAGCCAGGCAGCGTTAACTGCACCCAAGAGTGAGCACTGTACAGACGAGGGTCACTGTGATCAGGATGTTGGTGAGACTTAAATAAGGAACATCAACTGGAGAATGTTGGGAATAAATGAAGATGTAGATTCCATTAAGGGACGAAGATCTTCCCGGTGTGCCAGGATGATGTCCTGGCATATAGCACTACAGCAGGGAAGCTGGTCTGTCCTTCATTACTTTGGCATTCCCGAGTGCACCTGGTGCCGTTGCGGTGCCAGTCGGCGTGCCCATGCTTTGGAGCTTAAGCCCTTTTGTGGATCTTCAAGCTCTGTCCAAGTGAGAAACAACAAGTGGCCAAGAAACTGGACATGTTCTTTGCTGGGGGAGCAAATTCCTGGCATTCCCTCCCTAGTTCTGGCCTAGTTGCTCTCGAGTTAGTATCCATCTTGATGTTGTTAAAGGCTTGTTTTATATTTCAAAGCACATAAATGTCAAAGAAAAAAGCCAAGCACGAGTGACATGGGTGTGATGAAGAACCCAAAGGGTTTCACTATGCTGGCTGTTGGGTTGTGTATGTGAACTGCTGCCAGGGTCTCTCATACTGGTCCAGGAGGCACCATTTTACCAGAACCAGCCTTGCTAACTCAAGGCTCACTAGATCTCGGCAGCTCTCTAAGCCAGGGGTCTGCAACCTTTGGCTCTCCAGATGTTCTGGACTACAACTCCCAGCAGCCCTATCCGGCTTATTCTATGGCGAATGGTCATGGTTGATGTAGTTCAACACCGCTGGGGAGTCACACGTTGGAGACCCCTGCACTAAGCTGATGTTGTCCCTTGGAAGTGGAAGGGCACGAAATCTTGCATCAAACATGGACTAAAATTCGTCCTGGTCTATGGATACATTGATAACGTTGGCTCCAAATCGATCGATATAAATTCTGACAAAGGCATATCGGGGAGGACACTGCAGCGGCCACTTGGTCGCCGCCTCGTGTGCTCACTTGGGATGCGCCAGGCTCCCGCGCTTTCGCAACGCATCGGTACACAGTAATAGAACAATCAGCACGCCGCTACATTTTAAATGACTGTAAAAACGAAATCTAAATTGCAACAGCATTTTAAGTCGCCGGAGGGAGAACGGGCAGATGTCTCGCCGTGGAAGGGGGAGGCAGAGACCCCCCCCCCCCCCGCACCCCAAGTACCTTGGTTCATTGCTAGCGTTTGCAAAATGGAAAAGGAGACCCTGTAAGGCACATGGGAGTTCAGCAAGGCACAGAAACACGCTGGCCTATTTCTAAATGTGAAACCAAGGAAATACAAAACAATGGTAAACCATGAAAGCCCCCCTTCATGTTGCCCCGAGTGGTGAGAGTAGCTCAGTTGGATGAGGCAATTCTTGCAGCCCATGCATGCTTCAACGTCGAACCGACTCCCGAGTCACTCTTTCCATCCACTGGACCTGACCGCAGGAGTGCCCATATTGGCACTCAAAGGGACTCAACCCGCCCCCTCCCGCAGCCCCCATGAAATGGAGAAGTGACCACTGAGCGATTCTTTCCCAAACACAATTCCCACTCACACACAGACCTGGCATTACAGATTGCGCCCAGCTCAAGTGGCCTTTAAGTGTCAGGCATTAAGTTGGCATCGATCTTCCCTCTTCTCCCACTCATCTGCCATGCGGAAAACCCTGACTTTTTCAACATCTGTCACCAACATCCAGGGTCGGTGTTCTAGTGCAGGCACATAGATAACCCCTTTGGCCAACATTTTGGCAGCTGTCAACACAGCTACCACATAATGTGTGCCCACGACACCCACATCCAGCACATTACAGGAGGGAGATGGTAGCTGCCATCATCTTGCTGACTGTCTAGTGCAGGTGTCTGCAACCTTTGACCCTGTAGATGACTTGGAATACAGCTCCCATCAGCCCCCGCCAGTACAGTCAATGGTGAGGGGTCATGGTCGTGGTAGTCAAGAGCATCTGGAGAGTAGCAGGTTGCAGACCCCTTCTCTACTGGGAATCCAGAGCCTGGTGAAAACCAACTCGCTGAGCTTCAACCTGTCAATAATCTAGATGATAGTGATGTGTTATTGATAGAGCGCTTTCGCCAAAGTGCTGTACAGAGAACATATTTACATACAGTTATCACCCGACCGAAGTTGGTGCTCATGTGTCGACTTTGGAAGGATTAAAGGCTGATTTGGTTTTGCCCGGATTCAAACCTGTGACATGCAGATCACACTCAGAAAGCAGCAGTGAACACTCAACCCGCTGAGCTATCTTGCAAGTGATATGTACATTCTCCACTTAGCCATTGTGTGCCTCCCCCCCACTTCCCTTGAGTGTTCTGCCTCCTCTGGAACTCTGTCCATTCCTCCCCTGTGCTCTCATCAAGGCACAAGGTAAGAATCCTAAGAGTTCCTTTAAATACCAAGCTAGCTTTAGTGCCTCGTGTCATGGGACAAAGCGCAGTCTTCTATGCCCTTCCTCTTCACGAAATCTCAACTCTGTCAATCACCCGGCCTCAATATGGCAATACCAAAGGTACAGCCACATAGGCACCGCGTACAGGGGACAGAGAGGACAAGTGCCCCTTACACCTTTGGCCACGGGAGCAGGAATCACACTTTACCCCCATTCAAATCTTTACAGTTTTATTTTTATTTTCTGACTGTCCATCCTAAATAAATGCAGTGTAGATGTGCTGGAAATCAAACGCTATTAGTTTGTAAGTCATGTACATGAACTGCACTGTTGGTAATACAGTTTTTTTTAATCATTATTAGCAATCCACAGCTGAAGCTGCATTCTTTGGAAACTGGATGATGAGTCGTAAAGCTGAAAGCTGCAAAGGTAGCTCAGCAGGTTTGATGGCTGTTGCTGAGATATCTTCAGCACTGGCAGTCAATCTTCTGGCTTTTTTTTACAATTCCTTCTGAAAAATGTGCTGTAAAATGTGCCATTTTTGACCAAAGTGGCGTTGAGATCAGTTTCTTGCTCATATTCACAGCTTTGGTGTGGGAGTGGCTTACCACTGTAACAGTGTATTGAGAGGCCGCCCGCAACACAGGGAATTCCTTCCCTCCCCAATCTAAAAGGTCACACACCACTTTATCTGAGGCACAACACAATACATGTGTATTTACATAAATAACTCACAGCATTTTGTTGGGAAAAGTCAAACCACATTATTTTACTTTATACAAATTTAAAAATAAATTACCATCAACCCTGGGCCCAGAATAAAATAATTTTACATTTCCAGTTCTGCACGGTTTCGGTTTATCTGCACACTTAAAAGGCTAGCTGTAAATAAACACAGGGTGATTTAGCAGCAGGATTTTCAGGACCCCCCCTCCTGCCCCACTTTGGTCTGTGTTGGGGAAATCGGACATACAAATTAGAATGATTAAAGAATTTGGGATTTCAGACACCCCCCCTCCACGTAAAGGCCTGTTTTGGGGTAGCTTCATGGTAAAAATTGGGATGATTTAAGAATTTTGGATTTCAGTTCCCCCTTCACTTAAAGGCATGTGATGGGGGAGTTGGCCAACAATATTGCCCAATTAAATTACAGACTATAATTTTCAGTGCACACTGGGAATGAGCTTTGATAATTTTGAATTTTAACAGAAATCATCCCGTGGTGTTCCGCCAAATGGGAAAATAATTAGATTAATCTTTTTAGTCAAATAGGCTAAGGATCTACACGGTTTTGCCCCACCTACTATAAAGGGAAAGGATTGAAGCAAACAGGTTGCCCACATTTTGCTTTCAGAGGGTTCAATTCTACTTACATTTAAAACCTCTGTTTAGAGTTCAGGAAAGCCAGCTGCATTTCACGACCCTCTTGGAGGGCAGGGGTCTGGTCCCTCCACTCTCAAGGATGCCCCCCCCACCCTTCACCATAGTGCCCAGTCAGCTTTTATAGGTCTCCCCAGCAATAGACAGCTCCACCAAGATGCAAGCTCCTTAATCCCCTGTGGTGTTTCCTTGTGGTTGTCAGATGGTAAGTTTCAGCAGCTCTGTCTTCTATCATCGTGCATCCACTTTATATACTAGGGATGTCACCATCAAGTTTACAATCTAGGGCAGTAACCTGCAGGAGTCCTTGCAAATAGGACTGGACAGTTACCCTTCTTTCTCCTCCCAAATACAACCACTCTCAATGATTGGTTAAGGAGTCTGGAGCAGACAGATGGCAAATCCCATCCCCTTTTGTTTTCATGTCAACTTCTCTTCTCCAATGAGAGGGGTGTGCCTGTGAGCACACCCCCTTGCCGCCCACTGCAATAGGCCAGCGACATAGAAGTAGGACTACAGTTGTATGTGTATTTACTGTACTCCTACTTCTATTTATTTGGCCTGTCCCTTTTAAAAAAAAAATCTGGTCACCATATAATAGGCCCCTCTTCTGTGTGAAGGTTTTTATTATTTTCTTTGATGGAAGCTAGCAGGCCATGCGTCCCTTGGCACTTCCGTTTTGTTTATTTGGAGGCTTTTTATTAATGCCCACACCTCTGTGATCAACAAAGTTTGGCACCCGTGGCCAGCCATACTTTGAGGGCTAATATCGGTCTGTTACATAACTTTGTGAACTGTGCAACTGGTAGCTTCCACCAATATTTCTGGCCCAATGGTTTTTAAAATTGCACCATATGACAACAATGTTCCCAAAATGTACCCAAATAGTTCATCGTAACAAGTTGCAAACTGGAATTGGCGAATGCGGCTTACTTTTTCCGGTGCCTATGGACTGATGTTCGGTCCCATTTCAATATGATGTTTGAGGGCCCCTTTGCCTAAAGTTTGGTAAAAGAGCCTGAGGCAGCTGTGGGTCACTGAAATAATAATGGCTATAAAGGAAGGTGGTGAGGATGTTAATTGCTGCAGATTATCACAGGGCAGGGTGACAGTGGGGACCTGAAACACTACTGAAGACCTAGTCATTGCTAATGTAGATGAAAAAGTAAAAGTAAAAGGCAATGAGGTGATAACAACACAGCTGGATTCTAGACACCAGCATATAACATGCAGGCGCCAAAGCGCACATTTAATGTCGTCAATTAACGCAATATGTTGCTATGTAATAAGACTGCCAGCATGGGAGCAGCTGCTGGGTTCCACCCTGAGGCTCCTGGGCCAATTTGTACCGAAAAGATGAAAGGCCCCGGCGACGTCCCTTGTCCCTTGACATGTGATACGGCCTGGGTAATGGGTAAAAGCATAGCTGCCAAGTAGCCTCATAGCATGCATTGCATACTGGGACTTGTAGTTTCGCTTTTCCCATTACAAGTATGGACCTCCAACTCTCCGCATGTAAACTGAAAAGCACGGACTGGCTCATTTTGTCACGTTTGACTTGGGGCCACTTGGCAGTTATAAAAAGGCGGTAGGTTGGCAGCAATAAGTCATTTTGCCCAGGGAAGCAAAAATTCGTTCTTTGTCTCAATAGCCTCGGGAAAACTCGTGATTTCCCTACAGGCCCCTCAGCAGCGATGGAAGGGGTGCAGCGCCTTCTGAGCCTGGCATATCCGACAGCTGCAGGCGTCAACTAACGGCGTACACTGCAGCTCAGCACGTCCGCAGCCCGCTGAATTGATTGCCTGTGTCTCCAGCAGGGGGGCAGGTCACTGCTCCGGGGATGCTGCGAGCAACCTCCCCAGCGTACGTGCCATGCCCACTGGAAAGAAAGACATTAGCCTAATTATCTCCGCCGCAGCTGCTGTCGGCGACACCTCCCTCTTTCCCAGCTCATGAATGCATTGCTAATGGGAAGACCTGGGCGCACCAGGCTTCAGCAGACAAAGGGCAGGCAAGCACCGGGCATAGGCAGACAAAGGGCATATGTGCTTCAGGCGCCAACATACAAAGGGCATACCTTCAGGACACCTGCACCGGACATCAGCCGGAAAAGAACAAACGTGCGCCAGGTGACAAAAGACAAAGGGCAGACATGCGCCTGGCACGATCAGGCAAAAAGCAGACCTGAGCCAGGCATTCACTGACACAGGGCAGACCTGTGCAGGGCATCGGCAAACACAGGGCAGACCTCAACAGACATAGAACAGACCTACATCAGCCATGCACAGGCATCCAACGCAAAGGGCAGACCTGCACAGGGATGATCAGGTCAAAGGCGGACCTGCACAGGCAGCATCCGGAAAGGGCAGACCTGGAACAAGCATGATCAGGCAAAAGGCACAGGCAGAATCCGCAAAGGGCAGACATGCACCAGGCATGAGCAGGCCAAAATCAGACCTGCACAGGCAGCATCCGCAAATGGCAGACCTGGACCAAGCATGATCAGGCCAAAGGCAGACCTGCACCAGGCATGATCAGGCCAAAGGCAGACCTGTACAGGGATCTGCAAAGGGCAGGCAAGCACCGGGCATGATCAGGCCGAAGGCACAGGCATTCGCAAAGGGCACACCTGGACCAAGCATGATCAGGCCAAAGGCAGACCTGTACAGGGATCCGCAAAGGGCAGACTAGCAGCAGGCATGATCAGGCCAAAGGCAGACCTGCACAGGCAGCATCCGCAAAGGGCAGGCATGCACCAGGCATGCACAGACCAAAGGTAGAGCAGAACAAACATCCACAAAGGGCAGACCTATACAGGTGTTTGGCCCTGGGGCATTCGATTAAATATATTTGTTCCTGACCAATCACATACTGATTATATTGTTTTTTAATATGTGTTGTGTTTTGGGTTTTTTAATCCATGTATAATTGTGGAAAACGCAACTTACATCTGTGGACTTTCACTGCTAGTCCCTGTCACTCTTTAGTTGAGATGCAGAATTTGGGTGTTATGCTGAACCCACATATTTTTTATTGTCACATTATGCTTACCTTAGCCTTGATTAAGACCCAGGAGGGTTGAAACACGTGTCAGCTATAGAATACAAAATTGGTTGAATTGAACAATTAGTGTCTGGCTACTCATTAGAATTTTGACAATGATAAATTGAGCTGCTTACACACCCAGCGCAATTGTGACAAGGGTTTCTCCCCCTTATTTTGATGAAACCCACACGAGGACAGAAGGGCACTCTCTCCCTATAGACCCTACACACGCAGCAGGGTGCACATATTACCCAGTTGATCAGCGCGTCGGTTCCCACATTCTAGTGCCCTAACATGTTTTGGTTGTGACTGCTTTGTATCTTATGCAGGCTGTCTTGAACATGATGTGTGCATGAAGGAGTGATTAGTGCAGTTATTTGTTATATATTGTTTGCTTTTTAGGTGCTTAAACAATAAGAAAATACAGTTTCAAAGCGTCCACAGGGCAAGGGAGGGGGCCGGAGTGTGAAATACATTAAAATACATTAAAACAGAATAAAATAAGATCAGTGGGGGGAAGAGGAAAAAGGACGAACCTCTACTATGTCTTGTGAGTATTCAGAACGTGCCAATTCCTTAGGGATGGGGTGATGATATGGTTGAACATGTTGAATACGCAGATGAGGCTTCAGAGTGGCCAAGTTGGCATTTGGGACACATGCGAGTAGGGCCTTGCCACCAGCCAGTTGGGCGAGGGCCGTAGATTGGGCAACTGTTCTGAAAGTCGGGGCAGGGAGGGAAGGCTTGTCTTTGTGGCAGGGTATATAGGTAGGTTCTGCTTGTGTCTGATGGACAACATGTGTATTGAATGAGCAGTCACAGCGGATGGTGAAGCCGAGAGATGTCGCGCTGGGTGAGATCGAGAGCAGGAATCCACTGACGGGCGGCCAGCTCTGTGCGGTTTCCTAGGGTAAGGAACTTGGTCTTGGTCTTGGTCGTGTTGAGCTTCAGGTAGGTGCTTGCCGTCTAGGCTTGGATGAGTGACAGACGGCGCTTGAGTCGCTGGAAGTCAATGATGTCATAGATTTTTAGGCACTAGTTCCTTCCATTCCGCGAGTACCCTTATCCTTTACCTAATCACAGTCAAGCGGCTCTAATATGATGTACTTTTTTATGGACATCTCTCGTTGAAGGGTTTTGTTTTTTGCCCTGTGCTGTTTTTGTTTTATTTTGAATGGATGGAGCCATGTCATTTTTGTTGCTTGGGTGTTTTGTCCTATTTAGATGTGACTGGCATTCCTCACCCCATACATACAGACACACTCTATCGCTATTATGGAACCACAGACATGGATCCAGACACATATGGCTTCTGTGCCTGGTTACCCCCTCCCCGCTCCTCCCCTTATCGTACCCCTCCTTCACCCCCCTAGGGAAACAACAGACATATGATTAACTTCCACACATCAGGCTGTAGGGGAAGGTTGCAACATTGAACAATCCCTACAGGGGATGGCCGTGTGGGGAAACATGCTAATGTCCCCAGGTAGCGCTCACCACCAAGGGGCTGCGGGAGGGGCAGATGCTGCACTTTGCAAACGACCAGAATAATTAGCAAGGGGAATTCTATTGGTTAAATAAAATACTAGCAAGTGAAAACAATGGACACTGGGAACCAGTTCCAAGATACATCTGGAAAGCGTTCCTGGACTCTCCCGTACGTACCAGGAAAAAGACAGAGGTCAGTAACTAGATCCAGTAGAAATCATTTTTCACGCTAGACATCCGATTCCCACCACGGAGTCAAAACTAGTGTTTTAATCTCGTCTTCCCACTAACTTTGTAAGTGATGAAGAAATGTAACAGAGGCCTGGTTTTAAAAGTCTTTTACGCTCTACCTTCAGTGTCATACAAGTGTTGCTTTGGGCAGTGTCGGATTGTCGGTTGGGTTGCGCCCCAACTACTTAGAGGACTTATAAAGTATAAAGTGCCCCCATGCACACTAACATTCCTTTTTTGCAGCCAAATACTGGACTGCTAGACCTGTAATTTGGCACTATGTAACATCTCAAAAGGGCACCTTATTGCTATATGATTTTCAAACTTGTGTGTGTTATGATTAAAAACTCTAATCTGGTGTACAAATCACATGCGATTGTGTGGCACTGTTTTATATTGTGTGAGGGAGCATTTCTTTTGCCCACATTCTGTTAACCTGCTCTTTACATCACCCACATCTTTATGTGTAGGCAGTGTGGTGGTGGAGTGGAAGACTCGGTCCAACCACCTGCACAAGCACTGCAGTGGGAACCCTCAGGAGGGAGCCAGGCCCAGAAGGCGCAGCCTGCGTGGAAGTGTGTTATTGCTAGCGGATGATCGGGAACAAAGCCTCCTTAATCCTGCCCCGGGAGCAGGACGGGATGTGTCTGCTAACCTGCACGCCACAACCCAATACTACTCGCACGATGAGCCGGCAAAACACCTCGAGGTCTGTGTCATCAGATTATGGTAGGGTCTGGAGAGGGCCTGTTGCTTCTCAGTAGCACAAATACCACTTGACTGCAGTGAAACCTTCAATTACTGACATCGCTTGATCTGTCCGTCAAGTAAGCCTTACAGGAGGCTAGATATGGTATGTCATCGAGAGAAAAATACAGTGACAAGTGGGCTTATGTCCCTTCTTTTTATAATAACAAAATCCATCTTTGTAAATAGTGCTTCATGAAGGATTCCACACACTTCTAACCACTGTAATAGTGGATGTTATTACTGGATTTAATGAAACTCAATTTATCAACCACGAAGCAAAGTAGAGCCGAGTTGAATCTGCCGAGATGAGACCTGGTGACATGCAAGCTGCCCCCCAGTCAGAGGTCACCACTTAACTCATGAGATATCAGTCAGATCGCTTGGTGCATGGCTCACCGCCCCATGGAGAAAGCAGTCAGCATTGTACAAAACAGCATCTCCCAGGAGAGGAAAATGGATGCCATTTTATAGTCTGCCACATAATTAATGTTTTATAACATGCCAATTTATGAGAGAATTGTTTCACAGTGCAGGGAAGGAATGGCTAAGGGAGCAGGCGAAATGACAGGGGAACCACTGAGGCATTCAAACAAGTGTGACTGTGAGGAATTTGACCATCTGCACAGGAAGAGTTTTCTCGCCTGGGCTTTTTTTGTTTGTTTAAAAGAATGAATGATGGGAGCATTCCTGCACACATTTTCCATGCTCACAACAGAGCAGGAAAATAGTCATGTACTCTGGGAGGACACAGCTCACCAGCGCCGCCCTCCTCTGTCATGTGTAGCTGACACCTGACAGCCGTGGGTACATCAAAAGCCTTTGGCCATGGGCAGCGTGATTAGAATTTCAAGGCCCCATGGATTTGCATCTCCATTATCAAATCTTGCTGGTGGTGGCGAATACTGAAGAATGCTAATTAGCAGGCCTCAGGGAAGGCCTGGGTGGAGGAAGTGACAATGGAGACCAGATGCCAACACCTATTTGTAATGCAATGTGTCAACTTGATATATACACACCTCCTTGGGTAGTGAATGTCCTGTCTGGAACCACTCCTTTCAGAGCAGAGAAGTATGTGAATTGTAGGAGACAAAAGTCTGCCTGCAACCCCCTACTTCAAAGGAGGTTGATGCTGTGATCAAGTGCTGCATAGGGCTCAGTTAATTAGGGAGACACTCTAATGTACAACAGACAGGAAGAAGGGTGAGACTTAGAAGTATATGTTGTCATCTTTCCCCTGTCTGTTGCCAAGCGCCCTGGTTCGGACTTGAAGCATCACTGAAGATTGTTGGTGGAGACCCAGGATTGGCTCACTTAAGTTAGACTTGGCCTACACCAATCCCTGGGCCCCGTTTGGCTTCAAATGAGGGCTGAGCCCCTCACTGATCAGATCATGTGAAGGCTTCGCAAGGAATAAGAAGAAGGACTCATTTGGACCCGAGCTGAAGGTACCTTACCTCTTCCACCAGTGAAGGAAGGCCAGGATTTCCAAGAGCAAAGCAAGGTTCCTTCCCTAAACATCTCCCTGGGAACAGAGGGCGATATCAGACTCAGAGGCCCTGTGCAGCAGCTCCAGAACCAGTACCCAGCCAGCACACAGCATGTCCTGCTAGATTCTGACAGCAAGCTTTCTAGGTGGGAAGTGCCGGATAGTCTCTGGACAAAGGGCAAGATCCTTGCCTGCTAACACCCTTCTGAGCTTTCGCCCATCCGCTTTGAAAGACACAAGCCCTTTGAAGAAGCTAAAAGGAGTGCCACACAAGCACCATCCAGCTTTCATCTTTTTAAGGACAATTTCGAGACAGTCGAGTCCTCGAACCGTATCCGACTGTACCACTGACTGTTGTCATGCCGCAGTTGCCAGAGCCATTTGAGATGCCTCAACCAACATTCCAGATCCACCAACCAGCATAGAGACAACGATTCTTGGCCTGAGTCGCCACGCCATATAGCCTGCAGAGGTCAGTCCAGCCTTGCTTACCGAACTGCCTGCCGCCTGGTACCCGCAGCTGTCTCCCGCCACTAACTCTGTCTCACGGGCTGAAAAGTGCCCTGGAACCGCCTTCAAGCTGTCAAGCACCAAGACCTTCTTCAGCACCATGTACATGGTGGTTGTGCCAAGTGGTCCTTCTCTGAAGGCCGCTAGAGGCAGTTATGACCCTTTGCCCCTTTGGTATTGAAATCAAATAACCTTGAAAAGTAAGACTAATTGCTTTACCAACTACCCTCCTGTCAGTATCCAGAGTGCATTCCTTTCCTTTGTGAAACTGCCTGTCCTCTGTGTTCATTTACAGTGTGGGTTGTAATTGTAGTGTGCTAGAACTGTGTGTTGTAGTAATAATAAAGTAGATATTTTTATACAACCTTGAATGGACAGTCCCTTTTATCATTTGGTAATAATTGTATATTCACAGTGTTGCAACTAACCAACGATCCACGACCTTGCGGAGATAAGCCTGCTGTTCCGTCCACGTTACCAAAATTGGATAAGGAGGTCTTATAATTTACTTGTATTCCAATCTGTTCAGATCCCTTCTGGTGTACTTCAGGTGTGGGGTTGATTGATGGTTTAGAAACCGATATTCATTCCTGGACCACTCGTGAAATTGATTCATCACAGTGACACAATCCAGAGTTAGTACCTTCCAATTTGACAGCATACATATATTCAATGAACATGAAAGTGTGATGGAACTCAGGCTGGTCTTGCTTCTGTTCCTGGAGTTAAGGCCACCCGCATTGGTGGTCGTTCCTTTCCTGTTGCTGATGCTCCGCAATGGAACTCCATTCCTTGCACTTTGAGAGCCACTGAAAATCATCTCTTTTTTCGGCACACTCTCAAAACCCATCATTTTTAGTTTTCCTTGTCCCACCCGCACGGGCACTCTACAAGTAGCTTAAAATAACGTAATTAGTCATAGAAGGGGCTACGATGCCACAGGAAATATTGCAGGGTCTCCTGGAGTTGGAAGGGGCAGGTATAGGACTAGACCTAGATCAGAAGGTGGTCACAACAAATAATGTATCAAGTGAATCTGTTCCGGCCCTTGGCAGGCCGACTTATACAGAAGAGTTTTAAGTTTCCTTGAATATGTTGTAGGTTCGTTTCTGAGAGCGTAGGGCAGGCATGTCCAGGGGTGAGGGCTGCAAAGGTGCTGCCTCATGTTGCTGTCCTAAAAACCTGCGTGCTTCAAGAGATATCAGCTAGGAGTGAGCAGCTAAACCTGCCCCACAGCCTATACCAGGAAGGACGGTGCAAGCCTCATCCTCCCAGGATTGAGCGACACAAGCAACGTGTTCCTACCATATCTCCCCAGCCCCAGGAAAAAGTAGTGGAAGCCAACACCCACTCATCCCCGCCACCTTCCTGCCACAAAAAAGGCACTAAAAGTCACAGCACCCCCTGACCCACAAGCAAGCAGGGGAGGACATCCTTCGACCTGTCCCTGCTCCCCAAAAGAAAGCAGTGTAATTCACCCTCCCAACTCTGCACCCTTCTCAAACCCCGAAAAGTGATCTAATAGTCACTCTGATCCCCCATGCCCCTTGCCCAAAAGAAAGCAGTGGAAGGCCCCCTTCACCCACATCCACTCCCACCCAGCAGAAAAATCTGAAACCCATTCTTCTGCCCTCACAGCGCCAATTCGGCCTCACTCTCCCAAAGAGCAAGTTTTAATACCGTTTAATTGGGCTAACACAAAGTATTAGGCGCAGCTGGTACAATCCATTAGCTCTCGAAGTCCCACGCCCTTCATTTTATAGAGGTAGTAATGGCACCTTCCATTCTTATTCCCTTCACCACCTCCAAGCCCCCAGGGTCCTAACTAGGACCTATCTTCCACATTCCCTGAGGTCAAGGATCCTTAAAGATGCAGGCCTGACCAACTCCTGCTCATCGCTAATGATCCAGAGGACTGACTGATGCCAGAGCACCAGCCATTGGACACGCCATCTCCAGAAAACATGCACTGCCTCAATCAATAACCCCAAGCCTGGGAAGGTCTGCATCACACAAACACCAATATTCCCAAGAACGAGCTTTGAGACAACCTAGCCACCAGGGACACTACCCAGCAGAAACCAACAGGAATTCCGGCAACACCCAAACTCTTGTGCCTCCACCCTCGAGCCACCAGAAACATAATAAATCGGAAATACCAGGGTCTAAGTAGCCCAGCCACCAGAAAGTGTAGCTATCAGAATTTCTTGCCATTTGTAAAATCAGGCGCAGCCAAGCAGTAGGAAGACCAGCCACCCACCGACAGGGAACCTCAGCAGCAAGGAATTCAGGCACCAGAAACACCGGCCACTAGCATTCATTTAGAAACCCCATTCACCAAGGGCTCCAGCTAACAGAAACTCCAGCCACAGGAACACGAACACTAGAGACGGCATCCTGGCCACCAAGAAGTGCACCCATCAAGAACTACACCCACTAGTGATAACAGCCACAGGGCACCAAAGCAACAGTTACACCAGCCACACCTCAGCAGCCACAGGGAACTCTGCCACAAGGGAGACCAGCCACCAAGGAATACCAGCATTCATTCAGAAAACCCACATGCCAGGGGCCCCAGCTAACAGCAACTCCAGCCACAGGAACACCAACACTAGAGAACTAAAACATCAGGAACCCCAGCTAACAGAAACGCTAACATTCAGAAACACCAGGAACTAGGCAACCCAGCCACCAAGAAGTGCAGCCATCAAGAACTACACCCACTAGTAATAGCAGCCACAGGGCACCCAAGAAACAGGTACATCAGCCACACCTCAGCAGCCACAGGGAACTCTGCCACAAGGAAGACCAGCTACCAAGGAACACCAGCATTCATTCAGAAACCCCACTCACAAGGGGTACCGGCCAATAGGAATCCAGGTCACTGCAAGACCAACATTCAGAAACGCCAGGCCCTATGCATCCCAGGCACCAGGAAGCACAACCGCCAGGAACTACACCCACTAGTAATAGCAGCCACAAGAACCCAGGCACCAGAAACACCAGGCACCAGAAACACCAGGCACCAGGAACACCAGCCACCAGGAACACCAGCCACAGGGAAAACCAGCTATAAGGAACACCAGCTATAAGGAACACCAGCTCCAAGGAACACCAGCTCCAAGGAACACCAGCCTCAAGGAACACCAGCCACCAGAAACACCAGCCACCAGGAACACCAGCTACAAGGAACACCAGCTACAAGTAATACCAGCTACAAGGAACACCAGCCACCAGGAACGTCCGCCACTAGGAACACCAACACGAGAAACCTCAGGCATCAGGAACCCTAGCCAGCACAAACACCAACATTCAGAAATGCCATGCCCTATGCATTCCAGCCACTAGGAAGCACAGCCGTCTACACCCCCTAGTAATAGCAGTCACAAGGCACCCATGCACTGGGTACGTCAGCCACACCTCAGCAGCCACAGGGAACTCAGGCACAAGGAAATTAAGCCCCACACGCCAGGGGTACTTGACAACAGGAACCCAAGCCACGGGAACACCAAAATGCAGGAAACCTAACATCCACCCATTCTTATTCAGCTCTCCCCACGCGACGTCTCTGTTACCCCATTCACAGTATTAAAAAGTTGTTCCTGTATTATCCTGCCATGGTGGGTTGAGTTGCGTGAACAGAATTACGTTCTGGCACTGAAGACAGTATAGAAATCGTGGGACAAAGTAGGCTAGCTTTATAAGTGTGCACATTGTTTGCAGGGAATGGAAAGGGGGCATATTTGGTCTTGACAGCCAGAAAACAACATGACCCGAAATAAGGTATCATCCTTTGATTGAAACAAACAAAAAATCCGATTTGAATTCCCAAAGAGGGTCTTAATGCACCAGGACCCAGGGCCTATCACCACAACTCCCCCAGTACCTTCAAGATGCAGAGCGCGCCGGAAAGTAAACAGCGAATAACCGCATTCCCGTAGACAGGTGTGTGGTGCCAGCAGTACTCGATGTTATGCAAACCTATTTGTGTTTGGACAGGGAGGGGCAGCTGTGGGAGGAGGGAGTCTACAACAGAATACAGTGGGCCCTACGGGCGTAGACTTGCTGATTTAAAACTCTAATAACGATTACTTCAACTACCTGTTGTGGGGCCTAATCTGGCCTTCTATATTCCTGTGAAGAATCAACTTCCGGAGCACGAGTGGTCCTGGGATGAATACGGTTTCTAATCCATCAATCAGCCCCACACCTCCAGTACACCACAAGGGATCCAAACAGATTGGAAACACAAGCAAATTATAAACCTCCTTGTCCAATTTTGGAAACATGGCCTGAACAGCAGGCCATGGATCGTTAGTTGCAACACATACAAAATACAATTATTGCCCAATGATAAAAGGGACTGTCCAGTCAATGTTGTGTACAAATATCGACTTTATTATTGTCACAATAGAGATTACTAGCACATTACAAAATACAACTGACCCTGTAAAGGAATGCAAAGGACAGACAGGTTCAAGAAGGAAAAGGAATGCACTCTGGATACTGACAAGAGGGTAGTCAGAAAGTAATTAATCGCAATAGTTCAAGGACACTTGGTTTAAACACAAAAGGATCAATGGGTCATAAAATGTCAGTGGGGGCCTTCAGACAAGGACCAGGGGGACAGAATCACAATGTAGCTTGTGCTGTAGATGTTCTTGGTGCTCGACAGGGTCGAGTTGGTTTCAAGGTACCTTGTAGCTTCTGCAACTGAGTTGAAGTCGGGAGGCTGTGGGTATCAGGCGACAGGAAGTTCGGTGAGCTCAGATGGATGGATAGCTGCAGGGTGGCCTACACCGTGGCTCTGGCTCAGGAATCGCTGTCTCCGTGCTGGTCAGCGGTTCTGAAGCACTGGTCGAGGCATCTCGGCGGTGTTAGCGACTGCAGCGTAAGAACAGTCAGTGGTGCAGTCGGTTGCAGCTCGAGGGTATAGACTGGCTCGAAAATGTCCTTTAACGCAGACCTCAGAAGATGCTTGTCGATGCACTTCTCCTGGCTTCTTCACTGGGCTTGTTTCGTCCTTTAAGGTGGATGGCCCAAAGTAGCGGAGAGTGTTGCAGGCAGCTGCTTTGTCCTTACTTTGGTTCAGACACTCTCTGGCACTTCCCACCTGGAAAGCTTTCTGTAGAGCCTAGCAGGGAACTCTGTGTGCTGGCTGGGTCGATGTAAATCAGACTGTACCTTCAGCCAGGGTCCAATGCTGAGTTCTTCTTGCTACTCCTTGCAAAGTCTTCAGATGATCTGCCCAAAAGAGGGGCTCAGCCCTCTTTGAAAGCCAAATGGCCCATAACAATTGGTGTAGGCTAAGCCTACCTTAATGAACCATTCCTGGGTGCCCAAGAACAATGTCCTATATGCCTGCGGTCATAACCAGAGTGCTTTGCAACAGAAAAGGTAAACAGGTGAATACATGTTATGTTAAGTCCCACCAATCTTCCTGTCTGTTGTTGATCAAAGGATCTCTCTGGTTAATTGAGCACTCTGTGGTTCCCGATTAAAGTGGCAGGTCTCCCTTGTAGCTACCGTGAGATCAGACTTTCTGACTTCTGCAAACATTCTCGTACCCTCTAAAGAGGACCCTCTGCGGGGATGACTACTGTAAACAGCTGTCCGAGACATGACAGTTCATTGCCCTTGATATTAAGAGGCAGGAACTCGCTTCAGGTTGACATAGATGCATATGAAAAGGTTGTTGGGGTTTTCCTGTCACCTTTGTTAGTCCTGCAGCCAGGCCCCACATGGGCCTGTTTGAATTAACTCTGATTAGTATGCAAAGCTGCCACCAGCAGAGCTAACAAAAGGACAGGGCAGATCCATTGAGCCTTTGTAGTTAATTAAGCATCCCATGGCAGGGGGAAGGTTTTGCCCACCCCCTTTTGAGATGCCTTGTTGTAATCTTGGCTGTCACTTCCCAACTAAATATGACAGGGGGGACGGCGGCTGTAAGCTGTGTCCACCCAGAGTACACGGGTGTATGTGTACGTCGTGCAGTGAGCATAGGAAAATGTGTGCAGATTAGCCCCACACATTTTCCAGAGGTTCATCTACCATCATTCAATTTCTTTTAAAAGTTCAAAAAAGCCCAGGCGAGCGCACACCCAGTGTGCAGATGGTCGAATTCCTCACACTTCCCTTTCACGAGGCCTGGACCAGGAGTGCCAATTTTCATTACTGGGTAACCCGGGCAAAAATCTTAAACACCTCGAATTCACAATGCAGACAAAATCTTCCAAAAAGCATTTAGAGTAGAATCAAGAGTCATCTGATGTCACTTCCACTACCCTTGTCCGTTTGGTGAAATGACATCCCTGGTTGTAGTCTAAAACATCTGGACAGACAAAGGTTGCAGGCGCTTGCCTGGAATGGGTATGCCCAGACGTTTCATTGCGTGTAGGTCCACAACATATACCTCCCCATGGTGAGGCCCAAAAAGGCAAAAACATTTCTGAGTGGCCTAGATATAAATGGGGTGTGACCTAGCAGGCACCATGGTGTGGTCTACTCCCTATGAGGGTTGGATCAGGACTGTTCTGGCCCTGGGTAAGTTTGGTCCCCTTCTGTAATAACACATACGAAATCAAAAACAATAAAATGGAATGATGCCGAGAAAGTTACCCAACGGGTGAGGCTCCACCATTCCCCACAAGGTGACTAACTGGCCACTGTAGCACTTTATCTAAGTTGCTACTGACGAGGCCTCAGTTGAGATCAGTTCCTGAAACGTCGCTGATGGCCAGTGATGGGAGGGGGGAGGGGGATCGAAGTGTTTTGTGTTCTGCAGCCGTCCTTCACAGTGTGCTGTACCTATTCTCGCTGTGTTTGCCCACAATGAACACAGGCCAGCACTGAAGTGTAGCCAGCAGCTGCAGGACAATCGCCCGATTGTCGTCTTTGTCATGTGGAAGGCCCGTGTCCGCTCTCGACAGCACCTTTTCCTAAGTGGGTGGTAAGGGACGTCAACAAAAATAACTGTTTCTTTGGAACAAAGAAACAAGATTTACAAGCTTGCACAACAGAAAGAGCTCTTGCTGTCCCAAGGAGGCAGGTGGTAGGACTGGGCTGCTGTAGTGTAGCGTGGCATGGCACAGTGGCAGGGGCGAACCAAGAGTAATAGCGCGTTTTTATGTCTCGTGTCATGGCGGACTCCATCACGTCTAAGAAGTGTTAAAATGGCGATTATTAATATTCAATGTAATGTTCATCTGTTTCTCAATCTGGGAAGGAGTGGGCCCTGAACCTGCAAGTCAAGTGGGGTCCCGAGCCCCGAAGCACCCGCGTACTTGGCACCCCCGGATGAACAACTGCCCTTTAAAACAATTTGCAACACATTTGACCAAAAAACTCTCCCTTGGGTACTTCATTAAAAATCAGTAAAAAAGTGACGGATTTGCCATTTGCGACTGTGAGCCACCTTTTCATTGGTGCTCAAGCCAATTTTGTGCCCCCAGTCTGACCCTGGTGGGGATTTCCCCAACTGGCTGGAGGGGCTGGGGCAAAGTCAAGTGCATGCCATGCAGACGCAGTTTCTGTAATTAAGCAAATGTTTTTACGCTCTCCTCCGCGGGAAGCGCATGGATTCTCTGGGATTTCCGGCTGTCCCAGCAACTCTGCCCATGCCTTAATGTGATTGGCTACAAAAACGACTATTAGTAGCCAATTACATGGAGGTGTGGGTGGAGACAGTGCAAGGTGCTTAAATCCCGCCCATATCTGGCGCCCAAGTCACCACACAGTGCAGTATTTATTTTTTTCCCCAATATGTTAATGGGTAGGTGGGAGGGGTCCTGCGAATATGTGGACGTACTTCTCTGCTTTTCAGATGGAGGCAGGTCTGTGGGTGGGTTTTCACTGCCATGCCGCTATACTGTTCCTACTGCACGGTGCTCAGAGGTGGGTTCCCATGCCACTACTGCTCCCACTACTGGGCCTCCTGGAGGGTGCACATAGCTGCCCTCACGTGCCACTACTGCTCCTACTGCAGTGTGCACAGAGGTAGGTTCACATGCCAGTGCTTCGCAGACTGTAGTGTGCACAGTGGTGGGGGGCGTGAGCTCTACTGCTACTACTACAGGGTGCCCAGAGTTGATTCCTGTGCCACTGCTGCTCCTAGTGCTTGGTGCATAGATGTGGGTTCACATGCCACTACTGCTTCTGCTGTAAAGGGCAAAGATGTGGGTTCATGTGCCACTACTCCGCCTACACACGGTGCACAGAGGCGGTACCCCATGCCACTACTGCTCCCACTGCAGAGTGCAGAGGTATGTGTTCACATGCCACTACTGGGCCTCCTGCAGTGTGCACAGAGGTAGGTTTGTCACCACTACTCCTACTGCTGGGTGCACATAAGTGGCTCCTTGTGCCACTACTGCTCCTCTGTGAAGGGTGCAGTGAGAAATTCCAGAGATCATGGAAATAGAACCCATGTTTGTTCTCAGTAGAGGGGCTCCCACAAACCTTTGTAACTTTGTAAAATGTTGGGTTTCATCCTAAATAACCTAGGGTAATCCAGACGTGGACCCCTTGCTCACTACGTATTAGAGAGGCTCAGCTCCACCTCACTGATGAGGCCCGACTAGCCCGAAACATGTGTCTGGGGTTGCTGATGGTACTCTTGTTCAGAGGAGATTTGCCTGGCATTTCGGTGCTGGACTGTACTAGTGGGTGGGACAAAGACAGATGTGCAAACAGATATTTCTCCTCTGTGAAGGGTGCAGTGAGCCAAAAACGTGGCTGTAGACCCGCCTTAGTGGAGGAAATTCCATAGAACAGTGTATTTGTACTCATGTTCGTTCTGAGTGGAGGGGCTCCCACACTCCTTTGTAACTGCTACTCCTACTGTACGCTGCACAGAGTGGGGTTCGCATGCCACTACTCCTCCTACAGAAGTATTCTCTGTGCAAACACAGGTCACCGTTTGAATCCCAGCAGTTTCTCTCAGCCTCCCCAACTTCTATACCATAGAATTGGGTCATAGCAATGCCATTTTCTATACATGGGATGCAGCTCAAGATTGTTATTATTGATCTTCACTTTTCTTTTCTCATTAATTTTCGCTAGCCCCTTCGAAATGTCAATCTTCTCCATTCTCCTCTGATCGTTTAAACACTATGAACTGCTTAGATTCATTCAAACTTGCTCCAGACTCATGTTTGCATGTTGGCTTCCCTCTGGACTCTATTCATCCTCTTTTATGCTTCTGAGCATATGCCCTTTAATTTCACTTTTTAGTTTGAGCTCTTATGTGGCATTTGAGCACCACCTATGACTTGAAACAATTGCATTTGAATACAGGCAGGAGGGACATGACATGTGAGGAGGGGTTCTAGGTCATCTGGTCGAAAACCAAATGATCGAAATGCCATTTGATCGACAGTCAACTGGTCGAAAAAATAGTCGATTTTTTTTTTATTTTATATTTTTGTATGGGGGGATCCCCTCCAACCCCCCTTTTTCTTTATTATTATTTTTTTTAACCAAACAAAACAAAAAAATGTAAATAAATAAATGGTCATTCGATCTTTTATTTTCGACCATTTGACCGGACAGCGTGAGGAGGTACATACAGCTTCTTGGTGTTGTTTGATTGTTTACCCACCCATTGACTGCCCTTGGCCATGCTAATCCCTATGGCCATTCAACTGACAACCTGCCCCTCCCTGCCCAAAACCCATCCTCATGAGATCTTTTTGTGCTCGCTCAACCAAGCAGTAATATCAAACTTTAGCCTGCCAGAGTTATTTCTAAGCAGCCAACTGAGATTTAATGGATTAATTGCAGCTGTGAATGGCTAATGGTGTAATACAAAGGTCTCAACCAGGTGTGCCGTCAGCCACAGGATTATCTGTTCCTTGCACTGAAGTTTAGTTAAACACAAGCATGTCTCTGGAGGATAGCTCAGGGGCAACGTGCTCGCCTTGGAAGCAAAACGACACGGAGCAACACAGGTTCGATCGCTGGCTCAGCGCTTAGAAATCTCTGGGTATTAAGCGCGTTATAAATCACCTATCATACCATGTACAAAGCCAGGAAATAAGACTTGTGTATAGGTATTAAACAGGCATTTACCAAGCACTGCTATCATATCTACAGATAATCAGGCTATTTGCCAGCTGTTGCAGCCATACGGCCAGGTACAACCATTATACCAATGCCTATCACATGCCTACACAAAAGCACAACTTGTTGGCTTTGACAATATTTGTCATTGACATGCATATCTGAAAGACCAAGTCACTCCATCAAATTAATTATTTGCTCATTAAAAAGCATTTGCTACTTCCCAGTCTCTCCTTGACAGGAACTCATTTGGAAGTGGCTGGCCGAAAATGTAGAGTGCCACCTTGCAGCATACCAGCCGATGCTGGTAGTAGGGTGACAGAGGTAGGAGGCGCGAGTCTTTTTTGGCGCAGTAATGGAGGGACACATTGGCACAGGTGAGGGTCGCAAGAATTTTTTAAGGAGCTGGAGCTGGCTGAAACATAGGCCTAATTTACATGCGCAACACCCCAAGATATTTATTAGAATGTCTGGGCCTATCAAGTGGTTTGTTTCATTTTGTTTCTCAAAAGTTCATTTGTGAATGTACACCAATGCACTAGTTCTCGTTGTGGCACAATTGGATGAGCAATCAGGGTTCCACCTCATCAATTGTTTGTTCGTGTGTATTTTCAGATTTGTTTGTTCAATTGCACTAAGCACTTTCTTAAAGGTTGTGATCAAAGGAATTCTGTTGAAATATGACGAAGTGAGTGATTCCATACCATTGTACAGTCACCCTTGTTTTGCTCCTGCGTTGTTGAAACATAGCGCTTGGCAAAGCAAGCTGACCACAAGCCTAAAAAGGCGCACTCTACTCTTGGAGCTTTCCCACAACAGTCATGCGCCGATTTCGCTGGCGTCGGTTTTGGTGACCTCAGGAGTGATGGTATCGAAAAGCTCACGTCAAGATGACCTTGAATCCTGCAAGTGGTTCTAACCAAATGACCCCAAAATGACAACCCCCCCTGGACATACAACTCCGAGCCTCTCTGCATTGGTTATCGGGGCCTCCGAGGCCAGTCCTCAAGAATATAATCCGCTCCGTGTTTTCATCATATCCCCAGAGAATGAAGTTGAGTGCAGTGAATCTAAAGGGGAATTTTTGAATAATGAGTGGTTGGCTTGAACATCTGGTGTGATTGCGGCTCTGCTGGACCGGACTTTGAGAATCCAGCCTCTTGTAATTTTTAACAACTGCTGCTTTGCTTCCAAACTTCTTTATGCCCGTTCCCTCCTTAGCTCATCACATTCCCCCTTCCCGGCGCCACTTCTCATACACGTGTGGACTTCGATTTTGACCCTCTTGGCAAACATGCATAGCCCTTTCTTTTCTCTAAACACCAAATACATATTCCTATAATCTACATAACAATATCCAGTCTGGCTCGACTGGAAGGCAGGCAGACCTGTAAGGAAATGGCGATTTCCTGTCCAGACAGAAACCCGACACTATGCTCAGGGAGGCAGAACAAGAGCGTCGGGGGTGGAAGAAACCAAGTGCATGGCAGGTGCAGGGGAGGAAATGAAGCCAGTACGGAGGGAGTCCAGAGCACCTGCAGGGAGCTGTGGAAAGCCAGCATAGAAGAATTGCTAAGCATGAATAGATCCCAGTACAAACCAGTTTAAAGTGGTTGAAGGGACCAGGACAGAACGTGTGACACAACGTAAGGGAATCCATTCCGAAGAGGCGCGCGAGCGAAATGGAGGAGGTATCAGTGCAGCGCAAGGGTAAGCACGTAGGCGTCCCATGCCTGCCATGTTAAGAGGTGTGGCAGATGGTCTCTCTGCAGGCCTCAACATTTTCTCATCCAATCCCTGCCTTGGAGAGAGCCCGGTGGCCGGTCACCATGCAGTCTAAACGGTGAGTTCCCCACATGTTACCCTATAAAGAGACATTGTAAAGTGTCTCTCTGCAGGCCTCAACATTTTCTCATCCAATCCCTGCCTTGGAAAAGAGCCACTGGCCGGTCACTATGCAGTCTCTATGCAGAGTTCTCCAAACCGTACTCTATGAAAAGGCATTGTCAAGTGTCTCTTTGCAGGTCTCTACATGTTCTCATCCAATCCCTGCCTCGGAAAGGAGCCGCAGGCCGGTCACTATGCAGTCTCTAGGGAGAGTTCCCCGAACCTTACTCTATGTAGAGGCAGGTCGGGCTATCACTCTGCAGGTCTATGCATAGAGTTTCCCCATGCCTGCCATGCTATAGGGCATAATAGACGGTCACTCTGCCGGTCTCTACATGGAGTTCTCCAACCTCTGCCATGTAATGGGGCACAGCGAACAGTCACTGAGCCGGTCTGCACAGTGAGTGCCCAAGCCATGCAGTGTAAGCTGGCATGTCGGCAGTCACTCTTGAGGCCTGTGCAACAAGTTCCCCAATCCTGCCACGTATAGCGGCATGACGGACACTCCGAGGGTTATGAAGATTCGCTGCTAATACAACCGCCGCATCCACACCCAGCGATTATCTTGTCTGCAATACGAAGGAGGATGTTACCAAGACAACTGTCCGCCTTCTCACTGGTGGTCCTTGCACGCAGGCCTTTCTCTTAAAATCCAGTTATGTTCACATGACTTCCCTGTGGCCCGTCACGCGCCGCGTCCCGTGAAGCTTACTACTTCCAGGTTTGAGGGGTACACCATTCCTCTCTTGGAAAGCAGGGCAGTTATGCATCGCAAGCTTTGCAACTCTCGTCTGGTGAAACGGGCGGTAATCCAATCGGGTCGCTGCGACGTCTCCTTTTGTGGGCCTTGTCAGCAGAGAACATTTCTGCAGTCGCTGTATCATAGCAACGCAGGGCCTGTAATGTGTCAAACTGCCCTCTGTGGGGGCAAGCGCCCATGAATAGCTTTATAGTTTTGAGAAAGGCATAAGGAACGGACAATTCGCACCCGGGGAAGAGCCATTGACCAATCAAGTGGCTGGAACAGCGGGCGAGAATATACATTCCCTACCTGCTTCCAGCCACCAGAGGCCCTGCCCCAGGAGGCACCATTTTTTTTTAAAGTACGCAGGCAAGAGGGAGCATGCTCCTGCCCCGCGCATATAACCCCACCAAACCAAGCCTCTATCCCCCATAACCCCCGTCCCGTTATTGTCTGCTTTGCCCCCCCCCCATAATTTGTGGCCTGCCCCCCCTGGAAAATAACTCTTTCCAATAGCCTTAACAGTGCTACTTCTCCCCGCCTTAATGTGCGCTCCGCAGGTTCTATTTGCTGAGCCTGTGCCCTTTCTTCTGGCCTGAAAGGGACAATATGGGAATGAATGGGCCATGAATATCACTGGGGCAGTGGCCATCACTGTTAAAAGCAGGCTACCTACATGCTGGGCACACTATTGTTTTCCAAATGTGCATCTTACACTTGTCTAGAGAAAAGGAAAAGACATTTCTGAACTGAAACATTTCTAACACTTACATTCACTAGTTCAATTCAAAATGTGTTTATTTTTTTGTAGGACTTCCACACAAATAACCTGTGACCTGTGTGCCCCCTAGTTGTGTTTTATCACACAATATATTTCTAAAGCTATTATATGCTTGTCAAACTGCTCAATCACAAATACATGCCTCTATTGCATTGACAGTTATTAGGAAATTAAACTGTGGGTTCATGGGTAGCAACTTTTGATTCCCACACCCTCACCCTGAATATAAACAAGTTACCAGCCCAACCCATGCCCTGACTGAGCACACATTATGTAACTTTTTTAAAATAAGGAATGTAAAAAATGTCCTAAGATTTACAGCCATTTTTAAATATATAACATTTTAGCAGCAGTAGCTCAACCTGCTGAGCTACCCTGCTACTCCTCTACTGTAGGGCATGTATATGGATCTCTTAATGTGTTCAAAATCATTACATTACCAGCAGTGTTTTGTGTACATGACTTCAAATTCAACAGAATTGTATCTCCAGCCAGACTGACCCTTTGTATACATTCATTGCACCAATAGTGGCCTCTCCATAATGGACAAGGGGGCGCTGACCCACAGGCACTCTCACCCATTATGGAGGAGCCAAGAAAACAGCCCACTGCACAAAACAGCTGAGAATGCTCCCTGGCTGGCTTGAACTGTCAATGGGAAACTTCTGTCAAGGGCGTTTTGCTTCCAGAATCTTGCATGGTCCATTGGGGATGCTGGCTGAGGAATTGCATGTTTGAATGTCCTAGGGAGGCGATCCTGCGCCTCCTCACACATACAAACAAGCGGGGCACTTCGCCATCAGCGCTCTGGCTCTTGGGCATATGTTCACAAACCAGGGAGCTCTCTTTGCTTCCTGGTTCCTGTTCGTGCCATGCTGGAGCGGGAGCTGGAGCGCTGGGAGAAACATCAGATCTGTTCATATAAATATGTGTATGTGTTTGTGTTGTGTGCAATGAGTGACTGTATGATTATTGGTGTCCGTGAGAATGAGCGACTGCATGCTGCGTGTGACGGTTGTGTGAATGAGTGTGTGCACGTGTGTTTGTACTGGGCCATGGAGCTGATTATGGCAGGAGGGGAGCTGTTACACAACCCACCTCCCCACCAGCCAAAATCAACTCTCTGTGTGAGGTGCTGGGGAGGGGGGATAAGCAGGGTGCAGCAATGGTATTTTTTTACTGGACATCTATGATAGATATGCACACATGATTACATAGTGTGTGCACGTGAGGCAATAGGGGGCCCATATGGCAGGCATGGCATTTTGTACTGGGCATCTATGATAAAGCAAGCATAAGTGTTATTACAGGCCTATAATGGAATTTTGATGCAGCCAGTCTAGTAATTTCTTATTGTGGGATGCCGTTTTGTATTGGGCATCTTTGATAAAGGGATCCTTGTGTTTATAACGACAAAAAGAATAACAACATACTTTTTCAGTGACACTTTAATAACAAAAAAGTCAATTTATTTCTCCTTTTTATTTTGGCCCCCCAAATCCCCAGTTTCTACAGTTTTACACCCCCCCCCAACTACCTTCACCCCTTTTAATCCCTAACCCCACCTCATATATACTTTTACTAAAATAATTTTTATCGTTATTCAGGTGTCACTGAAAAAGTTTGTCGTTATTTATTTTTCATTGTTAACACTGCATACCTGATGAAGCAATCATGATAAGTGTTATTACATGGCTAGACTGGTATTTTAATGCAGCCAGTTTGGACATGTTTTCCTACTGTGGCATGGCATTTTAAATGGTAAATCCAACTGGAGTATGTTCTTACGTGAGGATACTGCCATATTTTGGCAGAAGTAGCATGGAAATGTTTTCTTATAGTGTCATCACTGGCATTGTACATTAATCCCACATGAATATGTGCTCATATGGGAATACAGGCATATATTGGTTCAGCCATCATGGAAATGTATGGGTGCAGACAGTGTGAAAAGTATGTGTATACTGGCATATATTGTGGGCAAAGGCGTTATGAAAATGTGTTGGTGAAATTCTCCTCTGCACAATTGGTGACTTTCATGTACTGGATTTTTTCATGAGCTACCTTATAAAAACCAATTGCAAACTGTTTGGCATTTTACCCAATTTTTCAAAAATAAAGTGTGCTCTAAAATGCACCATATTGAGGCATTATTTTAAAAATGTTCTCAGGGGCAGGCGAGAAGCCCCCAAACATCTATTGAATGGTTTGGGCTCCTTCGCTACACTCCATCACTCTGGCATATTTTGTGGAAATATTTACACCACGCCAATTAAAAAATACACCAGCCACTACTGGGGTGTACAGCCAGAAACCAAAAACTGTAAACAATTCTATAGGGACAGGGGGAGATTCCTGCAACCATTAGCAAAGAACCAGTAGAGCTGTTGCCTCCTTCCCCCCTGTACTCTACGCCTGTATGTGATATTTAATTTGTTATTTGAAAATAAGGTATGAGTGATATCTTTTCTGATACACTGACTCTTTTTGACAATTATTTAAAGCTGAGGTGGAGGTGTTGTCTCTTTTGATAAATACCACCTCAATCTACACATTATTTGAAGCTGTGTTGGGAGTGATGTCTGCTTGAGTAAAAAGAATGCAGTCTCTTGCTGAGTGCAAGGGCATTTGTGGAACTGTTCAAAATGTGGTAACTTTTTAGGATATATATCAACTTAATGAAAAACTTGTATTGCATTAAACCTACCCTGAACATGCTTAAGGTCACTTTTTCGTTTGTTTAACCAGCTTGGTAAAATATGGTATGCTTAAACCAGTTTGGCTTGTTGACCCTTATTTGATGTGCCACTACCCCGCCCCCCTGTTTTATTTGGGCCCCACAGGTTTTCCCCCCAATACTGGTGTCCAGTGATGGCACTGCACCCCCTCCCTCGCTAAATCCCCACTTACCTACAGGACCAGAACTTTGAGCTCCAGTCCACTGCACCTCCCGCTCCGGCGCCGCAATAGAAATGGAAAAGGGACATAGTCCCTTTTCCTTATGTAAGCAGCCATCTTTGTTTCATTTTTTTTTCCTTCATAGATTGGCGTCGCTTGCAGCGGCAATCTCCAGAGAAAAAAAAAAAGAAAGCCATTCGCACCCTGAATTAACCCTTCGGTGTGAATGACGTTCATACCCCGGCGGGAAAGCCGCCATGACCGGTAATGGCCTACAGCCCGAGCCGTTACTGTGGCTCGGGCTGGCGGACCTTTACCGGCCATGTTCGCCCTCCTGCCGGGGCATGAAAGCCATATTCTACAGAAGAGGGGGGAGATTCCGCCTGACCCCGCAACATTCATTCAGTCATTTCTTTCGGTTTTCTTGATTGGGGCGTAAACTACACACAGGTTTGTGTAATGGATTCCAGGCCACCCTCCACAGAATCAGCAACGTGTTCCCCCTCCTCCTCACCCGCATCACATACCCATTGCTATGATGCAGTTGTGGCTAGATTTGCACTGTATACATTCCTGATGTCGAAATCATCCAGATTTTAGGCACTGCCGTAATATCTGTTGTTATTAGCCACTGTAATGGTATTCAGTATATCGACATCAGAAGGATGATGGGTTGAGTGAGCACTGCTGGAGTATTAACGTTTAGGCTGCAGGCGTGCCCATGTCAGTGTCAAGAGCTCATCCTATTTTCACATAGATATAGTACACATTACTCTGGGAGTGGGCAGAGCCTACAATGATTCCTTACGGGAATACAGGACGAACATACACGCCCTTAGCACTTTTCTGCAACGTCGCTGCAAATGAGAAGAAGCTCCCATGGTTTTCAGGCAATCTTCTTCTCAATTGTGCAGCACACACGTGCAGCCCTTTGCAGCCTCCAAACATAGCGAGTAGGCTGGTGCAGAAAGTGAAGTGCTCCCTTTAGACAATTGTGTGTAACCTGCAGTGGCATACTGGAATTTGGGCAAGACCAACACATAAGGTTGCCAGATGCCTCCATTTCGGGAGGGGCATGCTGTCCAAGTACTGAACTTCGTTTCTCAAGCAATTGCTTGCTGGTAGTTGTAGTGCTTTGTCACTTCAATTTCATAAAATGGACTGAGGTAAAACTAAGGTAAACACAAATACCCTGCAGTCACCTGCCAACTCTAATCCCATACCCATTCAACCTGTCCAGGACAGGGCGAAAAAAGAGGCACCATTACATCGTGTTATAGTTACTTTATTAGGGAGCTTAAAAAAAATAGAAATCCAACATGAAGTGCTGTATGAAAATGTGATGTTACTAATATAAGGTATCCAGTGATGTTAACGAAAATATTTTCATATAGGGATTTTTTAAGGAAAAAAAAAATCGGAAAAACATTGTTACAAAAAAAAATATATATATATACATATATGTATATTTATATATCATTAGTGCCCAGATGCCTCTGGGTTAGGTGCGCTCTACCAATGCTAAAATAAATAAATAAATATCAGAGGAGCACACTGCAAGCATACATCGAACACAGAATTCTAAGGAGGAAGTTCATACAGCTATATATCTTCGGAGTGCACTGCAAGCACACAGAGAATGCAGGATGCTCAGGAGGAAATTCATACAGATGTGTATCAACGGAGCGCACTGCGAGCACACTTAAAAAGCAGATTTCAAAGGAGTACATTCAAACAGATATATATCAGAGGAGCGCACTACAAGCAAACATAGAATGCAGAATTCGAAGGAGGAAATTCAAGCAGATGTATATCCGCAGAGCGCGCTGCAAGCACACATAAAAAGCTGAATTCTAAGGAGGAAATTCAAATAGATGTATATCCGCAGAGCGCACTGCAAGCTCACTTAAAAAGCAGAATTCTAAGGAGTACATTCAAACAGATATTTATCAGAGGAGCGCACTACAAGCAAACATAGAATGCAGAATTCGAAGGAGGAAATTCAAGCAGATGTATATCCGCAGAGCGCGCTGCAAGCACACATAAAAAGCTGAATTCTAAGGAGGAAATTCAAATAGATGTATATCTGCAGAGCGCGCTGCAAGCACACATAAAAAGCTGAATTCTAAGGAGGAAATTCAAATAGATGTATATCCGCAGAGCGCACTGCAAGCTCACTTAAAAAGCAGAATTCTAAGGAGTACATTCAAACAGATATTTATCAGAGGAGCGCACTACAAGCAAACATAGAATGCAGAATTCGAAGGAGGAAATTCAAGCAGATGTATATCCGCAGAGCGCGCTGCAAGCACACATAAAAAGCTGAATTCTAAGGAGGAAATTCAAATAGATGTATATCTGCAGAGCGCACTGCAAGCTCACTTAAAAAGCAGAATTCTAAGGAGTACATTCAAACAGATATTTATCAGAGGAGCGCACTACAAGCAAACATAGAATGCAGAATTCGAAGGAGGAAATTCAAGCAGATGTATATCCGCAGAGCGCGCTGCAAGCACACATAAAAAGCAGAATTCTAAGGAGTACATTCAAACAGATATTTATCAGAGGAGTGCACTACAAACACACATAGAATGCAGAATTCGAAGGAGGAAATTCTAGCAGATATATCAGCGGAGCGCACTGCAAGCACACAAAGGCAGAATTCTAAGGAGGAAATTCAAACAGATATATCAGCGGAGCGTACTGCAAGCACAAATAGAAAGCTGAATTCTAAGGAGGAAATTCATACAGATATACATCTGCGGAGCGCACTGCAAGCGGAGCGCACTGCAAGCACACAGAATGTTAGGATGAAAGTCTTTCACGTATAAATATATCAAGGAGCACACTGCATATAGAATTTGTATGCAGATTCTCAAGGATGAAAACCATCCACTTATATATCAGAAAAGCACACTGCAAGTTCAGCTATAATGTACATTTCTAAGGAGAAAAGTCATTCTCATATATATCAGCTGTGCACACTGCAAGTAGCCATAGAATTTTGATTTGTAAGGATGAAAGTCATATATAAGTAGGAAAATCCATTTGAGTCCAGTCATACACTCCACTGCGCCCCTAGTAGCCATCGCTGGAAGTTCACCTCCAGTTCTGAGCCACAACAGCAAGGCATTGTGGGTATGCAAAACAGCCCAAATGCAAACCTTTTCTCCGGGAAATTGTCTTTGTCTAAGAGGGCAGTGCTATTTCATACGTAGCTTAATCAACCCAAGCAGACATTTTACACGGCTGTCAGGACAACTACATACCTGGTTTCACATTTATTAGGGATCATCAGTGCAGTTTAGTCCTGACAGCCTTTATATATACATACGCCCCAACCACAAGGCTGTCACGACTATATATCTCAGAGGAGTGCAATGCAAACACACAAAACATGCACATATCTAAGGATGGAAGCCATTCTATTACCTACCAGAGGAGCGCAGTGCAAGTACACAAGTAATGCAGATTTCTAATTATGAACGTCCCTCACATATATAGCAGAGGCGAACACGGCAAGTAAACATAGAATATAGATGCCTAAGGAAGAAAGCCATCCACATTGAAATCAGTGGAGCACACTCCAAGTAACAAACACTGGCTGGTTGGTTCTGGTTGTTCGCACTAGACTCGATGGTAAATAGGATTACATTTATCGTATATTGGATCAACAAAGTTTGGTTTATTGTTGTACACTTGGCAATATAGTTCAGCCAACACGTGTTTAAAACACTGGGTCTGATGATCATGGATAATGTTTGGGTTCGACCCAGGGACATCATTTAGGGGTCGCCAGGGGTCTCCCTTGCAACCCCTGAGGTCTCCCTTGCTACCCCTAAAAAAAAGATTTAAAAAAAAAAAAACTAATTGAAGCTCCTGGGCTGTGGTCAATGCCATGTGCCTCTTTGCTTCTAGGGTGGCTGGCTTCCTTGATCAGGCTTCTTAAAAAAAAAAAACAGGGGGTTCCACAATTGTAACACCGAGTAGTGACCCTAAATAAGAAAGAATAGGAATTACAAAAATTAGTCTTTCTTGAATTCTAAACAATTGCTAGACTAATTAAAAGTTTATTTCTGGCACACTTCAGGGGGCGAGTCACTGATTTATTTTGTTCTTAATCACCTCAAATGCACAATGCAGACAAAATCCCCCAAAAAGCATTTAAAGTAGAATAAGCATCCATTTCGGACTATGTATTTTGCTTTCCACAAGTTGCAGTTATATCATGTTTTTTTCTGCCGATATTGTGGTGATCCCTAATTGTACGAAATGTAGATCACGTTATAGTGATATTGTAACCATATTGTTCATAGTGTACTTAGAAACAATGCTATGTGATGCCACTTCCTGTTTTGTCAAGGGGTAAACGGTTGTGTTCCATCACCTCATGTGATGTTCCTACAGGGTGGGATCATATGACATCACTTCCTATGATGTCATCAGAGGTCAAGGGTCATGTGATGTCACTTCTGCTACCCCTGGCATTTTGGTGAAATGACGTTCCTGGTTCGACCAGTATTAGTTTTGGAAGAAGCAGCGATCCTAAATTGGAGGCACTTGGTCTTGTCAAAGTTCTGCAAAGTGTCAGCATTTCTCAGCAAAATTGTTGTTTTCTATTATAAGTTCCTAATGGAAGAAGGGTGTCCTGTAAGGAGTCCTCCCTCACGTCTCTCATGTAATTACCATGGAGCCTAGCGCGAACAACCAGAGCCAACCAGCCAGTGTTTACTACTTTTGAGGTTGAAAGTAGAACCTCAACATTCTAGTTGCACTGCACGCCCAGATACCTGCCAGGACAAGAGCGCACCGAGAGTTGGTTTTACTCACACACTCCAAGTAACCACACAGTATAGATTTCCAAGGAAGAAAGCCCGTCCCATGTAAGTCAACATGGCACTAAAGAAAGGAAGGATATAAAAGAAATTGGCTTCTGCATCCCCATATAGCGCCACAGCGTGCAAGAATGGCAATGCATAAATAGGATGAAATGCGTCCCTGTCATCATTTCGCCCACGAATTACGCAAAAAAAACAGAGGCCGAGACCCGTTGCAACATAACATGGAGCAAAGGCCGTGGATTATTTGTACGCATATGATGTTCCCATTTCACGTCTGGTGCCGCCTGCGCTGCCACCCCCCCCCGCAGTCCCAGCAGCATCCTTAATCGGATCTGTCTGTACACGGAGCGGCATCAGTGGCTTTGGGCGACTGAAACTGTGCTTGGGAAGAGGGTGGGGAGAATCGAACGTCGGCTGACGGCATTGGCAGGTCATTACGCAAAAAAAAGCAATTTCACGCTATTTTGCCACATTGGTACTTAGTAAAACTTGCGATGTGCCCGGGATTACAGGCCGTCTTCAGTGAGACGCACGGTTCGCAGAGAGATGTCGGCGTCCATGTGTAATCATAATGCGAGTTATATAGCTGAAGATATGCCGGGCAGGATGCAGGTATTGCAGAAAAAAGCATATCAGAGGATCCACAATTGACGTAAGCCTTTGGACAGTGCACTTCAAGTGTCTCCTTTCCTGTGCACTGTTACTTTGCCGGGTGGGGCTGCTGCACGCGCACTTAGTGGTACATACAAGGATGGCCTAGTGCAGTGGTCTGCAACCTTTGGATCTCCAGATGTTTTGGACTACAATGCCCATCAGCCCTAGCCAGCACAGTCAATGGGGAGGAGGGTGACCAGATTTTGAAAATGAAAAACCGAGACAGGTTAGAAATATAAAAAGTAGGACAAGCACCTTAAGCACATTCACCCCCACCCACAGTGTCACGCCCCCTTCCATGGCACCCCCTCCCCCATGGGATCATGCATTCAAATAAATATTTCCAGCACGCCTCATATATATTAACATGCGTCATTATAGCGCTTGAGGGAGCTTTTGCTTTGATTGTTGTTAGAGGCTTTGCTACACTCTTTTTTTCAGTCCGGTCTAAGTGGTGCAATCAGTAGACGCGTGTGGTTATAGACAAAATGGTGGTTCGAGGCTATCCGACGGCTTCTAACAATAGTGATGCTAGAAAACAGTTTGTCACGTAAAAATGTCATCTTGAATTGTTGGATTACAGCAGCGGCCACCCTCCCTGTCCCAAAAGTAGGACATGTATTTTAAATTTTAAAAACTCTCGGGATGGTAGGTAAGGGGTCCTAATTGCAGGACGGTCGTGGCAAAAACCGGGAGGTCTGGTCGGCCGAATGGGGAGGGATCCTGGGAGTCAGAGTCAAAGACATATGGAGAACCGCAGGTTGCAGACCACTGCGTATCTCAAATGGGGAGCGAACTCTGAGTGGCGGCATACCTAGGCCTGTCTGGAAGAGGATCAAATGCAAACTGCTGGTGCATGGGACTCGGTAAGTGTCCTACCATTAGAATTCCCGAATGCCACAAGCAACTCATTTTTGTGAACTTCGGCAGAACTTAGGGACAGAACTGTGGGCAGATGTTCTGTCACATCTGTAGTCGGTGGTTGATAAAGGTCCCTTTAAGATCTGTTCCACAGTCCAAAACTCAAAACAAGGCTGCTTAAAAAAAAAATATCACTCACCCATACACGGAAATCCGGTGGCAAGTCAAATCATCCGCGTCCCCACTAAGACCAACACAGAGGAAGAAATCTAGCAGAAATGGGTGATATGTCTTAGAACACACTCATCCCTCTCCAGTTCAGATCTCGGCTCGTGTAAAATTCAGGAGAGCACTCAAGCCGGCCTAACTTACCCAATTTACCCACCAGCGCCTGGATGCCCTTCAATCCAAATGGGGCGACAATATGGCATGTGCCAGGCATACATATATGGGGAGGAAGGATGGCTCAGGGGCAACGTGTTTGCCTTGGAAGCAGGACAATGCGGCGCAACACAGGTTCAAACCCCGATCCTGCGCTTAGAATCCACTGGCTGGCATTTAGCACGTTATAAATGAACAATAAATAAATATATGACACACACTTCATGCAGGATTCCAGTCGCTGCAAGGTGCTCTGATAATCACTGATACTCATGCCTGATCTAACGGTTCCAGTTAATAAACCTTGCACAGATAAAGGGCTCAATGTGCCCATGATGGGGATTTAAACTTGCAAAGTGCAAGCAGGCTCCATGTCAGGGGCGAGCGCTTAGCCTATGAGCTATCCAGCCAGCACTAAACATCATCCCATACAAGCCCTATATTGCGTGATATTAAGGGACTGCTAGACACTTGTATCTAATGGGCCTGAGTAGGCCTGGCTCACAGGCCTGTTGCATTCCACTGTGAGATCAGTTCTTCCAAAATACTCTAAATAACGATTTCCTTTAAAAGAAAGATATATGAGGATTGCTTATATGTAAAGGACGGGAATAACATGATTGTCCAGCATTATCAATACATCAACAAATCATGACTTTAATGTTTTGCGGTAGAAGTAGATAAAATGAACTAATGTTCCTGACCAGCTTTGAAGGAAACATAGCAGATGTTTGTTACATTCTTTTTTTGCAAACTGTATATGTTATGGGGGAAGAGGCCAAGGGCTAGACCCGACACTGGCAATGTAATACTAATGCTGCATACAGAATGGTAACATTGCTCATACAACCATACCATTTGCCCTGGGTATTGTGATGTAATCTGTCACTTGTAGAGCACCTTTTCCCATTGGTATGACCTCAAAGCGCTGTGGGTGAACGCCTTCAGGGGACTGAAGTCTAAAGTATGGGAACTTGGTTAGAGGAGTTTGTAGCCATCTGAGCAGCATAGGTTATAGATGCATGTTCACGTATTCGCACATGTGTGTGCCATGTGGGAGAAGTTTGAGGCCTGTTTGAGAAATTGGGGATCACTTCTGGGAGAATTGGTGAGGGAATCTGCCCCCCCCGACCTCCATCTCAATCAACTCACTAACGCTGCCGGATGGACAGTGCCATGACAGGTAAAAGTTACATCCGTCCCTACTGGACACAGCACCGTAGCAAGTAGGGCTGCTCTCAACCTGCCAAAAAACATACTAAGAAGGGTGAAACGAGCACCTGCCATGTTCTGAAGCCACACTGTCCCTTCATATGCTTTTTCATGCCTTGCTAGCATAAATGCTTTGATATGCCCGATTGTTCCTTTGTTATGCCCTGCTGTACCACGTTAGGCTTCGGTTCATGTGGCTTCTTGATTGTTTGCGCCCCCTAAGTAACTGGTGCATCACTGAACTTTCCACCCGTATACTACACACATCCACAAGCCACTCACACACTGTAGCTGAGCCCAGCTCGCATCACTTGCTTTGCACACACTAGCACCATATGAACCCTGCCTCTTTGCCACTTTGCCCTCCAGCAATCCTCTAACCATCCCAGCTCTGAGAACAGACCCCATCACTAACCAAGTAGGAGATCTAGAACTGGACCTCCCTTCTGGATACACATACCCAAAGGACTTCGTCATAAGTCACCTAGAAACATACCAGGACACAGAACATTGACTCTTCCAGTATGCACGCATACACGCTCTGGGATTTACATCCTTCCTCTTGCTAACATCCCCTCTCTTATAGGACCTAGTGCTGAGAGAGCCAAAATGGCAGATGTTGTGCCATTCAAAACCGCTTTACATTCCAGACATTACATTACCCTTTTCTCATTTCCCATGCATGTCTTTCAGTTAATGCATTCCCTGGATTTGGGAATTCTGGATAAAAAGCATATATGTTTCTTCCTGCATGGTAATGTGTTGGGCCTGTCTAGTTTTTCAAAGTTTTTTTCACTGGGTTGGATAGCTGACAGGTTAAGCGCTTCCCTCTGATATGAGACCACCCAGAGATTCACATGTTCAAATGCTAGCAGAGTGGACTCAGATCTATCGCCTTCAGAGGCCGGTAAACTAAGTACCACTGGTTTGAGTAATAATAAAAGCTATTATTACAGTGCTTTCAAACGGAAGGAGTCCAGCCTACGGCGCTAGATTAAAAACCTGACCATATTACTGTTTGCCAAAAAACATTCAAGGCGAAAGCTTCAGCTGTAGACCAGGGGGCAAGTCCTTAAAAACTAAAAAGTTGGGGGACTCATTAACATCCCTACCAATTGAATGTGGCATCACCAGAAATGAGGATTTGAAGGTGCCGTCTGAAAAAAGTCGGAGGACTTCGTAAAAAAGTGGGGGGACTCTGTCCACCCGTCTTGAACCCTGTTGCAGACTGTTTTCTAATCCTTAAGAGCCTCTTGTATAAGAAGTTTGAAGTGGCTGTCCTCCCATTTGCATGTACTTTTTGAACTCCTTTCCCGGCATCTGTAATTACTGATCTCGGCCCCCGCTGCTGCTTCTCCGGGCCTGCTGGTTCTGCGTGCTCAGGTCATGGAAAGGAAGGCAACCCGGCCAGAGAGGCAATTGACTGGCGACATGGACGTCGGAGCCCAAAGCAGGAGGAGGGATTCGGCTGTACACTTCTCCCTACCCTCGCCACAGCGGCAGCACAAGGCACCTTTTAACATGCCAGTGGTGATTAATCATACTTCAATGCCATACTCAAGAGGGCAACATGAAAAATGTATGCCGCCATATTGATAGATTAAGATTGTCTCGTGGTCTTCCGTTGTTTTCACGAACTAAATGACTTCGTTGTAATTTAGTTTGTGTACATTACTTCGAATTTTTTTAGGCATTTGTGGGCTAAGGGGTATGAGGGGATGGAGTGGGGTTTGAGGTGGCGGTGGTAGTGGAGGGGTGGGATGGGGGACACGCCAACAAAACAAATCAAAGTGAAATTTGAAGTAATGTACACGAGCTAAATTACAACGAAGTCGTTTATATGTTGAAATGACATAGCACCTTTCTGGTCATTGGGAGATATCACTGCTCAGAGACATTTGGTTTCAGGATTCCGATTAGTCTGGTCATTGGGAGAGCTCATTGCTCAGAGACAGTGGCGTTTGGGATTCCGATTAGTCTGGTCATTGGGAGATCTCATCGCTCAGAAACATCTAGATTTGGGATTCCTATTAGTCTGGTCATTGGGAGAGCTCATTGCTCAGAGACAGTGGCGTTCGGGATTTCGACTAGTCTATTAGAAATATGATTTGGCATTCGAAATTTGGGCAAAGCCGATTCATTATATTCTCGAAATACATTGTCCTATCTCAGTGGTATTCAAAAATGTTTATACTGAGCCCCCTTCTCAGGTCACAATATTGTTTCTGCAACCCCACAAGCTGTAACTGCTTATATGTTATTTTCTATTAAAAGCAGTCACTGCAATCCATTTTTTAAAGTCTCACCACCCCCGGGTATTCTTCGGAACCCAGCCCCAAAGTTTGAAGACCAATCAATCTATCAGAATGTCACACTGTACTTTCAATTGGCTGGACAATGTCATTAGTCTTGTAGGTCTAGAATGTTATGTTATGTTATGTTATGTTAAAGGTACTTATATAGCGCACCATCACCAATGGAATTGGTCCCCAGGGGCTCTGGTGGATCTGTAAAAAAGAAGGAGGGTGGTAGGGTTAGTTGGGAGGAGGGGAGTAGGAGAGTGGGAGAGGTGGTGTGCTGTTGACGACTTCAGCTCGGTATACACCGAGGTCTGGGCTTTGGTGCAAGTATCGGATTGGGTGAGGCCTTGTGTGCTGTGGGTGCTGTCTATGTGTTTATGCGGCGTGGTAAAGTGCGTGCAGATTGCTGGGAAAGAAATGGTTGTGTGAGGTCTGTATTCTGGTTCAGGTACTTCTAGTTCTGTTTGAGCTGTTTTTGGTTCCTTATAGGCTGTCTCGCTGTGGTGGTGCTGCACGTATCCAGCTGTGTCATAGGGAGTATTGTATGGGCTGATAGGTGTGTCTGAACCATTCCTTTGGGTGTGGAACTGGGTTGGTACTATCTATTCTCTTGTTATCTACTGTGACACTGGTCAGTGGAAGCTTTGAATGGTTCAAGGTGGGAATGCTGTTGATGAGACATCCTAGTGTGTCCGTCTATGTCAGCCTGTGTATTCTGTCATTAGTTTCCTGCTATCATGACTATCTTTCAGTTAGTTCTTCGGTTTTGGTGGGGTGACTTCCTTAGGGCTATTGTTTAGTTGTAGTTTGTGTGTGATGGCGCATTGTGCTTCCCGCTTTACCTTGATTAGCATTGTGTGAGTGGGTGCTTATTCTGTTTCTCACCATCTGCGTTAGGGCTAATGGTAGGGGTTTCCTGTTGCCTAGCTGTCTGTTGTGATTAGGTCTGTTGGGAGTGGGTATAGTTGAGGGTAAAGGTTCTATTGACGGGTTGTCCTGATGTTACTGTCTTCGTATTGCTAAGTATTACATCTTTGGTCCTAATACTGCTGTCTCTCGGTTAATCGTTAGGTATGTCCTTGGATTTTTCCTTAGGGTTTTTCTGTAGATTGCTTGGTGTGTGTCAGGGTCTGACTCTTCGTTCAACAATGTTTTAGTTGTGAGTGTGCCCCTGTGGCCGGTCTTTCTAGTTATGACGTGAAGAGCCAAGTTTTGAGTAATTTCCTGAATAGTAGTTGGTTTCTTGTGTTTTGTATGTACTTTGGAAGGTCATGCCAAGTTTTCGGCGCTTGGAGAGAGAAGGAAGATCCTCTGAGTTTTCTTTTGTTGTATGGTTTTGTTTCCAGGCGGATGTCAATGCTTGATCTGAGCGCTCTTGTTGCTTGATGTAGACGAAGTTTGTCTCTCAGGAACTCTGCACCTTGGTTGTGTACTTCTCTATGCGTGATGCAGAATGGAATGTACTGTAGGCACATATTGACTCAGCCATGTTTTGGGCACTTGTTTTTTGTTTTTATGGCACACGATTTGGCTTTGCAGTTAATGTGATTGAAAGAAACAAGTATGTATTTAACCCCAAAAGATTTGCTGAAAAATCCTTTACCATTTCGTTTTGAAAATTTGAAAGACAATTGAACAATACTGAAAGTATGGTGGAATCTTTTTAATTAAGGTCTGGAAAAATAGTTCAGCCAGTAGCTGGGACTTCTCATTTTGAGTGACTTTGTCAACCCTGCCGAGGGCGTTGCAGACTTGGTTGGCACCAGCCTTTTTGGTGATCTCCCAATTATCATATCCACCAGACCTCCGCTTGATATTCCAGCTGGAGATTCCGTGCTGCATCAAGCGCGTGGACAATGGGGTGGGGCACACGAAGGGTTGAGGAGCAAGCACCATTGGATGTTGGGCAAACAGGGCCCAACTATGGATGGAGAAAATGCTTCTGTGCACGCAGCCAACATCTGCATCGAAAGGTGCAATGCCTGGAAACACTCTAAACAATTGTAGACCACAGATAGGAATTTTAACATAATCCAGCGGAGGAGATAGGATAGGAGATAACCAAGCATGATGGGGAATGACCAAGCAAACTATTGTGATAAATTGATGGATCTGTTGGAGGGGCAAGAGGGATCAGGAGTTGCAGCAGTCAAGCTTGGCAAAATCCACAGACCAATCAAGTGTTTGGTACAACATAAATGGAGGCAAGAGTAAAATTCGTAAAGGGTTGAATCTGCATTGTTTTGTTTGTACTGAAGGTAATGATGTTGAACTTAAATTCACCACTGGGCATTCACAAAAATAGAACAGCTAGATAGAAATGAATTAATAAAATGTGAAGGGGCATTTAAGTTGTAGGAGGAGGCCCATAGGGTAGGACACAATTCTTGGTCTTGAATGGACTCTGTATTTAAACAGTGTTGAGCGGGCAATCGCTAGCGGCAGGGATATACAGAGAGAGAGACAATAAGTGCCAGCGCTAAAAAATAAGTGCTGGAGTTGAGCCCTGGCAAACACCCCCACAAAGTAAGCACTGCTGTACTCGCAGAGTCGATACCGCTCTTAGGTGTCTTAGATAGGATTTCTTAGGCATAGAGTTCTGCCGCTGGTGGTACACTAAAACTGCTTCCCTGCACATTTGGATGTGCCATGACCTTGTAGATGATGAGAGTAACTCCAGACAGGAGCAAAGGGAGATGTAGATGGAAATTGGCATGGCCGGTGCTGAAATAAGTCCACAGAAGTCTGCTGCCTAGGATGGCACTAGCAAAGGGCACTATGGTGCCCAACTGTGGTCCTCATAAGGCACATTTCACTAATTTATAAGGCATGGGACCTCCCTTAGGCACCAATCAAGTACAAAAGTAGCCACAAAGGAAAGGCATGTGGTACATCCTCAGTTTGTGACAGGAAGATGGAGAATTGATGTGCACTCGTAAAGCAACATCCTGCAATTTGGAAAGGCAGTGCAACGTTGGCCATTTGGGTGTGGGGGACGTAAGACTGTGGACGAAAAGTCAGAGGAGAACGAGCATGTCAACTTCAAAACAAGCTAAGAAGGAAGATGGCGTCTGTCCAGAAAATTCTGCTTGCTTGGTTTGCTCTTTAAATGGACATCATTCGAGCCTTCAGCTGGTCTCAGCGGGGAGCGTTGTCGTCTTTCCTTGCAGTGACAGTGACGATGATGTCAGGTGAAGGATTTCTGCAAGTTGCCGTTCAAACAGCGAGCACAAAACCTCCGCCCCGGCAGCGTGGTCTCAGAAGGGCCATGAAGATGTCAGTCCTCGTACGGATCTGTTCCATAACGCAGGGAAGGATGTCTGGTAACAGCGAGGTACATGTGGGGCTGGCAGCTTATCAAAAGAGACACTTGCCCTTTCCTGGCAGAGTTCCAGGAGGCACCAAGTGACTACTGTGCCACCAAGTAGACCAGGAGGCGCACCTTCAGAAGCCAGGAGGCCATGCCGGCTACAGACGATAGTCTATAATGGCCACCAGGCCACCATGCTTCAAAAACCAGTGGCCAGCACTATAGGGCAGCTCAGATCTGTAGTGATGCAGAGATCCGCAAGTCCAACCAGGTGACTTCTTGCCCAAACCCTCCGCTCCAGTGCTTTGCTGCATTTTGGAGCTCAGGGGACTGAACTCACCAGCCAAGACGCTTCTCTCGCGTTACCATAAAACAGTCTACAAAAAGTCCCAAAGGCAGTGTTGGCCTTGCTTGTTGGACTCTATGCTTTAGCCTGGCGTAGATTCATAAGTAGGGATGAGCTTTTCTTTATTGCAAATATTTATAGAAATCCAAACCATGTAGTATTTCACCACAAAGCACATTGGTACCAAATCTTTGCCCACCTTAGATTGGTACATAGCAGAAAGCTTCTTTGTTTAAATAAATAGTAACATTATTTTTTAAAGAAATACGGTTTTAGCAAATTGTTTTTTTTTTAAATGTTAAAGTCCCCTTCGCTGCAGCCTTTTTTGGTAGAGGACAAGCATTCGAGATGAAGCGGGGGCTCTTCATTATTTGCAAGCAATAGGAGTTTTGGGATAAATTATGTCAAATTCGTTCTTTGGAAAAAAGAACTTCCCACAGAGGGGTGACACTAGCCACCAAAATGACTAACTGTGGCAGAGGAAGTGGTAGAGGAAGTGGTCTTGAAGTGCGTGCCTTGAACTTGAGGGTGAAGCCCTGTCCAAGGACCTGTTCCCGCTACCTTCAAGAGGAGCCCGCCATTCACCAGCCGAATGGATGGCCTAGCTCCTCCAGAGCAATGCCATCCACCATATTGAGAAATAAAATGGCCGCTTGCCAAGTTCATGCATCCTCCTTAGTAGGGCCTGGACGGTCAGTAACTCTTCATATGCCAATCTAACAGCCTAGTACACCATTGGCTACTGCATTACCAGAAAGCAGGCTATTGGATTGACATCTCAAAAAGGAGAGCATTTTGTTCTTTCGATTTCATATACTATATTCCTTTCTTTTATTTACGAGTTCTGAAGAGCTCTGAGCTCACACATTTGTGTCTTGAAGTATTTTGTCTTCAAAGGAATGAATTCATTAGGAACCGAAGTTCTACACAGATCCTTGGGGAAGTGTACTGGAATTCTCTTGAAATTGCCACAGAAACAGAAACCAATCCCCTTAATGTTTAATGTCTTTCCCTGCCAGTAACCAGAACAAAACTTGCCTAGGAAGCAAACTAGCCCCTGTCACCCACCCACACACACCCAACCATTCATGCAAACATGCCCGATTCCATTTGGAGGCAGATTGTATCGTCCAGTTTTTTTCTTCACTCTCCGGAACTTGCAGTTCTGCTTTTCTCATATTAAATCGGGGACTACGAGTCCCAGAATGCAAAAAAAAAACAGTGGGCCACAAGAAGCCTCGCACGAATGGAACAGAGGGCATGCTAGCATGCACGGATCAGAAGCAAGGGAATCGGTACAGAGGACAGTTTATTGCTGAAACCTCCCATTTTATGAGGATCTCCACTAGGAAGAAAAAAAAATACCTTTTTACAATGCACGTGCTCACATCACAGTAATTTACTTTCTACGATCTAAAGTTGCTCCAGGGCGGGAATGCAGTCACCCATCCCTGTTGTCCTGGATTTGTAACTGAAGAAACACACCTTCAAGTATCAAAATGGCAAGCTATAAACAGAACTGAACAAGCAACTTCTAAATGGCTTTGGATTTATAAAATCCTTTCTGACATCGGATGTAGCCTTTTGGACGTCTACCCCTTTACATAACAGATGTTAGAAGTACTTAGTGTATTGACTGATAAAGGACGAGTGTCTGATTGTTGCATTCTGGCTAGACACAGATCGTATAGCACCTGCATTATTTCACGAAGCTCCCTTCCCTGCACCCAGACACGGCTAAGAAGGGAAAACTCGGGAGGACAGCTCAGGGGCAACGCGCTCACCTTGGAAGCAGGAGGACACGAGGAAAGCAGGTTTGATCCCCGTAGAAACCTCTGGGTAGTACGACAGCAGCATCATCATAGAAGGATCTCTGCTGAGAGCAACTAGGAGGTGTCAATGTTGGCGATTAGAAAAGGGAGGAAGGCATAAAGCTACGTTTTGCAGGGAGCAATGGCTACAAGCAGGTAACTGCATGCATGAGATGTGTCGTGCTCGCGGAGCTTCTTTCACTAGTTAGTAAAGCTCTAAAACAGGAACTTTTTATGCTCCTTTGTATGTTGGTAAATTATGCTTCCCTTCAAGAGGGGGAAACTAAAGTTACAATGATACTCATGTTGTGCACTCAACATGTTGCCATCCAGATTGATGAAAGCTCAGGATGGTTTCTTATGTGATTGGTGCATGTTTCCAGAACTAGTGAGGAAAACGGACTTGCTATTTTAGTCCTGTACTTTTCCACCTTTGACACGCCTACCCCGTACCTGCCGCGTCTGCACTCTGAGCCGTACCCCCACCCGTCTAGCTGCCTCCACAGGTGGAACCCTAGTATTTTTTCCATTTCCAGCACTGCTCCCGGAACTCACTGGAGTCGCGCTCATCAAGCCATGCTGTAGCACTCCCCAGAGTGCTCCGGGGGTTGCTCCGTGTCAACATGACAAGCTCAGCTGGTCTTGATTTCTCTAAGCTCCCAACATCACCTTCTAATGACATTTTGATGAAATGAATATTCGAGAGCAGAATATTTTTTCTCCATAAATTGCACCTTTTCGATGGTTAAATAAACGAGTAGACTCCATACGGGACTTTTTTTTTTTTTTTTTTAACAACGCTTGGAGCAGACACCTACAACATTATCACAATAGATGGGGAATGAGCAGAGAAAATGTTTTGTAAAAAGAATCACCTGCCTGTTCCTAGGATTACTCATCTGAGGGTTTTCACCTGTCTGAGGGGAGGGGGCGCGTCACCTGCCGGGCAAACGCGCTTCTTGTGGCTACACGCCCGGGCATGGAGCGCGCCCAGCAGGTGCGGTTCTGCGTGTCACTCTGAACGCCTCGAGGCGGCGGCGAGGCCTCGCGCCCGGCCTCCAACTGCCAGAAATGAAGGCTTCTCACAGCAACATCTCATCTCCGAGCCCGCGTTGACGTCAACATGCCCCCGGTACCCGATACTAGGAGAAGCGGAGGTCAGAGGCCAAGTGTGTGGCGCTGCACCACCCTTCACCTGTCACTTGAGGCCAGAGGTGAGCTCAGGGCGAGGACACGCTCCTAGGTTTGAAAATTCGGAAAATGGGGGCCGGAATTGTTCCCAGAAACACGGCCATGTACATATATCGGAAATCAGTTTCTTTGCATATAAAAACACAGGGCCTGATTGACAGAGCATTTTCCTATGGGATTGCACCATTATAAAACGCTCTCTGAATCAGGCCCAGTCTATTTTGGAGGAGAATGATACTGTTGCAATCAGGCTTATTTCTTATTTGGTGGGTGCCAACCAGCTTGGAGAAATTTCACTCTGCCAAGAAGATCAAAGCTGCCACATAGTCTTCAATGGGATCCCCCTCCCAGCAAACAGTTCACTCTATTAGTCTCAATGACCTTGCCCTCCAATATGTTGCCATCAGCCCTCCTTGGAGATCCAACAGGCTGGAAGCAGGGACCATGTAGGTTGTTTCTGTAGTGCTTATATGGCACCAACACCACTTACAGACGCTAGAAAGCAGCATTGTGACACGTGACAATACTGTAGGCATAATCCGTGCTTCGCCTATGCCATTTTATGGATGTCTGATTATGCCAGGAAAATCCTACCTTAAGATGGGATCAGGAAGAACCATCTTCCTCACCTTGTGCTGTGTTTAAAAAACCACTTCCAGATGTTGAGGCACTGCAAGTCTCGAATATTCGTGCCAGCAGGATCGCTCAGGGGCAACGTGTTTGGTTTGGAAGTAAGGCAAAAGAAGTTCAAATCCCAGCCCAGCGTTTAGAGACACGTCTCTGGTATTAAGTGTGTTACAATAAAATTAGTTCATTTTCATTCTAATGTAGAAGGAACTGTCTCCTTTAAGACCCACCTGCTCCCCTCCCCCGCCACACACACACAATCCAGTTGTCCAGATTTGATCTTACTTGCCAATCGAACCAAAACAAAATGAATTCTGGTCGCCTCTGCTCTGCACCTCAGCTAAATAAGAACATCCGTGGTTTTTGTTAATGAAGTAATTTGCTTCTCAAATGTCAGGGACCGTTCAGCGTAAGACTTCTAGAACCATAAAACCATAAAATGACTCTCAAATGTGTGGGCTGAGAACTGTAGGACTTCCTCTCCTGAACGTGACCTGAAGCATTGTGTGTCCCTCTGCACCAGCCGGACTGATTGATCAGGGTTAGGTACCAGACTAACTGTATGGTGGGTGACCTTCAGTAGAAAGCCAGCTATAAGACTGAACATCAGAAAACAAGAGTACCATTGAGTAAAAAGAAAGACCAGCAGTTACAAGGCTGCTGGGCATACTCCCAGATCCGTTCCAAAGTGAAACTCGCCAGAAATAACATGGTAAATTAATTAATCTTTCATTATGCATTTAATACTGGAGGCCAATCTCTAAGCGCAGGACCTTGCTCTTCGTCACCGCAAGCATGACGAATATGTTGCCCATGAGCTATCCTCCCCGGCCAAGCAAGGTTAAAAGTGGAGATTGCACCAATCACTACACCAGTACCACCACGTGTTCCTCCCAGAGTCCAGAAACATGATCCAATAGGCTTTATATTTGTACTTGGGAAAGTGGCGGGCCCAGAAGCATCCTCTCGCTCACATTCAATTGCACACAGACTTGGGAGCAGAGGTTCCGAGTGGACTCCGCTATAGACTGCTAACAAGTATTGGCATTCATAGGAAGTGCTCTTAAAACCTGAACATACTCTAGATCTACTACAGAATAGGCCACAAAGCCGCTGGTGGATCTGACCGACATGAAGCAAGATTTACCCGGATCCAAAGAAAAGGTAGGTTCTGCGGAGTGGGTGTTCCCTCTTCCCGAAACAGAGCAAACGATATACGGACAAGTGGCACCTCAAGCTGTGCATCAGTCACTTCCTTATCCGATATATATTCAACTGTAGACTGTGTCCAACCAGGGGCTGGTAAGATAGCTCAGCAGGTTAAGCACTCACTTCTGTGATCTTTGTGTGGTCTGCAGGTTTGAAACCTAGGAAGGCGTCACTAGCCTTTTCATCCCTCTTAGTCAGCAAATGAGTACCAACTTCAGTTGGGTAACAGGAGTTGTATATAAAAATGTTCTACGCACAGTGATTGGCAAACGCAATAAATACACAAGATGTGTTTTCTTATTGAGAGCTTTTTCAGGCTATACATACTGCCATGAGGCTATTTTAGCATTTTAGAATCCAATAAGATTGCTTGGGCCCTTTATGTTCCGGGTAGGAGGTGAGTCGAGTTCACCGGTTAGCTCGAAAGACCATTCATGACCCACCAGAAAGAAGTAAAGCGAGCCTTCCCCTGCTTGTGGGCCCCCATTATCCGGGGTGGACTGACTGGCCTATGGGCAACTCTGGAGATTTCCCAGTAGGCCCCTGCACCCTGGGCCTCTTTTGTGTGGTTACCCATTTTATTCCCAATATTTCTCATAGGAGAGGGGTGGGCTTGCTGAACATGTGTAACAGGGGGCCACTCTGAACATTATTTCCAGGGCCTCTTTTGGTTCCCAGTGCCACCTGGCCCATTATTCATTATTCAGTGGCCCACAGTAGGGCATTTCTACTGGATGTCTTCTGCTGGCAGGAAGGTTGGGGGACCCTAGTCCTATTTTCCACTCAGCCGATCATTTTTTGCAACCCCATCTTTAAATCAATGGCTTTGAAAGCTTCTTGCAAACAAACGAATGCAGTTATTTAAGCCTAGACTATTTGCTTCCCATCGTTTCCATCCGGTTTGCACGGTATAGACGGCGAGAGTGAGACGAGGAGAGAGATTTCGGGGGGATGGGGTGGACAAACAGAGAGAAAACAACAGAGAGAAGGAGAGAGAGAGAGAAAACAACAGAGAGAGAGAGAGAGAGAGAGAGAGAGAGAGAGAGAGAGAGAGAGAGAGATGGAAAGAGAGAGAGAGAGAAGGTGAGAGGGAGATGGTGAGATCGAGAGAGATGGATAGAGACCGCGAGAGAGAGCGCAACAGGACGACAATCCCCACTTTCTCACTGACCAAGCCTGGTGTTTTGAGGGCGCAGCTCTGCTCGCAGAACCCACATTATTTGCATGAGAAGCAAGCAGATCGCTATGGAACAGCCCAGCCATTGTCCCAGGCCTGGCTTGTGAGAGGGGACGTAAAGACGTGCAGGGAAAGCCGGGCTGAAAACCTGACAGGAAGTGAAAGGAGCAGACACGGCTGCCTCCTCAAAGGCCTTTGGTAAACAAACAGTGCCCCTCTTCCCATGGAGGGCCTGGGAAACGGTTCTCTTGCTCCAAGACACCCAGTGCCTTTTTTTTATTTGCATTTTACATTTTTCCAGCATGTATTAGATTGTTTTTATTTAGCGATAGTGCAGTTGCTAAGAGAGCTGAACATTAAGCAGGAAGACGAAGATTTATATGTGTCCATTACCATGAAATACATCTACTAGAATTATGCAGGCTACAGGGGGCTCCAGTTTTTCACATTTACTAGTTTATAACATCTGCTACAGTTAGTATAAGTTATCTTGCATGTGTGTAGCACCTCCTGCCATAGTTTAGGGTATTGAAGCACTTTTGCCTGTCAGAGTGCTGGCTATGGGTTTCATCAGAATTGAGAGTAGACAATAGGGGCCTGATGCATGGAATTATTTGCGGGTAAATAGGGACCTTTCACGTCAAACCACGTGCAAAATCCCATTTGTCGATTCATGGAATCGACTGCACGCACTTTTTCGTACTTTGCAGGGACTTCGCGCAGTCTCGGCACGTCTCTGCGAGCGTCTGAGTGCCTTGCGCAGATACCACGCAGAGCATGGGCGTGGCTTGCGCAGAGGACAGGGAAGGAGGCAGAATTCAGAAAATGAGGAAGAACAAGGGAAAATGTGAGCGTTAACAGGGACGGCCCACAGGCAGTCCATCGCAAGCCCACTGTTGCGCGTAACAATACATACTCAGGGATCCGACCATGCAACCTCTCGGCAGGTAAATGGCCACGCAAAGCCCTCATACTATCCACCACCCGAAGGCAGGCATATAGACACTTGCGCATAGGATTCACCACGCAGAGGTAAGATTGGGTGTCAGATTTCGGGATGCGCGCACGCAGCCGGGGTTCCGATCTAACTTAGGGGTGCACATACGCAGCATAGCTGAGTGCAGGAATGGTTTACAGGGGTTCACATGCAGATTTTCTAAGTTTTACCAGAGTTATGATAAATCGCACACATGTTGTTGGGGTGCTGGCAACAGTTACGGACGACCCCGCTCAGGGTCCCCGAGATGCAGGCCTGCTTGCGGGGGACCCCATGCACTGTTTTCAGTGTGGGTGTATTTTTGCACAGGGAGCACGCAAAGGTAGCATTTTCTGGCTGTTTTTGCTTTGCGTAGGGGCGTGGCGGGGGCGTTCCGGCTCCGACTTGTGTATACGGTTACGTTGCACATACAATTCCATGAATATGCAGAGCGCGCAGATAAACTTCTGCATGCAGGCTCACACTGTCGGTCTCGGCTCGGGGGATCTCTGCGCAATATTCCATGAAACGGGCCCTAGGAATCAGTCACATGCTATGCGCCGTTCCTCCGGAACTACATCCAGATGGCAATCCGGACTGCTCAGAGTCTCCTTCAGTTTAGAAAAAAACTGAGGAGCTTGTATTCCATCAACCCCTTGGTGTAACCTAGATTCTGGCTGCCTGTGCACACCCCCAACCTTATATGGTACTGTGATCATTATGACTAATGTTTACTTGCTGATGTGTTAAGTTCTCACTGCCAATATTTTGCTCTATGACTAGGACAGAGCTCCCTTTCTTAACGGAAAGGTTGGAGCTACAAAAAGGTTATAATAATAATAATGATAATAATAAACTTTTGTCGCAGCTCAAAAGATTCCCATTTAAACCAAGATTTTAGGTAAATCAAGAATTTGGTTAAAAATAGGACCACGAATGTTGAAATTTTCAATAATGGTTATTCCGCCCCAAAAAATGTCATGCCAGTTAAAGGGTGAAGCCCCTTAAGAAGTCAAAACAAAACCTTGCCTCCATTAGAAAGCCCACACGTTCATACTTTATTTCATTCTTTGTTAGCTGGTCCGATAGCACTGCGAGTACAACGTGCGCTTTGACATCTGTGCAGAGCCTGCTGACGCAGGTTCGAATCCCGCTCATCCTTCCGAGGTTGATAAATGAATACCACACACCGTGGGTAATAATAAGCAGAGAGTTCGTAGCGCTATATAAATGCTAAATTATTATTATTGAAAATTGACTGGCAACACAACAGCGATAGAGAGTGCCCCCCCCCCACCCTTTCGGCTAATGGTGTGACTTTAGTCAACTCAACAGTGCCAAGAGACCCCAAGCAGGGTAGTGATGCGTTACGGAATTGCAAGGCCCAGCATGCAAAGTGCTGTTGGCTAATATGCAACGACTCCTTGAGGCTTGCACACTTGAGAGGTGGCTATTTCCCCGGCATGAGGGTAATTGAAGACCCGGGTTGAGGCACTAGGGAGAGTGTGAAAGGGGTGCCTGGGCACAAATGGGGAGAAAAACACAAACGTCCGGACTTTACATAACAAAGAAATAAGTTACAAAAAAGACATTGCATTTTGCAGAATCAGCAGGCCGTGTGGGCCGCAGCCTGTACCCGAGATCTTTCAGGCATGCCAGGGACTGCCGGCTGCAGCATTATTGGAACTGGTAGCCCGTGCTATAAGGGAGGTGTATCGCTGTGAGGAAGACCCCCTCCTTCCCCACCGCATCTGGCCTCATTGCAATCTACACTCTGTAATATGTAAAAGCAATACCTGTGCTCGCAAGACTTAATCTGTCCCAGATCAGGTCTGAGAAGTTTACATAATCTGATCCAGCTGCTTTAAGGGCACCTGGAGCACAATCACTTTCCTCTCCAAGTTGGGAAAGTACACACTCGAGCACAAATCACGCCCTTCAAGTATCCACTTACTGATGAATTTCAGTACACCTTTAAAGCACTAGATGCTGCCCTCCGGGGTTATATACTCATTCTCAGGAGCATTAAGTGTGAGCCCTTTCCCTGATCAGTGATGTGCTTTGATCGCTCCCCACAGATGCTGCAGGCATAACAACGATAACATCTCCATCCTTACCATCCCTCACCTGTTATCTTCCATGCTTGTCTAACTCTGCTCCCCCTTCATCCTTCCTCTCCTCTGATGCCCTTTCCATGATCAGCGATGTGCTTGATCGCTCCCCACAGATTCTAGACATGCAAGCTATCACAATCTGCATCCCTACCTTCCTTCACCTCTCATCCTTGAACACATCTTCCATTCTTGTCTAACTCTGCCCGCCCTTCATCCTTCCTCTCCTCTGAAGCCCTTTCCATGATCAGCGATGTGCTTGATCGCTCCCCACAGATTCTAGACATGCAAGCTATCACAATCTGCATCCCTACCTTCCTTCACCTCTCATCCTTGAACACATCTTCCATTCTTGTCTAACTCTGCCCGCCCTTCATCCTTCCTCTCCTCTGAAGCCCTTTCCATGATCAGCGATGTGCTTGATCGCTCCCCACAGATTCTAGACATGCAAGCTATCACAATCTGCATCCCTACCTTCCTTCACCTCTCATCCTTGAACACATCTTCCATGCTTGTCTAACTCTGCTCCCCCTTCATTCTTCCTGTCCTCTGATGCTCTTTCTCTGATCAGTGGTGTGCTCTGATCGCTCCCCACAGATGCTGCAGGCATGAAAACTATCACCATCTCCATCCCTACAATCCCTCGCCTGTCATCATTGAACACATCTTCCATGTTTGTCTAATTCTGCTCCCCCTTCCTCTCCTCTGATGCCCTTTCCCTGATCAGTGATGTGCTCTGATCGCTCCACACAGATACTGCCAGCATGAAAACTTTAACATCTCCATCCCTACCATCCCTCACCTGTCATCCTTGAACATATCTTCCTTGCTTGTCTAACTCTGCTCCCTGTTCCTCTCCTCTGAGGCCCTTTCCCTGATCAGTGATGTGCTCTGATTGCTCCGCATAGATGCGACTGGCACGCAAACTATCCCCATCTCCATCCCTACCATCCCTCATCTGTCATCCTTGAACACATCTTCCATGCTTGTCTATCTCTGCTCCCCCTTCCTCTCCTCTGATGCCCTTTCCCTGATAAGTGACATGCTCTGATCGCTCACCACAAATGCTACAGAAATGCAAACTATCACCATCTCCATCCCTCCCTTCCTTCACCTCTCATCCTTGAACACATCTTCCCTCCTTGTATAACTCTGCCCGCCCTTCATCCTTACTCTCCTCTGATGCCCTTTCCCTGATCAGTGACGTGCTCTGATCGATCCGCACAGATGTGACTGACACGCAAACTATCGCCATATCCATCCCTACCATCCTTCACCTGTCATCCTTGAACACATCTTCCAGGCTTGTCTAACTCTGCTCCCCCTTCCTCTCCTCGGATACCCTTTCCCTGATCAGTGACATGCTCTGATCGCTCACCACAGATGCTACAGAAATGCAAACTATCACCATATCCATCCCTCCTTTCCCTCACCTCTCATCCTTGAACACATCTTCCATGCTTGTCTATCTCTGCTCCCCCTTCCTCCCCTCTGATGCCCTTTCCCTGATAAGTGACATGCTCTGATCGCTCACCACAGATGCTACAGAAATGCAAACTATCACCATCTCCATCCCTCCCTTCCTTCACCTCTCATCCTTGAACACATCTTCCATCCTTGTCTAACTCTGCCCGCCCTTCATCCTTACTCTCCTCTGATGCCCTTTCCCTGATCAGTGACGTGCTCTGATCGATCCGCACAGATGTGACTGACACGCAAACTATCGCCATATCCATCCCTACCATCCTTCACCTGTCATCCTTGAACACATCTTCCATGCTTGTCTAACTCTGCTCCCCCTTCCTCTCCTCGGATACCCTTTCCCTGATCAGTGACATGCTCTGATCGCTCACCACAGATGCTACAGAAATGCAAACTATCACCATCTCCATCCCTCCTTTCCCTCACCTCTCATCCTTGAACACATCTTCCATGCTTGTCTATCTCTGCTCCCCCTTCCTCTCCTCTGATGCCCTTTCCCTGATAAGTGACATGCTCTGATCGCTCACCACAGATGCTACAGAAATGCAAACTATCACCATCTCCATCCCTCCTTTCCCTCACCTCTCATCCTTGAACACATCTTCCATGCTTGTCTATCTCTGCTCCCCCTTCCTCTCCTCTGATGCCCTTTCCCTGATAAGTGACATGCTCTGATCGCTCACCACAGATGCTACAGAAATGCAAACTATCACCATCTCCATCCCTACCATCCCTCACCTGTCACACTTGAACACATCTCCCATGCTTAACTCTGCCCGCCCTTCATCCGTCCTCTCCTCTGATGCCCTTTCCCTGATTAGTGATGTGCTCTGATCGCTCCGCACAGATGCGACAGACATGCAAACAATCACAATCTTCAACCCCCTACCTTCCCTCGCCTCTTATCCTTGAACACATCTTCCACGCTTTTCTAACTCTGCTCCCCCTTTCATTTTTCCTCTCCTCTGATGCCTGTCCCCATTCCTTCGCAGGCTAACCTCTGAGTAGCCCTCCTACTGGCCCAGCAGGCCTTTTTCCAGACATCCCTCAGCTCTGCAAGACCACTAATGTGGTGGCTGGTGCCGTATAAAAACTATTAACGTGGCATAATATTAATGTGCATTATTTTCTGCCATCATAAACACAGGATTGAAAGAACTAGACTATGACAGAAGCATATATATTTTGAGAGCTCTTGGTACTAGCTTCAAAGGTATACAAGCTGCATTTTTGACGCATCCCAGAAACCATAGCAACTTATGCAAAAGTGTAAATATTAAGGCACAAACAAGTCAACACACTTTGCTCTAAGAAGGCAGCCCCCTCTCACTCAATCCTAGTGCAGGTTGCTGTTAATGGTTGCAGCGGTTCCTTCCTGGTTGCAGGGCAGCCCCTTTGGGGACAGGTCACAGCTTGTGCATATGAGAATCCCTTATATCTCGTCCCTATATCTAGAGGGCATACCCTAAACATAGACAGTTCTGCAAACCTGCCCCTGCACTCGTATAATCAATTCGTGCTGGCAGAAGGCTTTCGTAGGAGCTCATGCCTAGAGCAGTACCTAGTAAGGCGCAGGAGATGCTGCAAATTCGAAATTGCAGTGTTCCTGGTCAATGCATCTGAACCATTGTGTCAGGGTGGAGTTACCCCTCCCCCCCCTGCACCCAAGTGTATATAAACTTATTGTTTACATCTATTAACTACTATTCCTTGTTGGTGTGCAACAATACCATTTCTATTTACCAATGCATCCTAGCCTCCTGCCCCAACAATGTTCCCTTCACTGTCAGAGTGCTTCCCTGAATCCTTTCTGTAGCCACAGCACACCTTTAGGCCAGAGGGGTCCAGCAGCCAGCTTCATGGAGCACTGTGAGGAATCCAGACTCCTCCTTTTAACTCTCCCGCTCATCACTACACTGTGAAGAAATGCCGGCAAGCTATCAGCATCAGTCGGAAACTCGAACAGCCACAAAACCAGGAGAGGGTTGGCAGGTAGGAGCGGGTTCAGCTTTGGTGTGGGGCTGTTTGCACTGCGTTAGAGGAGTTTGAGGCTTGTGGATGACAACCAAGAAATTACCAGAGATTCTCTCCCGGGCCCAGTCTCGCCCGATACATGCCAACCAATGTCCTATGCTGTGACAGGCTGTGCCCCAACGGGCAAACATCAAAGCTGGCCGAGCATCACACCTGAGCAAGTTAGAGTAAAATTTGAGTCTGCATTCACCTACCAAACTTGGTACCAAGGAAGTTGAAAGGGGTGCTTAGGGACTTCAGATCTGAAACAGCCGTTTCGCTGAACCAAAGGTTCTTGCCTCCCATAATCTTTAGCACCTAGATGGGAGCAACTAAAGGTTCTGGAATGCCATTTTCCAACACCTGCTAATTCCCAGATCCTATTGGGGCAAATGCTAAACGATGTATTTGAGTAAGTGAAAGAGAGAAGGAGGGGGGGGTGAGAGAGAAAGAGGGAGCAAGAAGACTGACAAGACATAGGACCTGACAGTGGCAATGTGAGAAAGTGAAATGGGACCGGTCTGCAAGAGGCTAGTGGTAGCAGCATTGCGACTGCACCAGTTTGGGAGGCATTCCCCAGGTATTTCTGTGACTTCTAAATCATTGTGATGACCTTCATGTTTTTTACAAGCCTGCCGTCAATGCATTTGCTGTGATCCGCGAGATGTGGTTCCAGGTTTGTCTGACCAGCCAGGTCTCTTGACTCCCAGCTGCACTAATCCACTCGCATTCCACATTATAATACACAAAACAAATAACAATTAAGCCACACAGATGGCAATTGAACAGCCCTCCCAAAAGACATCAAATATCAGAACACTACACCCCTACAACCAGCTCAGATACTGAATAGAGGGTCCTTGGAATGCCCCTCCTCACCCCCATGAACATGACGACCCGAAGAGTCAAAAACGCATTGGCCCGGCCCCAGGAGGACCAGTGACTGACACGTATGCAGAAAGATATTCTCTCGGACAGCCATTCAAACCTTATCAGTGAATGTCTTTACGGATACAGGTGCTTCAACATTGATCATGCACCCAAATGCCTCGATGGATGATGTTGACTAATGCCGAGAAACCACTGTGCTGACGTCATTATACAGGAAGAACATTCTTACACAGTTCTGTAGCCAGAGGACAGATACATATAGATACTGTCAAGCTAATACGGTGGAAACGCCCCGATTGGTTAGCGGTGACCTCGTGCCACGGGAGACAGGGCAAGACACGGCAAGCCGGCGCTAACGCAACATCCAGCCTAACTTAGAGGCTCTGTGCCGAAGCAGCAGGTAAGCCGCAGGTGCTTTAGCAAACAGAATGTTTTTCTCACGATTCTGTGGGAGCACGGGTCCTGACCAAAGAAAGTCACGAAGGCAGCAAGAGTTGTGGCAGCACCGTGACCTCCTTCCTCCAACCATAACAAGCCAGGATGAAGCCAAGACATCAACACCCCTCGTGGCCTCATTAGGAACCTGAAAGACAGAGCGCGCATCCGGTTTTCCAACCCGCTCTACCTGGACCACAGGTATGCATGCTTTAATTTGTGGTGACACAGAGCACAGAAAATGCAGAGAAAATGGTCTAACTGTGCACAGGCACTGCATTCAAGAGTTAGTACACTTCGGGGAGGGGCTTCCCTTGTTGTTGTCAGGCACAAAAGGACTCTCCTTAATTAGGTAGGGATTCAAAATGGATGATGCAGTCTAGTGGCTAAGTGGATCCAGAAGACCCGAGTTCTAATCCCAGCTTCAGCAGATAACCACAGCTATGTGACCTTGGCCAATCACTTCAACTCACTGTCACTCAGTTCATACATCTGCCAAAACTGGGAGCTCTTATAAATGGATTACAACTAAAGGCACTAAGAACAACTTGTCATTTACTTGAAACTATGGATTTCAGTTGGAGTTGCCCTCCTACTTGCTGATAATTCGCATTACCCATAATAGTGCCTTTTAAACAGCTGTTGGTTGCCTATATACTATAAATAAATGTTCTTTGAGGGCTCATAATTACTTACTAATTTGAAAAAAATCTGATTTTTACATATTATATGATAGGTTATTAATAACGCACTTAATACCCAGAGGTTTCTAAGCGCAGACCCGGGGATCTTATCAATTCCGTGTCGTCTTGCCTCCAAGGCGAGCATGTTGCCTCTGAGCTATCCTCCTGAGACCAACAAGCTTAATAGTGTGGACAGCAAGCTTCTAGTCGCCCACTATTTAAGGCAGATAACGGCATGGGTAGATAAAGTGTTTTGGCCAGGATCACACGTTTTGGCCACCTGTGGAAGCGGGTCATGTAACAATTATGCTGCTGGACGTAGTGGTTGCCTCACTCTGTTAGTTGGCTTTCACTGACGCGTGCACAGCACACACCGCCTCACAATAGGAGCCTTGGGGAAGGGCTTAGCCCTGGCAGCAGTAGTAGAGGGTCGGACGGTTCCGCAGTTTGGCGCAGGAGTAAGAGATTTTAACTTCTAGGTCACTGGCTCATCCCTGACCCCGGCCAAGTGGAGTTCAAAGGTCATTATCATTTGGCCTTGTTCATTGGTCTGTATGAGCTTTATTGACAGCCTCAGTCCTTATCTGAATGCGCTGCTTTCAGGAAAGCCACATCACACAGGTCGTTTGTAAGGATGGCAGATGCCCTGCTTAATTGGCACTAATTGGTATCTGGGTTAACAGTCTAAGCCAAAAGGCTAGTAATTGCTCTGGTCAAGAGAGAACACACACTGGCAAGGGTGACTGGCAAAGCTGCCTATTACCTAAGCTACGCGAGCTTTAAATACAGCGTCCTTGCCATTCATGTAGTTAAATATTACATACAGTGCCAACATACCATGGGATTTCAACAGAGCGCTGAAGTTGAATCGGGCTTTGGACAGGGCTGGCCTTCCTTGCTCAGCGCATAGGGCGGGGGGTCTTTGAATGAACCTCAGGATCTTCGGTCATTCACTGGGACTTCTCTACTTTCAACAGTAATAATGGTAGTATTATTTAAATGATGCTTTACACCGGTTTTAAGTGCTATTATAATAGGCGCTGTTGCCCCTTAATGTAATGGTTCTGAAGGTATTGACCTTCGAAATTATGTAGTGTGGTGACATCGTGGGAACCCAGAGACTGCAGGCTGAACACAGATGTCAGCAGCAAGCACTTAACACAATTTGCCATCTTAACCAAGTTGAAATTCTTCAGGTTGAAAATTGAAAGTGTGGGCAAAAACTATAAACTAGTGTTTCAGCAAGGCTTTTGGAATTAACCTCTGCCTGGGAACGAGTATGCCACCCAACTTCGGGAGACCACGCACCTCCCCATGACATTGGTTGTTACAGACCACGCCCCTCCCCAATGCCATTGGTTCGTGTAGATCACGCCCCTCCCCAGGACATTGGTTCTTTTCGAATAGGCACCTCCCCAGGACATTGGTTCTTTTCGACCACGCCCCCGGCCACGCCAAGACATTGGTTCTTACACACCACACTCCTCTCCAATGACATTAGTTCTTATTGTTAGCATCTTCCCAATTTGTTAGCTATGTTCATGCCTACCCTATTCTCGCTTCTGCATACTGCGACTTTTTGCCCTGTTTTCCTTTCTTCTTCCTCCGCAGATGTAGGCCTGGCCACCCAGGGTGGCGTCAATCCACCAAGTTATCGGCATGGCAAAACCACTATGGTGGTGCTTGGTGCAGTACAAAATCTTTATAATGTAACATAACATTGTCCAAAGACCTGACACTGTGGGGCACCTATGGTCTGTAGAAGTACACTGTCTTTACCCAGCTCTCCGCGGCACCCACCACACATTTTCCCCCGGGGAGTCTGCGACGGACACTCAAGACAAGGCAGCAAGGCTCACGGAGAACCAAATAGGGCGCAAGTCGCAACCGCCTCCAGGACGTCCACTGGTTCTAGATCCTCAAATATGTTCTAACAAGCTGAATGGCCACATGTTGAAAAGGGCACTTTTTCCTTGAAACGTTAGTTGAATGTTTTTGTCTAATGGGAGCAAAATTAAATTGGCAAGCCCTATGTACAGTGCAATTTAGCTTGCAAGCTAGTTTAGCATTTGATACATTGCTTACATTCACACGTCCCGGACACTCAATAAACCTGTTTTCACATTCACGTGTTACTGTATTTTTCGATTTTCTTTTTTTGTGTAGCGCATACCTACCTTGGAAGCAACTGAGTAGAGTTTAGAATGGCAAGTGAGGCTGCGTTTGTCACACGAGGGGGGAACATTGACTGAACACTCCCCAAAACAAGCCTCAAGAAGAAATGCATCTTCACTGGTCATCAAAACAAAAGGTGGACTAAATTAGGTGTGACATACACTGGGGAGAAAGAAAAAGACCTATGCTCAATAGCCTTCGGTGTGGGCTGCACACTCTAAATACCACTCAAGTGGTTTTCCTGGCTTTTGATATATTGATTAATCGCTCCCTTATACTTAATAACAGTCTTTTGTTGATAGCTGTTGAGTTCATCCAAAATAATTCACTCTTTTCAATTTCAAAGTAAGATATTTGTGATTTATTTGCAGATGCAAGCGATTTGCCAATGCATTTGGGCCTTTTAAATTCCTTCATCAGGGCATTATTCCTTCATTGGATCAATACAAGTGGATATCATTCGCCCCACAGTTCGAACTGGAATATGTTGTTCAGTTACCCCGTTCAGTTAAATTCTGAACATAATGTTCTTGTCACAGGCTAGCTGTGACATCACACCTAATGTGTAATTAAAGAAATGACATCACAACCGCTCTATAATGTTATTACATTTCAGTTGTGACGTCATAATGCCTGCTGCTTGTGCCAGTAGAGAGAATTCCACCTGTCAATGCAGCACTGAATTAAAGCTGTCACAAGCTTTTCAAATCCCTTGCTTGCAGAGTAGTTTTCTGAGACCATTGGCGCTGATAATTGACAAGGAACTGTTTATGGTAGCATGTTTAGTTTGTGCACTGCTGGAGTTTGTCACGTGAGCAAGAATCGGCATGCTATTACTTATCTTATAGCACAAAATGAACATCTATTTCAAAACGTTTGATGAAACTGGTTGAACTATTTTTCGGCAACTCATTAGGAGCTGCATTTTTGTGGAGATTCGATATTGATTATATGGATCAGGAAATGGAAGATCTCTTACTTTTATACTAAGCAAGAGACTAGGTATTAAAGGCAATGACAGTGTGTGGCCAGGTATTATAAGGAATACAATACCCCATCACACATAAAAATGATATTGCAAGTCACATTGGAGTTCCGTGACCTTATAAAAGGAACTCAGCCTTCGGCCTCATTCCTCCATTTGGTCACAGAACTCTTCAGTGACTTGCAAAATCCTTATAATGTACGGTAAGGGGTACATTTTCCCATAAATTATATGCATAATTTTTGACAGCCACTACCAGCCTATTGCTACATTTTCAGAAAGAGCGATTTACACTCCACTCGTTAGGCCTGATATATTTGACTATTACTAAGCTGCAGCATAAAATGGTATATGCCCTCCTCATATCACCCGAGTCGAAAAAATAATGGTGGCGCTGCAAAGGCAGAGCAATCATCTTATCAAAAGCAGCGGCCAAATGAAAAATATTGAGGAACACAGCTGACGAGGATTGATACGGCCTCGCAGAGTGGGGGGCACTTTCCCATCTGCCACTAGACAACGGGGCTCAAACCAGGGTGAGGAATGCAAATGGGATTGTATAAAAAGAAGAAAAAATACATATTGTAATCAGATGTTTCCAATTATGAAAAAAGTGTTACTTGGGATTTAAGAAGGTTTTCCAACAGTTTTTTTTTACCCAACCATCTTTTTACAGATGTTTTTGTGGTTACAGATTTTGCCGCCCTTTTTACTGAAAAAAGCAGGGTTGGAGGGGGGGTGAGAGCCTTCTCCCCTTTTATTGCTGCCCTCTAAATATCTCAACCAAACTTACCATCTATATATTGCGGGGGAAAAGTGGTACAAACATGCAACCAATTTTTTGCCAAACTGTCATTGAGCAAAAGTGTTACCTAACACCCGTGTTCACCACACATCAGGAGTCCTTTTGGAGGAAATCACACAATAGACGCACTACGCGCAAAAAAACCCAGTCTACTGATTGGAGAACCGTGTAGAGTGTCTGCATTAAGCGACAATCTCCCTTTCCGCGTGTGCAATTGAACTCTACGGGAGAGAAGTAGGCAAACATGCAGAGAAAGGTTATTCATTTGATTAAACCAATCTTTACTTCCGTTTCTATCTAAACACAGGCTGACCTTAAATAACGCTCGAGTGACATTTAATTTACCGAGCCACTGGATGAAGGAGTGACTGCAGCCGAAAGGCAAAACAAAAATGTCCAGTAGCGCGACGCAGGCGTATATTTCCCTTGTTTTCAGTGTTCAGCCAACCCCTGTGTGGGGGATGGGTGGGCTGTAAATAACAATAATTATAATTGTTTTTTTATAACGCGCTTAATACCGAAGCGGTTTCTGAGTTTGGTCCCAGGATTCGAACCTGTGTAAGGGCAAAACCGAGATTCAAATCTCTGTTGCTCTGCGTTTTCTTGCTTCCAAGACGAGCGCATTACCTTTGAGCTATCCTCTCATAATCATTTAGAGGGATCATGCCACAAACTGAATGGTTTTCGGCACCCTTGTATTACTCAACTCAATAGCACTCATTTTAGGTACCTAGGATGAGTTGGCATTTCTAGGATTGGAACCAGTGACCTGCAGGCTGCATTCAGCAACCTCCCACTGGAGTTTGGCACTGAGCTTACCTTACTGCATGAATACACTCAGGCTAAAGCCCCCAGTAGCCAATCGAGCTTCAATAGCAGTACAACTGATGATAGGGAAGTCTTCCCTCAATAACAGTACTGAAGACCGTGCGATTCGTGTTGCTGGGATTTAGACCGCGCATCGCTGCCATTTTCATGGTCTCCAGGCGCTCGGGCGGATCTGAAAGAGAATGGGCGGGGCTTGGTTTGTCACGGTGAATGGGAACGTGCAACATGGCTTTGCTCTTGTGTTGATGCGTGCAGACCGGAAGTACCCAGAGATCTGCGTGCATGCGAGTTTCGAGATGATTTTTGTTACAAGCACCGATATGTTTGTGTCCATAAAAGACACGTCAGGTAACCATAGTGCTGGGATGCATTGGCCATGATCTGTGCTACTTAAGTGAGCAGTTGAGGTGTGGCAAGGTATTGTTTGCCTTCTGGGGCGGAAGATACTAAGAAGCCAGGTCTGAGTGGCGTAGTTGATTTGCAGGTGTCGAGTTTGTGTACGGAAATGTGAGAGCTTAGTCGATAGGGTTAAGAGAGGCTAAAATGAGACGTGCGAGAGCTCAAGCGGTTTAGTTGCCAGTATTCCATGGGACCGCAAGTGCCAGCCGGGACATGCAGGAGTATTTTGTGTGACACTTGGGCGAGTCCCGTGTGAGAGGCAGTGCAGACGTTGATCGACACCCGCGTGGTGTAGCTGAAATCTGCTATGCATTGGGCAGCCATTGAGGGCATCCAGGAATGGAAAACTCCAGTTTCAAGTGAACTGCCTGGTGGTGATAAAGGGGGGGTCACTGGATAATTTCCCTGAAGGGGTGGGGCTGAGGAAGGGGGAGTTGTAGGACCTTCCTTGGAAAATTAATCTAGGGTCCAAGGTGGGTAGCTCTCCTGCTCTTGGTCCTGGATGCTGGTGGCTGTAAAATGCCAGCGGGCCTCCCATTGCTGGGTGGTTTCTCATTAAGCAATGGTAATCCAGGTCTTTAGTGGTTTCCAAAACCTATGCGGACTTCCTTCCTTCGGTAGAGCATTCCTGAGTTTGGCCCCCCAGACCTGTTGGAGAAAACCATCCTCTCTGTCTCTCTTTGGTAGAGCACGTGGTCGCTAGTCGTCGTGCTTCAAGGCACGTGGTCGCTAGGCGTGGTCATAATCGATGTCGCTATTATTGTACTGATGTAGGTTCCAGACATCACACCACACTGTGCGGGTTGGGTATAGGTGATACGCTATTCTGCAGGGGCGGGACTCTATACAGCCCCAAGCAAGGGCTCCCCTGGAGTAGAGGGGTGGTATGGAATCATACAGCCCCCTCTAAACTAAGAGGTGTCATTACCAAACGTGGTGCCACACGTGGAGTGATGGGTGGGAATAAACCTGGAAAATTGCCTTTTTACCTTTCTGGTCAAAGAGCACTGGCTTTGAGTTATTCCTCAAGCGGTGGTTTGTGCTACCTACCTAGCCGCAGGGGTTTTCACTGCCTTTGGGACCCATATGCCTTAGACCCCATTACTTTCCAGCATTATAGTGTCACGGCCCGGAAACCAGCAGCCCGTTGCTGCCAATGGGCATCCGGCCTGGCTGGGGCAGAGGCAGTCACAAACCATGCCGGCCTTGCGATGTGCCCTCTGCTGCTCTCTGAAACCCGCTGCATCCTTTAGACACTGCCCGCTGTTCGGAATGCCCCGCATTTCCTCATCTTCCACTGACGCCTCTGAACCTGCTGGGTGTGGGCTGGGGGGTTCTCGCTATCCATGAAGCGCGAGTTCGGTTCCCAGGAACGCCTCCAAAGCCCTTCCTGCCAGTGAATCGATACAAGCTCCCTAGATAATTCAGATGGCAGATTGCCGTGTGCCCTTCTGCCCCGATTCCCCACCAGGCCACAAAGAAAGGTCAAGGGCCCTGTGACCTGTCCCAGAATGAGCACTATGTGTGCATGTCCATCTCCCTGGCAATGGGCGCCCCCGGGGTTTTGGCTAGGAGCACCACGCCACTGCTCAGTGGGAAGGGGCGAGCAGTGGGATCAAAAATCATTATGGAACCAGACCATTGTTTTCCCGCGTTCCCTGTTGTCAAACAGGAATGTGTGCTACAGAAGCAACACCCACCCTCCAGCATTCTGCTCTGAATAACGGTCGGACACTCAACAAATACATGCCATAGATAGAGCGCCGCGCGACCCGCAATCACAACGTTGTTTGAGAAGCGCTGAATAAAACCATTTCCAATTTCTAAGCACTTCAACATGTGTCACTGAAAGGATGGGAGATATAGTGTTGCCTGGCAGGGGGAGGGGTGGTGCTGTGTTTACGGAGTGAGTGTGATGGGCATCACAAAGTGGTCACTCAGCTGTGGGGCTTTATGCACTCTGGGGTCAAAGGCCCTGGGCCTGTGCCCACACCTGTGGCACACTGCTGCTTTCTGTGTTTACAGCAGCTGTTTAACTCGGACCTGCATGAGTGATGCAAGTATCCCATGCAGCCATGTTGGTACACAGCAGGGGCGTTGCTAGGGGGGGGGCTAAGGGGGCTATAGCCCCTGATCTTTTGGTTGTAGCCCCGGATAGAATCTCAGGAGCTACAGCCAAAAGACTAGCTAGCCCCCAGTCCCAACAGTACCGACATCAGTTTAGCCCCGGGTCTTTCCAGACCTAGCAACTCCCCTGGTACACAGCTCCCTTACATGATAACCCAGGTTCCACTGGTGGCACCATGATGGTGGCACCATGATGGTGGCACCATGTTATAGCACCGGCCGTGATGCCAGTGTCTCAAAGCGCTTGGAGGCAGCCGTAAAACAGCACATACTGCTATTTAGAAAGCAGCAAAGTACTGCATAACTGGCACGCAAGTGCCCAGAGTCAGAGGGACAGCCTGCATAGCAGACCACCCTTCTGGCCATCCCCGACCCTCTGGGGGAACCTGGCACCTCTCCTACTCCCTCTGAGGGGAAGGGGCGTCCCCCGTCCCAGCCACATCCGGCTTAGGTTCCGGGGAGCAGTTATAAGGCAGGGGGCTGTTGGTCTCCTTCACTTTGTTGAAGCCCCCCCCGGCTGAAGTCCCATCCTCTCTCTCCCTTTAGGTAGGATAGGATGAGCAATGAGCTGCAATTCATTGAGTAGGTAGAAGGGATTCGGTCATTTGTATGAAATTGAAGAAGTTGATGATACATATTTGTTTTCAGCAGATTCGGAAGGGTAAAGGATAACAAGCATGTTGTATTCATAAAGGCGTGTACTGTTTGCTAACTTTTCTTTTTCTGTCACAGGCGGAGTTACGGGGCGTTCCTAGCTGGGGAGGAGTTTGATGCTGTGGTTTCAGCCATTGGCGGTTCCAGGTGGCCGCACTCAAGCCAAATTCGGACGACGTGGACCAAGTCCCTTATGGACAGTTGGAGCTCCTCGTCAATGAGATTCAGTGGTCCAGGAAAATGACTGCTTGACAGTTTATAATCAGAAGCGGACGTCCGCTACTCTGCAAACCGAAAGTGACAAGTGTCGCCAGAACTATAAGATAATGACAAGCCCGCCAAACCAATGGGCTACCTTAGAAGTCTAAGGAGATGTGACTTTACTTATGTGACTGGTGCAGCCCCCAAATTGTTGTATGATTCTAATAAATGTGATCTTGTGTTTCCAAATATACACCAAATGTCCTTGTGATTATTTGGTAATATGTAACATGATGCATGATGTCTTAGACCCCCGGAAAGGGGGGTGGGTAATAGGGGATGGCCCTGCTATGTGTGGAGTCACCCCCGTTGTTTAGTGCAGGTTTAGTCTTTTGCACGTGTTTTCCTCAAGCAGTTCCTGCACCTTAGCCAGTAAGATAGCTCAGCAAGTTCAACGGTCACTCTAGAGAACAGAGGGAATCATGCAATCACAAGATCCGATCCTGGCATAACTGACTCGGCCTTTCATCCTTCAGACATCGACAGCATGAATCCCACATTTGGTTGGTTAATAGCATTAGCATGTTCTATGTGAAGTGATTAGGCAGAGTGCAATACAAATAATAGGTTATTTGGAATGCTGGGGCATGCTCCAGGGCGTTTGTAAGAACATGTATCCAATGATTAATTATGGTCAATGGCAATACATTAGCACTACCTTGTATCGTTTCCCCTCAAGACCCGTTTACCAGGAGAATGTTTTAATTTCGGTCAGGCCCGAGCAGCTTTTCCAATCTCTGTCCAAAAAAAGTCAGGTGAGCAGCAGGCTTAATTAGGAGCAAGGACATGAATTCCAATCACTTTTATCTCGCGTTTGAATCATAGAATTGGGGGGGGGGGGGTGCCGCCCTCTCCGGAGTAATTAGATCGCAGAACAAACCGTGATTGGTTCAGCGGCCTGACATTTCCATTAGAAAAGCCGGAGTTGGCTGCAAATTGTTTGCAGGGTGGGTGAGGACGCAGGGAGCCAGAAATAGGGGGTAAACACGGAGAGCAGTGAAAAAGCACCCTGCATTTTGGCCAATCTCTCAAAACGTGGCTTTTTCAACAGCGCCTGACCATGGTCTAATTCCAATGGACGCACACAATACACCTCAGAGTACTCCGCTACTGTTCAAAAATGCCAGCCATAAGGCTGGATACCCAAACCTTGTACAGCGTTCTGCTGCTCTTGAACTAGGTCTACGCTTTAAACAATAAAATACAAAATACATTTTAAAAAAGTGGGCAAGGAGGCCTACACTGCTACTTGAACTACAAGTGCCGACATGGGCACAGGGCAAAGTCCTTGAACGCCAGCATATATTTTTTATGGTGGTCAGTCATAATTTCGAAAAAATAATGTCGAATGACAAAAATGTCGAAAAAAAATGTCGAATTCCGTTTTTTTAAATTATATATTTATTTTGGGGTCCGGGAGTAAAAAAAAATGGGTAAAACAAAAAAAATTAAAAAAGGGGGTTGGGGGGGAACTGCCCCATTTCGAAAAAAAACATATTGAAAAAAAATTTGACATTTTTTTTTGACATTTTTTTTCCAAATAATGACTTTCGACATTATGGTTTTCGAAATTATCACTATAAACCATTTTTTATAGAGTATTTTTTATGAGGTTTTATGAAGCGTCAAGTAGACCCCCATGGGCATCAAGGCACTTTACAATAAATGGCACATTAAACAAAGGTATCAAAACAGTTGACACAAAGATAGGTTGTAAAGAAACCACGCTATTAAAATGGTATAAGATAATACTATAGGACAATATTTCTATCAAAGAGCTGTTCTCTGAGCTTTGACAGCGATAAACAATTCATATATTTGATTTGAACATGGCTTTTGAAATGTCTTTCTGTGATATACCAGGCAGAATAATATCTGTGTCTCTAAATAGTCATACCGCAGGAGCCCCGCCAAGTCAATTCCCAGAGCGCCCCATCAGCACTGGGTTTTCACAATGTAAATCACTCACATTGATATTCACTGTGTTCAAGTGTACTTTGTGTGGATGTCTGGAAAACATGGAGTGGATTTCGCTCTTGAGGATGAGGACAGACTTAAAGTCCGCGGTCAGTGGTGATCTGGAGCAGTCAACGGAAAGGGGTAAGAGTCCACGGAAGATGGAGGTAAGATCAGAAGGAGGAAGAAAAGGTGGCAAGGGTGGGCTGGGAGTGCGAAAGAGAGGAAGCAAGGAGCCACTCCAGCTGGGTAGTGCTTCCAAGGCCAGAAATGGTCCATTTATCCAGAAGGATATTACTTATAGAATGCATGAGATTAGTTAACAGATCAAGCAAGACCTGTTCACAGTCCAGTAAGAAGCAAAACGTGGAAAGGTGCAAAAACAGTCCTCTGCACCCACGGGGAGGCGAATCCTAGCAGATAATAGACCCCAGAACAAACCGTGATCTGCAGCTGCCCCCACCCTCCAGCGGAGCTAACCGATAAGGTGCACGGGTGCCCTGGCCCCATTCCGGATTAAATAAAGAGGGAGATGGTAAACTCTGCAAAGCCACAACTTCACAAGTCTGCAGACCCATTGGGCGCTGCGCATCCCACTCCTAACACAACTAACACTTTACTAACACAACACTGGACTGGAAGTGGATGGACACAGGACCCCATACTCCCTGCTTGATAGCGAGCACCACACTGTCCAGCAGTGCTGCCCCCTCAGAACAGGGGCTTTACGCCCATGATTGCACCAATCTGGATGTGAGCGGGCTGCCTGCTGGCACGTATGGAATCGAGGAAGAGGACCATTGCAGAGTCGCCCACTGGCCTTATATCACCAGAAGCAGATATTCCAGCCTCCCCTTTTTGCCACCTCCATTGGCTAGTATGGTACTTGTAGTTTTGTGTTTCACACTCTAGGTCTGGCCATTTACAGCCCAGCATGCAAGGCACTATTTAATAAAAAGCCAGTCCAGGATAAAGGGGACTACCGGGGCATGAGACCAATTGGCATCTCAGTTATCAAACGGAGTCGTAACCCGCCCAATGGCGGCCCGCCCTTCGTGCTACATTACAGAAAAGAAGGATGGAGTCCGGGAGCTATTTATTCCGTCATAAACAAGATGGCTGCCTTGTGTGTGACCAGCCCTGCAGATAAACAGGTTTTCTTCCACTTTTACGCCCCAAAAATAGGCAGTTGCTACCAAGAAAATGGGCAGCAAAACTACTCCCAATAAGAAAAATAGGAAAATGCTCCCTGCTTCCATCGCTGCAGCTCCACAGATGTGTTCAGGTCAGGGGCCAGGGGAGCAGTGCCGCTGGAAGGAGCACTTACTGCCTTAACTCATTTGCTTGAATACCCAGGTGCAAAGCACTACGGATTGCAAACGTATCTGCATTTAAGTGTTAACATCTATTTTTACTTGCCTTAAAAAGTAGGTACTCACCGCCTTCGTTGGCCAGGAGTAAAAACACTGATTGTATTTGCCGATTTTTTTTACCTCGAACAAGTAGATGCAGGTGTTGGTTGGAGTTGGGTACATAGAAAGGGGAAGTGGGGGAAGGTGAGGTGAAAAGGTGAGAGCGAGTACGGGGGTGTCCCTCTGCATTTTGCGGTAAAAATAAATACCGCAAAATACACTACTTTTACCCGCAAGCAAATTATATCGTTGCTGTAACATAAAACCGAAAAATAGGTAAACGAGGTAATTACTAGATAAATCTGTAAAAATGCATTTTACTCCCAAATTCAACAAATAGTAAATAACATATTCTCACTTTAAAATTCTGCCTGGGGCTTTGGTTGTGACTCCCGGATTACCAACACTGTTGCGTTTTATCAATTAAAATGCACGTGTTTTCACATTCTCTAAAGATAATGAGGGCCTGCCACATCTGAAACTAACTGCCTGATTCAGGGAATAATTTGCGCCGAATAAAGGGGATTTGTGTGCCATTCTGCCCGCAAAACCCTGTTTAACAAATGAGGATTTGCGGGCAGAATGGCGCACAAATCCCGTTTTTGGCGCAAATTATTCCATGAATCAGGCGGTAAATCTATGGCTCTAAAGAGAGAGCCGGGGGAGGTGGAGTGGGTGGGGGATGGAGGGAGGCTGTCCTTGGGCGAGCAGGTGGGGTTAAATATTGAGAGTAGGGCTGTTCAAGCAAGCACCCTCGAAAATAATAGCACTCGCTGGGGAGGAAATGGGGAGTTTAAGCACAACAAGAGATAAAGCAGATAATTAGGCCCAGGAGCTTAACCGGCGGCGACATTATCATCTCCATGGAGACTTTGCCCAAAATGGCCACTTAGTGTTGCTTCAGGCAAAACAGCCTAAAAAGGCGTCTGTCACCAGGATCTCGGGATTTCCCAAGTTAGGTGTCAGATGTTCAGTCCGCCCTCGCTGTTTAGTTCCCATTACAGTCTACACTGTCATGCCTGCAGTTGTACGTTCTCCGAGTACAAAGGTAGGAACTGAAGACTGTAAGTGCCAGAATGCAAAGCAGTGAAGTGAATGGGCAGGAGTGACAGGACACCCCTGAGAGGTGGGGGCACGGGTGGGGAGGATTGTGGTGACCAGAGAATCTTCCGTTACACGACGTTTTCGACCCCCAGTATTCATGTGACAAGCAAGTGCATTGTGGGAGCTGTAGTATTAGCTCATTTTGAATACGAGCCCGTGAGAGCATTGCTCTGTAAAAGGAAGCCCGGGGCTAGAAATGACGCGCTGCAGTGGCATGGAGTGAGCCGGTCACCCAATCAGCGGAAACAAAAACGGAGACCCGTTAGAAGGTGCTGCTCTGGGCATGCTTATTGTGGTATTTGAAGTTATAGCTTCCATGCTTATGCCTGTACAGTTATGGTCTCGCCCTCAATCACTCATTTAGTAATATATTACATACTTGCCAACATTCTGTGGCCACAAAGATGTAGGATTTTTCAAGTTTCAAAAATAATACTTCGCATAACAATTACATCCCAGGAAAATAAAAAAATATGATTGTTGGCACCACTCCAGCATTCTAAAATACACAACCCATCAAACAATACAACATGGAAAGATGTTCAAATGTTTACAATGTATAATTCTGAATGGTAAGTTAACACCAAATTGAATTACACAACTTCACAGAAGATAATCGCACAGAGCTGGTAGGCGACATTTGCCACTGCTTTTGTAGCAGCAGCAGCCTGGGCAATACATATGTATTCCTGCAGAGCAAGATGAATAACTGAACAACATGGAGACTGATACCCTCCTCAGTCTGATATGCAGATGCTGTGTGATGGTGTTACACTCTGCCAGTTGCCTTCACTGGTGGTTCACCTAAGGGTTGTCCCGGCCAGAGTGCAGGGCAGAGTCATGTAGCTGACATGTCAGTGGATTGGTCTGAGCCCATCACTCAAAGCAATCACTTACCCACCCACCGCACAGACAGACTAAGTAATGTGTTGCATGCTTTGTCCTGGGCCGGTCTCAAGCAGCCTGCCTTAGAGTCACATACATTACCAGCCCCTGTAAAAAGCTGTAGGATCTGTCACCCAAATCTGTAGGCGGTAGGGCTGCTTAAAAAGCAGTAGCCTAGTGCCTGAATCAGTAGGGTTGGCAAGTATATGTTCTACCTCTTATTATTGACTATTATACGTTCATAAAAAATAAGGTGTTATCCTTTTCACTGTTCACGGTTATGACGTCAGACCCATGAATGGCTGACATCCTCCAGGGCTTAGGGCCGTTACTGGTCATAGACACTGCCCTCCCACCCTCAGCTCCCCCCCCCACCCCCACAGGACTTAATTCTGTTTGCACCCTGGCTCTAAAATCATATTTGGTAACAAATAAAAAAAGAGGCCTTTTAGCAAATTGAAGCTCCAGTCGAGTCAAGATGGCTGCCATAGGACCAGAAGAGGGGCCCAGGAGCAAGTCCCTCCTCAATTTCCATGGTGGTATCACAGAAGTAGGTGGTGCCTGGCGAAGTCAGTGAGAACATTCAGGTGGCGTTAGGTGGGTGTGATAGGGAGGCAGCAAGGATGAAGTGGGGGACGCAAGGCCAGCAACGCATGGCCCGGCCCGCCGGGAGCAGTTTGGCAGTTCTAGGGAATGCTGGCCTATCCCGGCAGATTGGGTACAGCATTCCTGGACGCTGATTATGAAGTTGTGCAGCACATGGCATTAGTTATAAGCATATGCAGGGCCTCATGCCAAGATTCATGTGGTAAAATCCTATACACCCCCAGTCACCTATAACTGCATCCTAGCTCCTCTCTATGGCCTTGAGCCACTTTGAGCAAAGTGAGAAGGAAAGGCCAGACACCTTGGTTGCCAGGCCTGCAATACTTTGCCACCCTCTACTGTGCAGCGCATGCAGGACTGATTACCTTAAGCATGCTGACAGACAAGGGGTTCACGGGCACACTCAAATGTGGTGGATTAGATGTTCCACCATCTCAAGACTGGTATATGGAGCCATTCTCCAAACTGAAATTGCCCACCTACCCAAAGTGCACAATGAAGGGTGGGTGGACGGCAACTGCACAACAGGCCATTTCTGTTGCCACTTCATTCGGCCTATATTTGGAGTCCATTCTGGTTTTATCCGATTCATTTTGATATTATGCCTTTATTGAGATACAAATTAATTGAACCCGATTCGACTCAGTAGGACTGGTTGTAAATAAGGAAAATTGCGTATGTTAAGCCTCGGTTCGAATTTCCCGACAAATCGACTCCAGGTGGGGTTCGACATATTTGAAGCAATATTGAAATGACTCGATCGTGATCGAGCACTTTAAGTATCGCCCATTAATTTTCCATTTTTATGAGATTTCCTAATGCTGTACACCTTTTTAAAATATATATATTTATTTATTATTTATTGTCTGTATACCTTTGTGCATATACCTTGCCAGGATGGCTCTTTTTCGAGGACTCGCATAGAAGGACTTTTAAAACCAGGATGTCATTCTGTGCTTGTTACCTCAAATTTAATTTGACTGTCTTTAGGATGTGCCAATGCACACCTAGGATGTGCCAATGCACACCCTACAAAATGGTTCCTTTCTTCTCTTTGGGTGTGCTTATATTGGTACTAAAATTGCAATGGGGACAGGAGCCCGTCTGTGTGCACACCAAGTATGTATTTTTTTTTTATTTTTTATTTTATTGTGCATTTGTAAGGCACTTATACATCAAGTAACTTCTGTTTGAAAGCGCCCACAGGGCAACGGGGAAGGAACATGGGAATGACAAGTAAATATAACAATGAAAGAGAGAGGTGGTCCTACAAGGCCTTGTGAGCATTCAGAACATGTATTTATTTATTTATTTATTTAGCTGGGGCAGGCTGGACCTCGGCAGTCAAAGAGTTTCTTATCCTCTTACCATGATACATTTCACTAGCTTCTGTCTTTTCCAATCGGACGCTAAGAACTGATACTGGTGATATTTGAGAGAGTGGGGAGGTTTGAAAGGATGGCAGGGGTCTCTCACGAATTGATATACATGTGAACTGTGAGGGGCAGCTGACCGGCGCACCCCAAAGAATGCACCGCCCCCCCACCCCCCTCTGCTCCCCCAAAGGCCAGATGCGGTTCAGCGGTGCCTGCGTTATTCTTGGGCGGGACACAAAGCTTGAATGTCAGGCTGCCGGCGTCTTGTACATGGTGCGCTATATTTAGCGCGGGGCGCTTGCTTGAGACCTGTTTTCAATGGGGACGAGGCTCTGAGAACCCAGCGGAGGGGTCAGAGCTCAGCTGGTCCCCATTCATCCCCTTAATCTGGCCGAAATTCCTCGGGGGTGCTGCTGAAGAGGGTGGAGCGGTGCTATCGCAAACCTTTGGTTCCCACACTTTGTGCCTGTCAACGAGCGCAGCAGACCGAGGAGGAGGGGCTTTGCAGATTTACTGCGAGACCGAAGGGCAGTAGAGAGGGAGTGGGCTTGTTGACAGAGGGTTGAGGCATAATGTCATGCCAAAAAAGTATCCACGTCGTGTGTGATGCTCCAAGCATACCCCCAGCTCTCAACTGGACCCAGGTCAGGGGGAGCAGCAATCCAAGCCTCTTATTCATTTACCTTGTGATGCACGCATGAAGGAAAACGCAAAACTACAACTACCAGAATTCAAAGGGTGACTACAGAACAGCACGGGTTGCATCCGCCTAACAAGGGACTATTATCAGCGTTCTGCATGGCCACGACTCTAAAAAGGTGGTCACATTTCAGGCCCCTCTAACCCCTCCTGCTATTCGAAGCCCCTCTCGAATGATGCACCTAAAGATCTTTACAGATCTGCACAACGGGGGTCCCATTTTACTCATTTAATTATTATATTTTAGTTCAATTGAACTGCAGAAAGTCTACAACTCCCAGAATGCATCCTACCTCTCCATGAAATTCCAGCACTAGAGCTACTGTGTCTTTGCCGAGACATCTGTTGACCTCCTGAGGCTACTCGGGGGACTTTAATAGTCGACACCAAAACAGCACAGTCTCTTGCCCAGGGCTCAAATCCTAATAAAAAGTGGGGGGACTCTGGCGAGCACTGGGAAGTGACACCACGGGACGTCAACGTGAAATAGGCACATTTCATTCAGGCTTTTCTTTCACGACGGGAAAAAAACACGCACAACAAAAAAAGCATTTTCCAAGCAACAGATTTTCACATTAACGTGCTGCTTAAATGTTAAATGCCTGCACCTTTTAAATCTGAAACCTATACCAGACCACGTCCGTATAGAAAGATGTCAATATGAGACATTTTGCACACTAGGTCTTGCAATTAAGTGTCTCGTTTCAGAAGCGCATGGCCATGTTTTCTGTCCAGGGTTCGAAACCCAGCAGCAGCTGTTGATACTCTTTTTTTTAATTTGTATAATTTCTTTATCACACAGGGGGAACACAGCGTCCGCCCTCTCATCAAAGTGGGTGCACGCCGTCCACCTGCGTGGTCCCTCGACTAGAACCCTCTTGTATACAGGGCGCGAACAGTGCCCAAGATAAGTATGTGTTGGCCTATTTCCCTTCCAAAAACCAGGCCAATACTCCCAACGAAGAAAGCCAGGGACTAACAGGTGCATGTGTGCTCGGCCCTTTGTGCCATGTGCAGTGCACAGGTGATGCGTTCAAACCAGTGGCAGGGGCAGCACAAGCCACAGAGAGGACCACTGATGTGGAGACCACCTAAATCATACAACATGTTGGATTTCATTTATAGGAACTGCTTGCTACAAAGCATGTTTGGATTACAAGACAAACACTAAAGTGCCAGTCAGGGATTCATTACAGCCGAAGTTTGCGTCCAACTTTCCAAAATGGGAATACACTTACTCCAAATTCTTAATTGGTGCCCTGGCATGGACCAAGAAAATTGTGTTAATTTTGTGCCCTTTCAGCGGATGAGAGGCTGTGTTGGCTCTGCCAGGTGTGGACATTTTGACCTACCGAGGTCGTTGCATTGAATGTCAACCCACAGATGAGTGACAAGAGCTTGCCAGTCAAAGATCGCTCTCTACCACAAGTAACAGGGCTCCATTTGGCAACTAAAGGGCCCATCTCGCCGGCTGCTGCCCTAACAGATGCAGAAAAAGGTCTCAAACTGAGCTAGTGTTTCCATGGATTTGAATTGTCCAATTCACTGTGCACTCATGATACCTCTTGTCTAGAGGCCAACCTCTTCTACCAAAGAGTCTATGGGCCTCATTCCGAGGCTGGCGCTATCCATGGAGTAAATAGCACCATGGTAAGCAACCATGGAGCTATTTACTCCATGGAAATCCGGCATGGTGAATGGAGTAATTACCGGTCCATTCCAAGGTTGGAGGGACCGGTAATTCCCCATTCACCATACCGGTTCCCCATCCCCATTCCTGCCCCCATAGGGCTCAATGGGAATGGGGAAGGAGTAAATTACGGCACCGTAAATTACGGTGCCGTAATTTACTCCAAGGTCCCTTTGCGGGTTGGATTTTTAACGCCTGCTAAAAGCAGGCGTTAAATGCCAACCCGCAAAAGGGAACTCGGAATATGGTGGTAAGTGTTAACGGTCACCGTTGCCATTAACGGTGACCGTTAACCCTTACCGCCAGCCTCGGAATGAGGCCCTATGATATCTCTTCACTCATTCACGTTTAAACCCACTTTACTAGTGGCCTACCCATCTCAATGAGTTCCCCTCACATCTTCCAACACCCACCAGGCTTGTTGGCCATGTGACCTTATTAGCGCCATTTTGGACACCCCAATTTCCTCCTTCCCAATCCGCCATACCCCACGTGGCTCCTTGCAGTGTGGGCTCGGCCCGGCAATTGGTTGACGAAGGCGGAGGTGGTGACTACACTTGTCACACTGCTTGAGGGGAATTGAGCTTGGTGGATCCCCAAGGGTGGCGTGGTGAATTGATTGTCCCACAAGGGGGCATTGATGAAGCAAGCTGACCAGACACAGCCACCAGGGGCGAAATAAATGCCTTGATCTTTGCTTAAGTAATTGGGATTAATATAGTGCACCACTGCCCTTTGCACGATCTCCGAGCACTCTGGCAGATCCGGCAGAGTGGGAGGAGGGTTTGGTTGGTGGGAATAGAGGGAAAATACCCGAAAGCTCCACAAGTATTTATTTATTTTATTTTTTATTGGCTATTTATAATGCACCTACACACAAGTGTTTCGAGCCGCAACAAGACAAGAGGGTGGGCAGAAGGGAGGAGGAAAACAAAAACGATCATGCTAGGCCTTGTGACATTCGGATCATCCAAGTGCAGTAAAGAGAAGTGCAGGGGAGAGGGGAAGTGCTGGTCAGGGCGGGGGGCCCACGAGAAAAGCAAATGCCGGGAGAGGCCAGGTGGACAGAGCCAGGGAAAAGCAGAGAGTGAATGGGAAGATAGGTCGCCAAGCTAAGCGTGAGGAAAGGGGTTGTAAGCACTACAAGGGTGCTGGCCATCCAGGCTAGTGCAGGGCAAGGGGCCCAGAAGGCCAAGGGCTGTCGAGGGGGGCCTGGGAGACCAAGTGCAGGGGTAGACTGGAATTAGGGGGGGCCTGGTGCCCTGTAAGACTCTGAATGAACCAGGCAGCCAGTCAAGAGGCAGATGGTGACATTAGCAGCGAAGGGGGAGAGGGAAGGAAGAAGAGAAAAGGAAGGTCTTGAGAAGCTTTAGGAACATAAGTAGATCTGGCTCTAGTCTGAGAGGGTCAGGGAGGCCATTCCAGAGAAAGGCACCTGCGGAAGAGAGAGATCTACCCCCCACTCTCTGCTTGGAAAAGCGCCTGATCTGCAGAGAGTTGGAGCTAGAGGAACAAAGGGCTCTAGCAGGGAGGTATTTAGAGAGAGCGAGTTGGATGTAGAGGGATCCAAGGCCCCAGAAAGACTTGTGGATGATGCAGAGGGTCTTGAACTTGACCCTCACAGCAACCGGGAGCCAAGTACCCTGAGAGCCGGTCGGGGCCTGCTTCTAGGTGACCCGATACGGAATCTGCTTTGCACTCTCTACGGAGGAGGGATGTCCAAATATAAATCGGGGTTACCCCTCTACTTGATATTGGGCATCAGCAACTCCACATGCATTCTTAAAGCACTACCCAACAGGGTCGTAGGGGATTGATCGCATCACAGCCTTCCCTGCTTCAAACGCTCACTCTTCGGAAATAACCTTGCGCCTTACTTGCATATCTAACCATGTCGTTGGTAACATCACCTGTTCCCATCAGTGTGAATGCTTGGGGAAGGCCCGTAGGCCTTGTCCCTTTTCTTAACCGCAGTTAGACCCTTTACCCAAATTCCCATCTTGGTCCTCATGTTCATGGATAAGCAGAGAAGTAATTATGGAATGAGGGGGGGGGGGTCTCGCATGTGCCCTCCAGGGGTGTGTGGTACCGGTTGGACTGATTAGTTTGGGCAATGGCAAAAGACAAATAAAGGGCATAGGGTGTTTCTTGGGGTGTATCATTGAAAGAGTCTCATACTTATGGGTAGCGTAAGATAACAGTGGGAAATGTTGCAACCTTTTGGGGTAAGTAAATGAAGGAGACTCTTTCTTCAGCTGCCTTAAAGCCCCTTGGATAGGAAGCCCAGGGTCCAAACCACTCTAAGAAAGGCCTCAGCTTTAGTATATGTTTTACACTTTATTGCTAGATTCCACAGGAAGTCCATCTGAAATCATGGATGATTCAGTCTCCTCCTTCATCTAGCGTCCAAGCAGAGATGATCCCTTCATCTTCTTCCTCTTTCTCCCCCCTTTTGAGTTTCCCCGCATTCACCTGTACACAGACAATTCTTGGCACTGCCGCCTCTGTCTGTTGGCTTGGCAACCCCCCTATAACCCTTCAGATAGGAAGGGATGAAGAAGCCTCCAAACTTCAAGGGAACGCTAGAGCAGACCTCAAGGTCACAACCCAACCATGTTCTGACTAATGGTAGTACCACACCAGCATTGTAGTAGAAATGGCTTGCCATCATGGCCGCCTCAGATGCAAGTCACTTGTCCTCTTTCGACTTGCCGCATGCAACAAATGTTGCACTGAAAAGAAATACCACAGCACAGACACGCTGCAATATCCGATGGACGCGTGAGGATGCGTCAGGTAAAGGCTGCAGCCGCAGGGTAAACAGAGCCTGATATACAGGAAGCAGGAGGTCTGGGGCAAGTGTGGTGCACTGCTTCCGGATGCGCAGGAGAGGCAGTTCAGGGGCTCATAGTGAGAAGTGTGCTGGTCAGTTGGGGGCTGAGGGATTTGGGGCAGAGGAGAGAGGGGCAGGAGAGCTAGGGAACTGGGCCTTGTGTTTGGGAGGAGAGGAGGGAAATAGGGATATGCGGGATCGGGGGCTGGGTGGACATGAAGGGAGGGGGAGTGGGTGCAGAAAATGCAGTTGGGGGGGCGGTAATACTACAAAAATGAAGGGAAGCAGGAACATAGCTGGCAGCACCAAGTAGAAACGACACAACAATGGTGAGGAAGGATAGCTCAGGGGCAACACGTTTGTCTTGGAAGCAAAACAACGCAGTGCAACACAGGTTCAAATTCCGATCCCGCGCTTACAAACCACTCACTGGTATTAAGCACGTTATGAAAGAACAATTATAAATATAAAAAATGCAGAAAGACAGTATTCAACGAGCAGTGAAAAAGAACAATTATAAATGCAAAAAACGCAGAAAGACTGTATTCAACGAGCAGTAAAAAAGTGGCGGCAAGAAAATATTATTACACATAACGCATAGCACGAAGACATGGAACCTGGGTCCTCTTCTTACCCTTTTCTCGATCAGCAGTAGTTTGATCCAATATTAATACCTACTCTCACACCTCTGCAAGCACGATCTTGCACCCAGGCTCGAACTGGCCTATAGGGCAATAGGGCAAATACCCGAACCAAAAATGCAAAATGCTAGTGTGGGACAGTTTTTTGGTCACAGAGGGACACTTTTTTTGGCCCATGTGTGCGCAGTTTGAAAAGTTACTTCACCGTGCGGTAGAGGTTTTGAACAATGTTACTGAAAAAATATTCTTTAAAACTCACAACTTGCTTTATCTCCCCCTTGGGTCCTACTCAAACAGTCTATCAGAAAAGGAATACATTGCCATTTGCATCTGTGGGCCACTTTTTCATTGGTGCCCGAGACAATTTTATGCCCCAGTCCAAGCCTGCCTGCACCCCCTCTAACCTGCCTGTACCTCGTTCTACTCTTCATTTCTCTCCATCTCCTCCTTCCCTCTGAACTGTCCCCATAGTCTGATTTGCCCCTCAATGGGGTACATTACGCTTCTATCCAGACAAGCCTCTGCACCGTAACACCACTACAAAGGATATGTGCACGGTATAAAAGATTCTTAACATAGCATATCATTTCAGCACTCGCTTCCAAAGCCATTCTCAAAATAGCAACCCTAGGTGCGACCCCCCTCCATCACCCAACCCCATCCCCCTACTCCACACCTGATGATCTCGGAATTTTCAGTCAGAGTGTTACTGAGGTGGCGAGTAAGCATAGGTTTTATCCCTCGCAGTTTGTTAAATTGTAAAAGAAGTGTGATGCTGCTGGTAACCATGGTGATAGATGATGCCATTGGTTTGGCTAGGGCTCAACCTCTGAGCTAATGCAGGGCTGCAGAGAGGATGAAACCCAAATGTGAGCACAAACTGGGAGGAACTCGACCATCTGCACGGTGGGTGTGCGCTAACCTGGGCTTTTTTGAAATTTTAAAAGAAATTGAATGATGGTAGATCAACCTCCCAGAGGTCGTCTGATAGAACTGGTTCCCCAGTAGGGGGGAGCACAGTGGCACAAAAGGGCCCCATAATGGGGAGGCAAAGGGGCACAGTTCTCTGCCTCACCCTAAGGATTTTGCGCTGATGTGCTCCCGCCATCCGGTCCCACGCCGACTCGACTGCCGGCATCGTTGTGCCTTATGTTTAATAAAAATGTGACCAGAGGTGCACCCAAAGAGATTGTTTCAAGTGTGTTCACTCCTCCCCCGCTGCTGCCCCCTTGCAGAGCCCACAGAAGACAACATTGACATCCCATTAAAAGCACAGGGGAATCTCAAAGAAGTCCAGTGGGGAAATCTCATAAGGGGTGCGAAGAGCTTTGTGGGGTTAGGTGAGGAGGGTCAGGTAGTGAGTGGGAATGTCAATAGGGAGTACTAGCATGACCATGGTTAGTCAAACGATGGGTAAAAAGCTAAACAGCGCCTAAAGGCTGTGTATCCCTCCTCACATCCCATCTCTTGCCCACCTTCAATCGCTATGCCCATCATTTTGATGTTATAGGCGGTGCTTACAGCACACAAAGTCAAAACTAACAACGCCTCTTGTAGCGATACAGCCGTTAGTAGGGGCACAGGCTCAGTGCACTGACACCGAAACATCATGAGAGGAAGTGTACGCCTATTATAAGATGTAACATGCTATTCATTCTGCTACATTTTTCAAGCAAGGGGCTCCATAGTGTTTTAACCACCTTAATAGGACTGTGTGAACATGAGGTGCTGTTATTCACACGTTGCCCTTCCCCCGCTATTTCAAGTTCTTGCAACTCTGCTTTCTTTCTTACGATTTAATGTTGTGTAAATTCCAAGTGTTCAGTTTCTCGATGCCAATTCGAAAACTGAAATGTTCTGGCCTGTGCATGCAGGATTCTACCATGACTGCCAACCACTGGCAGTGTTTACATTTCAATTAAAATCATGGGCAGCCAGGGGCCGGTGCACAGCACCACGGGGGCCATATTGAAGTCCCATGCTCTTTAATGTCAAAGAAAACATCAGAAGCCAAGGGCATGGTGAAGCAGCTTGATAGACAACCATAACTGCTTAAAGGCTTCTACGACCAAAATTGTTTACTTTGGTAATTCCATGCCTCCTCCATTCCTTCCAATTGGTCTCTTAATTTAATGTAACTTTAATTGTATTTATATATATAACGCACCTGATACCGTACCCGAGTTTGGTTTCTAAGCGCGGATATGGGATTCAAACCTCTGTTGCTCTGCGTGGTCTTGGACCAGCGCGTCGCCCCACCCCTATCTCAACCAGGAATCTTGGCGTCATCCCCAGGGTCCGACTTGGCCATAACATTGACTCGGACACCAATGAAAAAGTGGCCCACAGTTGCAAAAGTCAGTTCATTCCTTTTGTGGTACTGTTTAAATATTACACAAGGGGTAGTTTTTTGTATAAAATGTGATGTAAATTGTACATTTTAAAGAATATTTATTCAGTAACACAGGTCAAAACTTCTAACCGCAGAGTGAATTAACTCATCAAACTGGCCCACAATGGCCAACAAGTGGCCCACTTTGACCCAAAAAACTGGCTTGCACCGGCATTTTGCATTTTTAATTCGGCCATGGGTCTATTGCTCTATAGGCCAGTCCAAGCCTGGTCATCACTGATAGTAGTCTAGCCTCTGGACCTGAGATTCATTAACTCACAAATAAATCACATTTCCAGATCCATGATCTGAAGCTTATACTGCCACTGCTTCAACATGTCTCAAAAGATACAAGTCGCTGCTCCATTGGTTCTTTCATGCCTGCAATACATGACCAGCCTCCTGCCTGGGCAACCCAATAACCTCGACCATCAGTTACAAGCGATCCGCGAGAGTCACCCTGGGCCTCACGGAGGGATAGTAGCACAGCAGCCGGCCTATCACTGCACTGGCTCCCTGTAGGAGCAGGCATCTCACACCTCACTCGCTGAGCCTGCCTGAACAGGGACCCGCACTACCACTCGCAAAAAGGTAAGAAGAACCTGCCGGGTGGACAGCTGGGATCCTCATGCACCAGGACACTTGTGGTGCCTCCTTCTAGGAATCAGAGGTTTGCTGACAGAGACAGGGATGTGCAGGGTCAAACCCCTGCATCAGCCTCCAGCCGCCAGAGAAGTGGACAATCAAGGCTGACCACTTTCCTCTTGTAGAACACGTTCAGTCTTCACTCCTGATCTGTCCCGTTATTGTGATGGGATGTCATGAGTTATCCTCCCCAAACTTCACCCCCTCCTCATCTTGCCCATCCTGGCAATGCTTTACCTTGATGGGACTACTTGTCTCGCTCACCACTCTTGTTCTCCCTTCTGCCACCTTGTGATGCTCCCGTGGGTATTATGCACGCATGATGTTGGTCTACTCATTATGCAATCCTCGTGCTGTTTGATATAGCCGACTTTCCAACTTGCCCTTCCCTGAATGGCCATGCTTCACGTTGGTGTTAATGCTGGTCTCTCTTATGACTGTTGTCCTCCCCTCATGCCAGTGCCTTAAGTGGCAAGGCAAAACGAGCTGGGGCTTACCACGGGGACGTGGCCTAGCGGTGGGGCATGGGGGGTTCACCTGCCGGCACATTATGCCACGCCTCCTTGACAATCCTGCGGTTTAATGGGCTAAAGGCACCCCGGCCAGGCAGCCGTTTGCAAAGATCAAAACCCTCTCCCCCATTGAGGAGAGGGTGGTGATCTCTTCCTCTATTAACTAAAGGGATGCCTGGCGGGGAACAGTGCCATATCTAAAGGTATGTCTGGCGAAGGGAAGCAGCACCATTAAGGCTGAAAAGGTGAAGCCGCTGGAAGCCAAGGTATTTTTCCTAATGCCTGAAGCTTGCACGAATTAGCGGGAGCTACAGGCTTTCGAAAAAAAGGTCTGGGCCGCTTGCGACCTCAGCCTTTCTTAAATAATGATGGCACCATCCCACAGGCATCTTTTGGTTAAAACAATGCTTCGCAGGTGTCGGCACCACCATTATGAAGAAAATGCTCTTTTTTCTAAATCCTGAAGCTCTTGCACATGAGCGAGAGCTTCAGGCTTTAGAAAAAAAAGCCTTGTCCTCTAGTGACTAGGGCTGCCAGAAGAGATTAGGGGGCCCCAGCAGATTCCCTATCTTGCAACCATATTTCGGAGCCTGCCACCAGGGCTCTACCCCAGCTAGCCACATCCCACTTATAGCCCTACCTCATGCCCCTTATTTTGTGCTGATGCTCCCACGGTTATATGCACTCAGGATGTTGTACCTCTCGTTATATTGGTTTGCTTCAGACTTGGCCATGCCCGTCCCCAGTCCCTTGCACTTTACCTGTTTGTAAGTCCCTTCAACATGTTAATGACCATACGTCCTAACCATGTCCTTTCATTCTGTGGCTGCTGTGAAATGGCTATTCCCATGGTCTGTGCCTTACATAAACTCAATAAAATATAATGAATTGAAATAAACATGGCTAGTATGGGAGCTGGCACCCCCATTTTCACAATGTTTCAATAATTCACCACTTTGTAGCAACTGTGTATGCACGCTCCCCCATATAAAGAACCCAAGTAAATACATTTAAATACTGAATTTGATGCAGTCTGACATGCCCTTAACATGTCTGGGGTTGCCTATGTGCCTATGCTAGGGGACATGGACCCCTGCCACCGGGACAGAGCCAAAACGGATTTGTATAGTTGGTCCTCTTCTGTAATGGTGCAGGTGGGGTAAGACGTGATGAAATAGACACTGCCCAGAAGAATTGAAGTGGACGGTTATGATTAATTCAAACGTTTTCATCTACCACTTCTACACAGTCTTTACTCCATATATATATACACTATATTCTCTAGACTATTTCCAGTCTATGTTTTTAAATCTGGAGATGTGCTCTCCAGAATAACAAAAAACCTCTTGTCTGGACAATAGCCCATCATCTACCTCCAGATTCCATTGTAGCCTATTGGCTCCTCGAGGTTTCCGAAAAGAGTGATATCTCATTCCAGTTTATGAGGCTACTGAGGCTCGCCAAAGATGAGAGCCCATTAAAGTCTAGAGGTCCAACAAGGCCTGTCAAATACTCAAAAGTCTACGGGACCATCGTTGCTCACCAAGGAAGATACTCCACTAAACTCTATGAGACCATTGAGGCTTGTCAAAGAAGTAATTTGGTTAAACTCTTTGGGACCATCAAGGTTAACAAAAGATACTCCATTAAAGTCTATGGGACGATCGAATCTAGCCAAGAAAGATGCTCTGATAAAGGGCCTGGGAACACTGATAACCCTTGAAGGAATATATTTCATTAACGTGTGTGGGGCTATTTAGGAGCGTCAAGGTATATAACTGCATTCAACTCTATCAACGATTGATTCTCGCCATTGAGTCACGCCAAGGAAGACACTCCATTGAATATGTCATATATGAACAGTGAATCCCACCAGGATTAAGAGCTCATTCGAAGGGATGCAACCCCATTAAAGTCTCTGGTGCCATTGAGGCCACTGACAAACTATGAGTGCGACTTGAGGCATATGGGAGTAGCAAAATGGCTGCCCAGACAAAGTTCACACATGCTCTCATGTCCCATTTCTTCAGGAGAAATAATGAAAGACTTCTATAACCCATACATTTAGACATTGGAAAGTTCAAAAGATGGAAATGATTTCGGAATGGAATTTTAAGAGGCACAGGTAAGAAATTATCAGGTAAATGTACAATGCAACTTCCTGGGAGCTGCCGCCACCAAAGAGCTGAATCGTCTAGGACTTGTGAATACGTTTAAAAGGCTATTTGCCTATGTCCCGCTCGCCAGTGGCTCACGTTAAAGCAGTGATTCCTGTGTTATTTAAGCGAGACAGACAAGGGAACACAACTGAGCCGGACTGTAAGAAGCGCTGCTAAACTGGATAAACAGAAATGTGTGGGGTAGGAGACCAGGCTGGGAAAGCAAAGGGAAAAGGGGGCACAGGGGTGGGTCCAGTGGTCAAAGTGTACGAATAGAAGTAGTGGAACATTATTCCCTACTGGCCTGCACTGCTCCCCTCAAACGCCATCGCCACCCCCCCTCCCACGCACAATACAAACTCCAAAACACATGCACCTGCTGTTAAGGGGAACGTTCAGTGCAGTGCACTGAAGTGCAACTTTCAACTTCTTCCTACACTTTTATCTTAAAACAAAACCATTCCGGAACAATTTCTTTTTTAAATAAAAGTATAGGAACAATACAACTTAATTAAAATAAGTAGAGGAGCACTGCTCCCGACCTCTCCCGCCCCCTTCGACCACTGAGTGGGTCATGGTAAGAGACACGCCAGACACGGGCCTGGCCACATGTGAGGAATTTGACCATCCGCACAGTGAGTGTAGGCTCACCTGGGGTTTCTTTGAAATTTTACATTGACTGAATGAAGGTAGGTCAACCTCTGGAAAATATGTGGGGCTAATCTGCACACATTTTCCTATGTTCACTGCACGATATACACATAGACCTGTGTATAGTAGGTGGACACAGCCTGAAGGCGCAGTCCTCCCTGTGACATCTAGTTGGAATGTGACATTTAGGAGTACATCAAGGCATCTCAAAAGGGAGAGGGCAGAACATTCCCTCTGCCATGGTTGGCCTAATGAAATAACAAAGTATTACCATGAAAATACCAGAAAAAAAGACCTAACGAGAAATGACCTCATTTTTTTGGGATCAAATTTATTTTTAATAATATGGGGGGATATCCCACCTTCCAAATTTCTGCCTACCTTCAACTATACCCTTATCCCACCCCACATCTAAATATCATTACAAATTTACAAAAATACCTAATAAATTCACCCAGATAAATTTCATAATTTCTCATTAGGTATTTTTGGATTCCATTTTTTCTGCAGATACCATTAACAAAGGCTCCATGGCTCTGCCCTATCCTTTGTTGACCCTACAGAAATGGTTGCAGCAATTAAACATAATTAGCATACTAATAGAGTAGACTTCAAACAGGCCCACATGGTGCCTAGCTGCAGAGGCTATCAAAAGGCAGGAAAACCCCCAACAACCTTTTATATGCACTGTGTCAACCTGAAGCCAGTTCCCACCTCTCAATATCAAGGGCAGTGAAGTGTCATATCTGGTACATGTGTTTACAGTAGGCAAACCCTGCAGGGGGTCCCATTAAGAAGGTATGAGTATGTGATTTGATGGAGACAGAAAGTCTGTTCTCGCCACAACTTCAAGGGAGACCTGCCTTTAATCAGGAAACACAGAGAGCTCAATTAAGCAGAGAGACTCGTTGAGCCACAACAGAAAGAATGATGGGTGGAACTTAGTAGTACACGTTTTCATGCCTTTACCTTTCCTGTTACAAAGCACTCTGGTTATGAACTCACGTATAACAGGAGATTGTTGGTGGGGACCTAGGTTTGGTTCATTAAGGTAGGCTTAGCCTACACCATCACCGTGCCGATTTGGCTTTAAAAGAAGGTTGAGCCCCTCTTTTAGCAAATCATCTGAAGACTTTGCAAGGAGTAGCACGAATAACTTATTGTGACCCTGGATGAAGGTACAGTCTGCCTTACATCTTCCATCAGTGAAGGAAGGCCAGCAACTCAAGGAGGGAAGCAACATCCCTCAACTAAACATCTGCCAGAGAACAGAGAGGATACTGAATCCATAGGTCCCTCCAGCAGCTCCAGAACCGCTACCCAGTCAAGACACAGAGTCCCCTGCTGGGCTCTACAAGCAAACTTCCTAGGTGGGAAGTGCCAGAGAGTCTCTGAACCAAACCAAGGAAAAGTCTGTTGCATGCAACACCCTCCTCAGCTTTGGGCCATCCACCTTAAAGGACGACACAAGCCCAGTGAAGAAGCTATGAGAAGTGCATCGACAAGCATCAACCAGCATCTGCCTTAAGGACATTTTCGAGGCAGTCGAAACCCTCGAGTTGCAACCGACTGCACCTCTGACTTTTGTCACACCGAAGTCTCTCACGCCATCCGAGATGCCTCGACCAGTGCTTCAGACCCGCTAACCAGCACTGAGATGATTCATGACCCCGAGCCACTGTGTAGTACAGCATGCATCCATCTGTCCAGCCTCGCTCGTCAAACTGCTTGTCACCTGATACCCGCAGCTATCTCCTGTCTTAAACCGACTCTTGAGCAGCAAGACCTTCTGCAAGCACCAGGTATATTGTGGTTCAGTCCCCCTGTTCCTTCTTTGAAGGCCCGTAGTGACGGTCTACGACCCATTGCTCTCCTTTTGTTTAAACCAAGTATCCTTGAACTATTGAGATTAATTACTTTACTGACTACCCTCCTGTAAGTATCCAGAGTGCATCCCTTTTCTTCTTCAAACTGTCCTCTGCATTGCTTTACAGGGTGGGTTGCATTTTGTAGCATGATAGTGCTATTGAATAATAAGAAAGCAGATATGTTTATACAACCTTGACCGAACAGTCCCTTTTATGATTCTATAATAATTGTATTTTTGCTGTGTTGCAACTAACCAACGATCCACAACCTTGCAGAGATAAGCCTGAAGTCCCATCCATGTTACCAAAATTGGACATGGAGGTTTATAATTTGCGTGGGTTTTCAATCTTTTGGGATCCTCAGAGGTGTGGGGCTGATTGATGGTTTACCAAAATTCATCCCTGGACTACTTGTGCCCCATTCGTCACACTACCCATAGATCGTGTGTCAGGGAAATTGAAAGAAGTGTGGAGACGGACATTTGTGAAGTAGCACAAATAGATTTATCATGGGGGTCAGTCCCATACAGGACTCCATGTAATTAAGTGCCTGATTCACAAAAGTGTTTTACAATGGTGCAATCCCATTGGAAAATGCTCCGTGAATCAGGCCCTTAGTCTCGCAGACGGAGAGGGCATTATCATCAGATAATGCCTGTCCCCACCTTATTGCCCAGTGAAAAGTTGAGGACAATAGATTGGGATAAGGGTGTTATGCCAAACGTTAATGGGCCCATCCTGAGATGCACAAGGCTATTAGCACTTTGCCGTAATTTTTTTTTAATGAAATGCAAGTTGCTAGCCCTCAGCCTGCCTTATGCACCCTTGCTTCACTCAGATCTACGAGTCTGGATTCTGACTCTTTACAAGGAGTACTGCTTGGGGGCCACAGCAATAATGTTGATTTTAGACTGCAATCTGGGCATTCCGATTGGTTTGGAGGGGCTCAATAACGGCGTCCATGTGCTAATGGGCATCCAACAATTTAGGGTGAAAATTACTTACAACTAAGTCAATGTTCCAAACGCTGGGGTGTTGCTCGGTCTGGAAAAGATCTGGAACTATACTAAAGTCGTGACTGTCGTGACTCGGGGCTAGCTAGCCTTTTGGATTATCTAGCCCCCACAGCCGGATCTTTCAGATGCGAATAACAAATCATTAAATAGAAAAATCAAGCTTTTTGGCTAATACCCATAGTGCATTGCTGTCTAGCGCTAACCTGTGCGTGTGTGGCTTTTTAGCTAAAATGTACTATTCTACTGAACAGAAAAGGGTCAAACCGTGTACGTTTTGACTTCACATAAAGAAGGCAAGGGATTTTAAACTCAAAGAAAAGCTAGCAGCACCTATATGAGAGGAATGAAAAACAGACCTTTACTGAACATTTGGAAAGAGAACCCACTTAAATCTAGGCCGCAACAATGTATTCTTTTTGCATATTTTGTAATGTGGGGTGTAGGTCTAAGAGCCTGATTCATAGAAACGTTTTATAATGACAAAACCCCATTGGAAAACGCTCTGTAAACTAGGCCTTAATTCACAGAAGTGTTTTATAATGACACAACCCCATTGGAAAACGCTCTGTGACGGTTATTGCTGGGCTTATTCCCATCACATGGGAAGACGCAAAGAGGTCTATAGGTAAAACTGAGCTAAATTGTGAGTCTAGGTGGTGTGCAGGCTCACTGAAGCCTACAGTGCCAAGCACGACCAGGGATGTCATTTGGGGGTCGCCAGGGGTCGCAACTGCAACCCCTGAGGTCTCTGTTGCTACCCCTGTGGTCTTCCTTGCTACGCCTAGAAAAAAAAGAACAAAACACCTTTTTTGTTTTTTTTAAATGCAAGCTCCTGTGGCCTGCGCCATGTGGCTCATTGCTTCTGGAGTGGCTGACTTTCTTGGTCAGACCTCTTAACAAAATAAAAACATGGTCCCACAAGTCTAACACTTTCAGCAGTGACCCTAAATAAGAAAGAATAGGAATTACAAATCATTTGTCTTTCTGGAATTCTATATAATAATTGCTAGCCTCATTAAAGGTTTATTTCACGTACAATTCAGGGCGTGAGTCATTGATTTAGTCTGTTCTTAAACACCTCAACTCAGCATTTTAACCTTCTGAGGGCGATGAATGAGTACCAGCACAGGATGGGTGATATTTTATGTATATGTGTTCTACATTAAGCGCTTAAGCGTAAGTGCTACATAATAAGACATCATTATCATTTGACCACGGATGTCTGCTTGCATTCACAGTAATTTGATAATATGGGCCTATACACACTGCTCGGAACGATACATTTGGCGATACATTTTTGTATGAAATGTATATCACATATAGTGATATCATAACCATATTTTTCGTAGTGTACTTACGAACAATGGCCACTTCCTGTTTTGTCAAGGGGTGAAAGGTCGTGTTCCATCACTTCCCATGATACCACTTAGGGGTGGGGTCAAATGACATCACTTCCTGTGATGTAATCAGCAGTCAAGGGTCATGTGATGTCACTTCCACTACCCCTGGCATTTTGGTGAAATGACGTCCCTGAGCACGGCCTTCACAGTTTGCTTCGATGCACTACCACCTTATGGCTTTTCCACTTCAAACCTAGCTTATATATCCCAACAGATACTTAAAACGTGAAAGATGTCACCTACGCATGAATTATTTGCAGCCCTCGCATCTCCCCTTGACGGTCTCCTTTCAGTCTGCCACTCAAGTCCTAGCCTTGTTTTTTTCCCTCGGCTCTGGTCTCTCTGCTGGAGGCAAGAGCATTCTGGGAATTGGGAATTCTGAAATCCTTTGTGCGCCCTGGTCCTTCCGTCTGAGCCCTTGTCAAGTGCACCCTACTGCGTTCATTTGCCTTTTAACCCTTCCTTTGCCATCTGGCAGAGCCCGTACGCCCATTGTCCCTTCCGGAGGTGGGGGGGGCGGCACTGCAGTCCATTTCAGAGGCCTGGATTGGCAGCAAATCACCAGAGCTAGGCCGCTGCTGGCCGCAATTATCCCAAGAGCCCTGGACCCCACCTTACGCATAATATAATTATCAACTGACACCGTGCGTTAGCTCCAGGCGGCAATGGAATTCACCTCTGGCCCTCAGCTTTCCCCAAATGGGTTGTGATGGCCTCGGCGCGCATTCTCGCTGCCAGGAAAAATCAATAGGAAGGCTTCTGTGGTTGAGTTTCTTTACAAATCTCTTGAAGGAAAGAAAGAATCGGCGCACTGGCATTTGGGCTCAACTGCATTGAGCGCACAATGCCACCTTATCTTTTTCCATTGTTATACCAATGTATCCTTTTGCTTTAATGCCGATTGGTTTATCTCTCTGTTGAACGTCAACTCTGCAAAATCCTTGGTTCCGTCTACTTTGCAGCTGGGCTTCAAATATAAATAAAGCAACACCTCCATGGGCTCAAACATATATTTTCTTTTTCCTATCCTGCAGACTGCACGCTCCCGCTTACTCTCCATGGACCAAAAATGAATTTCACTCCCCCTGCTCTTTGTGCCAGCAAACAATGCCCCTGGCTGGAGAATTCCATTTTCAAAGAAGGGACAGCAGGTAGCCGAAGAAGCAGAGGCAAGAAAAAGCCCTGGGACCCAATCGCAGGCCATCCGGTCTAATTAGCTGCATTGATGGCGTACAGCCAGGCCTCCCAACATTGGAAACGATGGACACCGAGCCTGAATCCAAAGATTGGGCTTTAAAAGGAGACAAAAAGAAAAATGCATAGAAAAATACCCCCTAAACCGCAGGCTCAGCTGTTCCCTTCCCAAAGATGTGCCGGGAGAGGGCATGTTTTAGTAGTTTGATTTCTTACTGTAATAATGTTTTTTTAGCCGCAGATTTGCCGAGAGTCTGGTGGGCACATAAAACTGTATCCCCAAATGCCTGCAGATAAAAATATTGGTTTTCGCTGCCATTTTTCATCTGCATGCAACAATGTTAAAGAATTCGGCATTTTAAGCTTACTACTGACCTCAGTCTGCACAAGAAAAAAAAAACAAATATGGAAATGTGTTTTCGCCTCACTCCGGAAGCTTAGAGGAAAGAACAAAAACCCAAACAAATTAATTCAAGAAGCAAAATTGAAGCCCACATTTCCTGGCATTAGCACAGAGGCACAAGATCAAACGGGTCCCTGTTCTTGAATACACGCCTGCAAACTTCCGAGTTTCCCTTGCATCGTATGCCACTGTCTTAACAGCCATCAAAGAACAGCGGGAGAAGCCACGCCAGCACAGAAGCTTCCAACCACTGCACCGGAATAAGACAGGGAGGGTGCATTTGCCGGTGCTTCATCCAGTGCCTGCCTTTCCGACTGAATATATGTGGTGGTATATATTCATTGACGATATTTTTACGCATTTTTAGCCATTGAAGGCATCCATCAAGACATACAAGAGGGGTGTTGTTCTTCCTTCCCCTTCCTGGTCAGCCGACCCCACATCATCCAGCATCATGTGTGATTCTGTTATCATCACTCTGCCCATGCATGCTTCTTTTCACGGTGCACATTAATTGACGACGTATTGAATATCTCTTACTTAGATGAACAAGCCATCAGTCCTCCCAAGCAAACATACGAGCGGTGGTTTGAAAATGATTATGTGAAATGCACACTCATCACATTACTCTTTTTTGGAAGTGACATTCCGGAAAACCGGTTCAGTGAAAAAGGGTCTAAAAACATAAACCAAGGTAAAATGTGCCCGGAGCCACTTTGTAGAAATCCACAGAGTGAACTAGAGTCGACTGCCTTGAATAAAATAGTTTAAAAAACTGAAAATGCTAATGTTTTCTGGCCGAACACAGAGATTGAACCCTTTTGGATGTGAGGCACAACAGGCTCTGGCAGTTCTAAGGGGAAGGGAGGGTCGCTCACATTTTTAGGACTTTAGACACGGCAGTCCAATAACCGCAGACACTCCAGCGTCTGTCATCCTTTGCACTCTGATTGCACAAGATCCTATTGTTTGCTCTTAGTTACACATTACTTGCAAAACCCTCATTATAAAAAAAATAAATGGCAGTGTTGATGGCAGCTGTCTGGACGGGGTGTGTGGGGGTGGGGGAATAAGCAGACCGTGTTTTCACCACGACATCCAGGTCCTTGGCCCACCATCAAAAGGAGCCAAGAACATTGGGTGTCAGACTGAACTTCACAAGTTCGAATCCAACAAAGGGGCCGACTCAACCCTTCATTCTTCCGAGGCCGTTAAACGGAGCAGCATTAAACTGGGTAACAACAACACCGTTTATCACAGAGTTTTTAAGGACGCACATTACTATTGCAAGTATTATTAACACACAATAGTCTTTGATACATCAAAAACAAGATGGGCTGATCCCTGAAGACCCACCATGCCCAGATGTGCAGAAAGTATTGGGATTCAGCCCTATGTCTGCAACCTTTGACTCTCCCGATGTTTTGGACTACAACTCCCATGACCCCTTGTCATTGACAGTGCTGCGTAGACCTGTTAGGAATTGAAGTCCAAAACATCTGGAGAGCCAAAGGTTGCAGACCCCTGATTAATACCCAGAAAGAGGTCAGCAATGACACTGAGAAGTTGAAACCGTGACAAATATTGACACCGCCTTCCAGGCACAACCTGCTTCCTTCATAATTGACCAAATGCGAGATTTGAACTGTGTGTGATTGTCGTGAATGGCAAAACTTGCCAGCATGCTTCGGTAACAACAAAGACAGGACTGCCTAGAGCCACCTGGCTTGACCAGTGGTCTTACCGCCTTGGTGCAGTGAGCTGGAAGTCTTCCCAAAGTGAGCTGGAAATTCTTCCCAAATGTAATATAGCCATAGATCTTGCAATGGCAGAAAAGGAATCCCAAGCACGCCCCGTTTGTACATATCGCTGTTTAGTCGTAAACACTGACACTGCGGTCTCCAGTTTGATCCCCAGACAGTGATGTGATGCGTCTGGTAACTTCCGCTCCAAGTCTAGCAGTGGAACTATTTAGGGACAATGGAATGCTGATTTCTCCACCCCATGCCAAAAGAGGGAAGATAGCTCAGTGGGTTGAATGCCTGCTTTACTTGTGTTTATGTGCACGTGCGTGTGCACACCCTGGTCTGAGGTTTGAACCTCTGTCTTTTTTAATCTGCGATAGGTCAGGGAAATATCATTGGCTACTTATTTAGAAAGCATTTAACACAAGCATTTAGACGTTAGTAAACACTTTGGGCCCGATCCACAGAATATTTGCCCGGTTCAAAATTAATTTGCACTGCTGAAAAGTGACTTTGCACCGCTGACAGAAACCCTGATTCATGGAACAGTGCACAGTGTATTTTTGCAGTGCAAAGTCCGGGCAAAGCTGTCGGAAGTGCAAAGTCACTTTTCAGCAGTGCAAATTCATTTTGAACCGGGCAAATATTCCATGTATCGGGCCCTATGTTGGCAGAGTTGGGACTATAGACAGCGGAAGATACAATATTTTAACCAAAGTCACCCATGGCAGTCAAGTTGGGAAGCTGGGATTAGAACCCATGCCACGTGAAAGCACAATCAGCAATTTAAGCATGGAGCAATAAGGCAAGCGCGTTTGAGTTAGGCAATACGAACACATTATAGTTAAACAACTGGACACAACTCATTTGGTAGGGTGCTCGACATGCTCAAAATCATTCTTCAGTTGGCTGGCAGTGAGTACTTTGTGGCTAGAGGTTCAAGAAAAAAAATCTTTGACCCGCTTTGCATCAGGTGACTAGATGGCAGGCAAAACTTTTCCCTCCTCAGCTCTTCCGTGATACATTATTTCTAATCAGGCATGGGAGACTGATGTTGATTTGAAGTTAAATAAGACTACAACTCCCAGGATTCAATAGTTGGCTTAATTAAAATTCCGGCCTGCAAATATGTTGTCTTGGTGGCATGGATTTACCCGGTCACCCTATCTTTGCACTACAGGGTCGTGTCCCCGTGAGTAGGTGGTCCAGTCCTGTGCTTTTATTTGCATGGAAGTAATATAAACAGCGTTGCCAACAGTGATTGTAAGTATTGCCAGTGGCAGAGCCGGGAGGGTGGGGGTGCCACCCCCCTGGTTCTCCCCTAGTGCCCAGTTCGCCCACTCGGTGCCCAGTGCGCACCCCAACCTCCCTCTGGCACCATATTGCCCGCCCAACCTAGCACCAAAATCTGCCTCCGCTACTCAGTATTGGCACAAAGAGCGATGCTGGCTAAAAAGTAGCAGGGAGAAGCTTGATGGCGATGGGTGACAGGCTCTACATGAGCTCTCGGACCACAGGCCCACGACCTCTTTCTTGTATATGCTTTGCATGCATGGCGCCGCTCTTCACTGCAGCTCGGAGATCAAGGCAGACTCTGCAATATTTAGCAGTGTCACTTTCAGCAGACACCCAATAGTCACGACGTCAGACCCCCGCGCTGCCATGGCTGCTGCATGTCTTCAAATATCAACCAGGCTGCGGAACGGATGGACGACATCTCCCTCCATGGCTGAAACAGCCACAGGGCGCAGGATGAGGCCTCCTTCTCTGCCTGAAACAACGAGGAGTCCATAGGATGAGGCCTCCCTCCCTGCTGAGCCAGCCAGGAGCGTGCAGGATGAGGCCTACCTCCATGACTGAAACGGCTTGGTGTGCGCAGGATGAGGCCTCCCTCGCTGCTGAACCAGCCAGGAGCGTGCAGGATGAGGCCTCCCTCTCTGACGGAAACAGCTTGATGTGTGCAGGATGAGGCCTCCCTCCCATACTGTAACCGCTTGATGTGTGCAGGATGAGGCCTCCCGCCCAGACTGTACCCGCTTGATGTGTGCAGGATGAGGCCTCCCGCCCAGACTGTACCCGCTTGATGTGTGCAGGATGAGGCCTCCCTCCCAGGCTGTACCCGCTTGATGTGTGCAGGATGAGGCCTCCCTCCCAGACTGTAACCGCTTGATGTGTGCAGGATGAGGCCTCCCTCCCAGACTGTACCCGCTTGATGTGTGCAGCTTGATGTGTGCAGGATGAGGCCTCCCTCCATGACTGAAACTGCTTGGTGTGTGCAGGATGAAGCCGCCCAGCGTCCTCTCTGTCTGAAACAATGAGGTGTGCGAAGGATGAAACCCCCGAACGCCCCTGACTGATCCAGTCAGGTGTGTGCAGGATGAGGCCTGCCTCTCCATCCGAAACAGCCTGCTGTGTATGATTAGACCCCCCCCCCCGCCCCTCCGTGTGAAACAATCGTGTGTGTAAAATGAGGCCTCCCTCCCTGCTGAGCCAGCCTCTGGTGTGTGCAGAATGAGGCCTCCATACCTGCTGAGCCAGCCTCTGGTGTGTGCAGGAGGAGGCCTCCATACCTGCTGAGCCAGCCTCTGGTGTGTGCAGGAGGAGGCCTCCATACCTGCTGAGCCAGCCTCTGGTGTGTGCAGGAGGAGGCCTTCATCCTTGCTGAGCCAGCCTCTGGTGTGTGCAGGAGGAGGCCTCCATACCTGCTGAGCCAGCCTCTGGTGTGTGCAGGAGGAGGCCTTCATCCTTGCTGAGCCAGCCTCTGGTGTGTGCAGGAGGAGGCCTTCATCCTTGCTGAGCCAGCCTCTGGTGTGTGCAGGAGGAGGCCTCCATACCTTCTGAGCCAGCCTCTGGTGTGTGCAGGAGGAGGCCTCCATACCTTCTGAGACAGCCTCTGGTGTGTGCAGGAGGAAGCCTCCATACCTGCTGAACCCGCCTATTGTGTCCAGGAAGAGGTCTTTCTCCCTTTTTGAAATCCCCTAATGAATAGGGACTATCTACCCGACCTGCCCTGGTGCATAATGACTGAGGCCTCCCTCCCAGCCTGACATGCCCTAGTGCATAATGGCAGAGGCCTTGCTCCCAGCCTGACATCGCCTGCTGCATAATGGATGAGGCCTCCCTCCCCACCTGACATGCCCTGGCGCATAATGGCCGAAGACTCCATCCCAGCCTGACATCCCCTAGTGCATAATGGCTGAGGCCCCCTCCCCCCGCCTGACATACCCTGCTGCATAATGGCCGAGGCCTCCCTCCCAACCTGACATACCTCTAGTGCATAATGGCCGAGGCCTCCCTCCCAGCCTGACATACCCTGGTGCATAATGGCTGGGGCTTCCCTCCCAGTCTGACATACCCTGGTGCATAATGGCCGACGCCTCCCTCCCAGCCTAACATACCCTGGTGCATAATGGCCGGGGCCTCTCTCCCAGACTGACATACCCTGCTGCATAATGGCAGAGACCTCCCTCCGAGCATTACATACCCTGGTGCATAATGGCCGAGGCCTCCCTCCCAGACTGACAAACCCTGGTGCATAATGGCAGAGGCGTCCCCCCCCAGCCTGACATACCCTGGTGCTTAATGGATGAGGCCTCCCTCTCAGCCTGACATACCCTGGTGCATAATGACTGGGGCCTCCCTCCCAGACTGACATACCCTGGTGCGTAAAGGCAGAGGCTTCCCTCCCAGCCTGGCATTCCCTGGTGCACAATGGCCGAGGCCTCCCTCCCTGGCTGAGATACCCTGGTGCATAATGGCTGAGGACTCCTCCCCAGCCTGACATACGCTGCTGCATAATGGGCAAGGCCTCCCTCCCAGCCTGACATACCCTAGCGCATAATGGCAGAGGCCTCCCTCCCAGCCTTACATACCCTGGTGCATAATGGCCGAGGCTTTACTCCCAGATTGACATACCCTGGTGCATAATGGCCGAGGCCTCCCTCCCAGCCTGACATCCTCTGATGCATAGTGGCTGAGGCCTCCCACCCAGTCTGACATACCCTGGTGCATAATGGCTGAGGCCTCCCTCCCAGATTGACAAACCCTGGTGCATAATGGCAGAGGCTTCCCTCCCAGCCTGACATACCCTGGTGCATAATGGCTGAGGCATCCCTCCCAGCCTGACATACCTTGGTGCATAATGGCCGAGGCTTCTCTCCCAGACTGACATACCCTGGTGCATAATAGCCGAGGCCTCCCTCCCAGCCTGACATCCTCTGGTGCATAATGGCTGAGGCCTCCCACCCAGTCTGACATACCCTGGTGCATAATGGCCGAGGCCTCCCTCCCAAATTGTAAAAAACCCTGGTGCATAATGGCAGAGGCTTCCCTCCCAGCCTGACATACCCTGGTGCATAATGGCTGAGGCCTCCCTCCCAGCCCGACATCCTCTGGTGCATAATGGCTGAGGCCTCCCACCCAGTCTGACATACCCTGGTGCACAATGGCCGAGGCCTCCCTCCCAGATTGTAAAAAACCCTGGCGCATAATGGCAGAGGCTTCCCTCCCAGCCTGACATACCCTGGTGCATAAGGGTTGAGGCCTCCCTCCCAGCCCGACATCCCCTGGTGCATAATGGCTGAGGCCTCCCTCCCAGCCTGACATAACGTGGTGCATAATGGCTGAGCCCTCCCACCCAGCCAGAAATAACCTGGTGCATAACGGCTGAGGCCTCTCTCCCAGCCTGACATAGCCTGATGTTGGATGGGTGTGGGCTCCCAGCCTGCGATACCCTATTGAAGTACCCTGATGTGTGGGGGCGAAGGCCTTCATCCCAGACGAGGGCCACGCCCGCCCCTAAAATCAGGAAGTTTTGGCAGCCCAAACTGCTGCAAGAAACCCCCGTTTGGAGGGCTGGGATTATCATTAAAATAAGTACAGCTTTCACAGGTACGTCTGCGCTTTGTTCTGGGGCGGGGAGCTTTGTGTTGCATTCCTGGCAAAGGAGAGGCCTCCTTTTGGGCTCAGTGAGGAATGACAAAAAACGAGTTTATGCCCTGACAGCGCTTCTCGAGTAAACCAGGAGTAGGGTTACCAGATGGCTCCACGTCACCGGGACACTCTGGGCCTGTCCTGGGCTTCCATTTTATAAACCGTTATTAATATGGTATCGTAGGGGTGCAGCATCGAGCACTTTAAAGTCGAGAGATACCCTTATAAGGGTACCATGTGACTCCGTGTTACCAGAGGTATCTGGGGGGCATAGCTCAGCAGCCTCGCGCTTGCCTTGGAAGCAAGACGATGCGGAGCAACACAGGTTCGATCCCCGGGTCCGTGCTCAGAAACCTCTGGGTAGTAAACCCATTATAAATAACCACTCATTACCATCATGCACGAGTACTGAGCTGTCATTTCACCATCAATTTGTTAGTCTTCCGTCACATCAACCGGACTAAATAAAACACTGAATTTGAAAAAGGCCCACCAGGTGACATCTGGTCGACCCTCTGCATTAAACAGGTATACTCCTCATAAACTGCCTTCTATTGTAGATTTATACCAGCTTGGATGTTATCAATCACAAGGCTAGGCTGCTAGCACACTTCAAATCTCGCACTATACACATGTCATGAAACATACTTCACAATCATTTCGTTCCCAGTTTGTGGACTAGCTGATGTTTAGCCACGGTTAACACATCACGTGGTCTTAAATACTGGCCCATCCCACAAGGCCCAAAAGGTTGATAGCAGTTGGCAAACTAACCCAATCATTGGTACTCATATTATCTTCCTCGGAAAGTTGAAAGGCGGAGTCGGGCCTGCTGGTATGAATCTGCGACCCAGGAGGTAAGAGAAGTAAGCTGTTTAATGTCTTACAGGCAGCTTTTAAACTGGCCATGACTTCCCACGGGTAGAGCAGGTGCAGATCAGTGGTCGAAGTGAGCTGGAACAGTTGGGAGCTGAGTTCCACTACTGCAAACATTTTCACTATTCCTGAACTGTTCTTTGTGAAGTTACAGCACATTTCCCCACTTACCACCCAATAGCAGTTACAGCTTAACTGCAATCTATTTCACCTCAATTGGCTGTCAAGCAGCCTAGCCTGGCTGCAACCCTTGAAAACGGTGTTGCGCGTTGCTGAGCGCCAGGCTCACAGTTTGACTACTTGTTTGGTACACTTCTACCACTGGGGCAGATCAGAGCAGGTATCGTCCCATCACACATATACCAGCCTGCTGAGAAGCGCCGATACTATCCAATTGTATGTACAGCAGCCCAGCTGCGAAGTGCCGCCACTTACTGATCGCAAGTACACCAGCAGCAGTGGTACAGTCATGCTAAAAGTGCAGCAGCTCTGCAGAGAAAAGCTGGCACTACTGTCCCGTCAAACGTATAGCAGCCCACGTGAGAAATGCTGGCGGTGCCATTAAGCGTACAGCAGCTGCAGCACTGGCACTTTAACGGCTTCTGTTCCATAAAATGCACAACACAGCCCCTTTGAGAAATGCTGGCACTGCCACTTTGAATGCACAGATGTCAAGTGCTAGCAATAGTGGTCGAAGTGAATGGGAACGGTCAGGAGCGCGGTGTTCCACTACTTTTTTCTTCCTGCTGTTTACCATTCCTCTACTCTTTACGACCATATTCACCATTCTAAATAGAGGATTTGTCCATTCATGTCCCCTGTGCAAGTGTAAAATTGTAATAGGAGCCTTAGTTACTAGTCACTTAAACTATCGCAATGCCCCGTCCGCTACACCTTGTCACATGTAGCACTACTCTTGCGCCCACCGTCTCCCCTGTTGCACTAATTTTTTCGGTACACTTCTACCACTGGCTGGCACTCTCCTCTTAAAAGTAGTTCTGCGGAGTGATTGCTTGGACTCCACTCTTCTTTGTCTCCCTGCCTGCAGCCCCGGCGAGCCCCCCCTGACTTAAAGTGCTGCCACTTGCCAGATACAGCCGCCCACACCGTTCTTCACTCACTGCGCCAGACCCTATGAAATTGACTGGCGGCGTGACTGAAATACTGGCGCACCTGTTCCGGGTACTGAGTGAGTAGGGGGGGCTGGACGGGGGGTGGGGGGGGCTCAGAGTGATTGAGGCACAATAGAACCTGAACGACTGAAATGACATTGTGTGTTTGAGCCGGGGATGGACCATTTGAAATCACATGTTAAAGAAGTTCTGGGACACATATGAACTTGTTCGGTGACAGGTAGGCCGTTGAACTGTACAAGAGGCCGAATATTTCAGAACAGTGGGCGCCCCTTGTGCCAATATATTTCCAAAAGAAGGAACCGTCATTCAAAATGCAGAACATCCACCGTCGCTAGAATAAGCTCACTTTTCATGATTTTACATTCGATATTTTCCATGGAGGATATTAGCTCATCAACTCTCAAACATCGACCACGATGTCACCGGCAATCGAACGCCACAAACAGTAATGTCAATACTGTACAACCCTCCACACCCCCGACCCCGCTGCCCCCCACCCACACCAAACACACTAACAAGGCAACAATCGTGACGTCTAGTACCTGGGGCGTTCTTTGGGCAACATTTTCTAGAAAATCGGCCAATCTAAGCACTACAGCGCAAGCCTGCTATGGGCGCCCGTCTCAAAGTACGTTTACAATTGTTGGGCCAATGGCACCCATTGCACCACACAACACAAGCACTTGTCTTCCAGAAAAACAGGTGATACGCAAACATCATGTTCCGCTCTCCATTCGGCAACATGCATGCCATCGAACAGCTGGGGCCTGACCCTCTATGTGACCCACCCAGCCCCATCCCAAATAAACGATCCTCTGTTCAACTTTGCAGAGTTAGGGAGCATGGCCGCACCATGTGTGTCCTCAGAGTCCCCTTTCCCCTATCCTCGCAATTAGCCAACGGCTCTGTGCACTGTGGGACTTGTAGTTTCACCTTTTCCATCAGTCCCAGCATGCGGAGTGCAGTTGGTTAAAAGCCAGGTCCTGATAATGAGGAACTCCAGGAGGCAGGCGCAGAGGGGTGGTCTGTGGCAGGCATGTCACATCTGTATATGGTGGTGAAGCGCAGGGGGGGGTGCCCTCCACATCCCCACCGCTTCACCACCATATACAGATGTGGGGATAGTGCTGCCGGCCCGCCTTTCCACCACCCGTTGTCTTTGGGCAGGATGTCAAATGCCTTGGTGTACTGGAAACAAGGACCATCCAAAGACTCCCCGGCATTTCCCAGGCATACGCCAGGAGACAGACATGAAATGACACGCGTCCACAATAAGAAAAGGCGCCGAGAATCCCACGTCACCAATCTACATTCCGATGTTGAGACAAGTCTGGCAGCAATGATATTCAAGTGGAAGTCCGCGAATCCCACATACATATGTGTGTGTGTTCGCGGACACGTGTATGTGTGTATGCTGGCATGCGCTTTATATCCGCACAACGGCCACGTCCGGGTATAAGGTAGGTCGGAGTCTCCTACCTGAAGTGTCCCACATGTTAAGCTCTATCCTCTGCTTCTCAATCTCAAAGCTCGCCGTGTAGTTTTCAAAAACCGTGGGGACATAGTTCTGAAACAGAAGGTGGGTAGGGGAGTGAGTAAAAAACACAAGGCGAGGGTTGGTATCAGCGTTACAAAAGCAATTAATGCGACGCATTCCACAAATGACCCACAACGGAATGATACTCGTGTGGCGCACCACAACCTTTAAAAGCCGAGAGAACTCGCCAGCAGTAGAACACAATGCCACACATCTTTCGAGCAGGTGCATCGACCCCCGGAGCTATCCTGCCAGTGAGAGGCACCCATCACACAATGGAACGTTCCTTTGTTCCTCCGTTTTACAACTGAGCGCCAGGGGACCATTCGGGTGGTGATAGTGCGAGGTACAAATACCCTTTAACATTAACATCGTGTAACTCTTTAGGAAGGGGCGGGGCGGGTCTGTGACTCCCAACAGACCACACAGATAGAACTAACTCCGACCATCTCTTCTCCTGCACAATTACCCACTGGGTGGGGTGGGCATTAAGCAGGTTATGTGCGCGTGATAGCCCAATAAAACGCGCACCGATCACCCACGAGAGAAACCCACCCTGCCCCCAACTAAAACTCTGGTCTGGGCTGTCCTTAATAGCTACCTGACTCTATCTGCGCCTGGAAGTGCTACAGTTCGCTGCATGCGCTATACACTCCATGGGACAACACGACTACAAAGGATAGGGGTCTGGGGGCAATATCACCTCCCTCAGGGGTGGAGGAGAGGAAGACTGCTTAACCCATAGGAAGTTATGTTTGTCAAGCATGCCAAAACCCTAAAACTTTTGAAAGCAGCAGCCCGAGCTTAATGCCATCCGGGTGCGAGACTGCGAGTACAGAAACCCGCAGAACGAACGCAGGCGGAATATGGAGTCACTTACAGTAACGACCACCTTACGCTTTCAGTCATACGCACGCTATGCATTTCATTAAATTGACTTTAGAAAGTTGTACACGTAGCGCTTCAGAGGGCGTTGGTGTGTTTCAAAGCGCCCGAGTTCAGCAGAAAGGGAAAGCGATGTGTGCTGGATTGTGCAACCATTTTCCCAGTGCCCATCCGTCCACCCTATATCCGTCGTTTTGGGGCAGTCCGTGTGTGTGTGTGTGGAGGGAAAGAGCGAATGGTGGGGAGGCGGCCGAGAATGGGAGGGGATCCCTGCACCTGATCCCGTGCAGTCGATTGAGTTCCCCATATCAGCACACAGTCAGCACACAGCGGCTAGAAGCGGTTAAGTGCGCACTGCGAGCTAGCTAGTGTATACGCGATCGTGGCATTAGAAAGGACCCAGCGCGACTGACGGAGTTGTGCAGGTGTGCTACTGACCTCGGGATAGCAGTCCTTGGCGAAGACGTGCAGTAGGGCTGTTTTCCCGCACTGTGTGTCTCCCACCACCACGATCTTGCAGCGGGCTATCTGGCTCTCCATAGTCTTCCCGGCCGGCTGCTTGCGGTGCCCTGCCTTCATTGACAGCCAGTGGGTGCTCCTGGAGATGCTGTCCCTGTACGTCCCCTGCAAGCAAGACGACCACCAGCAGCAGCAGCAGTCCACACAGTGCCCGGCCCCCCTGCTTGCTTCCCCTGCTCTGACCTGCCGGGCTCAGCTCTCCAGCATTGTGCTGGTGCCACTGCCAGACTCTCACATTTCGTGACACTGGCAGATACGTTCGCCACACCCACTCTTTCAACGCGCCAATGAGCTACGTGGCTGGAAGACGAATTAGCATAAGGGGCGGGGCGTGAGTAGCATTACGAGCTGCAAGCTGAGGGATCCGAGCGCACCAGCAGCAGATGCTACTTCCACTTTCCTGCTGGGGAGGGAGGTTCTGCTGCAGCCTCCGCGGCGGTGTTCACGCTGCTGCTGTTTGCGGTCCTGTTCGTGGTGATACACCTGGTGGTGGTGTTGTGGCTGCAGATGGTGGAGATGCTGTTGCCCGCGTTACTGCTTCAGCTGGGGCATTGATACGGGTGCTGTCTCTGGCGGTGCTGCTGCTTGCTTTGTTGCTTGGGGGGAAGATTCTGTCACTGATGCTTTGTTTCGGTGGCCGCTGACACTGGTATTGCTGATGATATGATATGATATTTGTATTGCGCTCATACACAAGTGTTTCAGAGCGCGACGAGGCAAGGGAGGGGAACAAGGGAGGATAAACAGCGATCTTACTAGGCCCAGTGACATTGAGAACGCACAAGTGCAGGCGAGAGGGAAGGGGGAAAGTGCAACAGGAGGAGTGGTAAGTGCTGAACACCTGATCGAAAACAAGCACAGGTAGTGCGGCCAGCAGGTGGTAAGTGCAAGAGTAAGGCGCAGACAGCAGATGTCTACTAAGTGCAGGCGGGGGTCTGTAGGGTTGCAGATACAGACCCAAGTGCAAGGGTTGTCAGGAGACAGTGTGGGTTTGTGGCTGGGTGGGCAGGGATGTGGGCCCGAAATCACAGGGTAGCCAGGTGCCCAATACCAAGCAGAACAGAGATCAGCAGGGGAGAGGAAGAGCGAAGGCCGAAGCAAAGAGGAAGGTCTTGAAATTCTTCCAGAAACGAAGATGGTTCTCCACAAGATTCAGAGAGGCAGGGAGGCTGTTCCAAAGAGAGAGATCTACCTCCAACTCGTTGCTTGGAGAATCGGCTCACCATGAGGGAGTTGGAGGTGAAGGAGCAAAAAGCTCGAGTAGGAAGGTATTTCCGGAGAGAGAGTTGAAGGTATTGCGGACCCAGGCCCCAGAAGGCCTTGTGGACAATGCAAGGTGTCTTGAACTTAATCCTTGCACCCTCTGGGAGCAAATGAAGAGATTTCAGGGCTGGAGAGATACGATCGCATGACTTGAAGCCAAGGACAAGTCTCTCAGTCCTGTTCTGGATGAGTTGCAGAGGGCGGAGAGTAGAAGCAGGTAGATTTAGAAAGAGGCTGTTGCAATAGTCAAGCCTAGAGAGAACCAGAGCTCTGGAGACAGTGAGCTTCTGGTGGAAGGAGAGGAAAATAGGAATACCTCTGAGGAGGTGCAGCTGGTAATGTGACTTCTTGGAGAGGTCAGAGATGTGTGGAGAAAAGGAAAGCGTGGAGTCGAAGATGACCCAAGGTTCTTAGCCTCACAGGTGGGAGTGGGAGAGGGCCATGGGAGGCCAGCCAGAAAGTGACAGCAAAGGAAGGTGTAGGTGTGCTGATGAGGAGGATCTCTGTCTTACTGGTATTAAGGCAGAGGTCGTTGGTATCAATCGTGCTGTGCTGGTTTCGATGCTGCTGCTGTTGTTGCTGGTAGCCTTGCCTCTTCTCATCATGGTACACATGTAGTTGTGCTGATGGTGTCGGTTGTGTTGCTGCTAGTATTTTTGTTGCGGTTACTGGCGGTGATGTCGCTGGTGACGCTGCTGCGAGTACATTTGCTGATGATAGCCCCTCCAGTGGTGCAGCTGCTGTTTCTATTACTAGAGGTCCAGCTGGTGCAGAGGTCAGATTCTAGCCGGGCATAGGAGACCCTCAGCCAATGTCTCCCTCCTCCTAATTTCACGTACAGTCTGTGTTCTTTGAATTTAACTACATGTTGGTTTTCACCTATTCATGAGTTGTTTCCCAAATGTGTTAACGTACTCATCACGTTGTGTAAACTTTTAGGTTTGTGTACTGTATTGTAGACACTACAATGTTCAACATCAATTGTTTGTCACTACCATGTTGATCACCTTTTCCTCTCTACAAATGAATACTCTAAAAAACATGCAAAGCAAAATTATAGTATCAGCTAATTAATAAAAAGCTGTTCCACAAAATATGGATGATATATGTGTTCATTAGCAGTTTGTGTTTGTTACAAATGGTGAATGCCCCATTCAATTGGGTGTTCGCAAGGGTTCAAACTATTGTGCATTTAAATTGTATTGCATGCATTTGAATTCCAGAGGGTAGGACCACCCCCCAGTTATAACCAGCTGGTGCAGTAGCTGCTACTTAGGGTGTGGTGTTGTTGGTACTGCTGGTTCCAATTCTGTTGATGCTAGTGTTCCTGCAGTGGTATTGGTTCTGCAGTTGCTGCTGTTGGATTGGTGGTGGCACTGTGTTGCAGCAGGCAGTGTTGCTAATTTCTTTGCTGCACCTGGTGCTGCTACTGATGGTGTTTCTGGGGGGCTACCTTTGTTTGTGGTGCTGCTTCGAGTTGGGCTTCTGATCATGCTTGCTGGTGATATTCTTAATGGTGGTGATGGTGCTGCTGGTGGTGCAGGTTTTGCTGCTGGTGGTGTGCTTGTACTGAATGGGCTACTGTTGTTGTTGGTGATGTTTTTTTCTGGTGCAGCGGGTATGATACGTGCATTTCTGTTTGCTGCTCCTTTTTAAGCTGATGCCTGTGTTGTTGTTTCCAGCAGATTGCTCTGTTGCTATTCGCTTTGCTCTTGGTATTGCTGTTGTTTTGTTGCTGCTAGTGAAAGGCATGGAACGGCTTCTAGGGCAATACGGCATGCAGACTGGAAAAACAGTCCAGTGTGTGCCATTATGGTGACTTAGTCCAGTGTGCAGATAGTAGTTTTGGCCCATAATCCTGGCCCAAGGGACCCCAAAAATGCCCACCAGGTGTTATTCAAGTAATAGGCCATAACAAGTGGCAAATCGAGACTGGACAATGTGTGTCATTATATTTTAGTGCACATGCTTATTTCTTGTCCCATTCCAACCCTTGATGGTGCTACTGCTACTGGGGTTGCTGGTGTTACTGTGACTCTTCCAGCTCCTGGTGATTTGTTGGTGCTTCTGCTGGTGATGCTGAGACAGATTTCATGACTATGGTTGGGGACGTGCTTCTGGTACTTGTGCTATTGGGGCTGGGGGTGTTGTTGTGACTCTTCCAGTTGCTGGTGATTTGTTGGTGCTTCTGCTGGTGATGTTGGGACAGATTTCATGGCTGTGGTTGGGGCGCGATTTTGGGGCTGGTGGTGGTGCTGTTACTCTTCCAACTCCTGGTGATTTGTTGGTGCTTGTGCTGGTGATGCTGGGACAGATTTCACGACAGTAGTTGGGGGCGTGCTGCTAGTACTGGTGCTATTGGGGCTGGTGGTATTGCTGTGACTCTTCCAGCTCCTGGTAATTTGTTGGTGCTTTCGCTGGTGATGCTGGGACAGATTTAATGGCTGTGGTTGATGGGCATGCAGCTGGCACTGGTGCTACTGGGGCTGGTGGTGTTGCATTGACTGTCCCAGCTCCTGATGATTTAGTTGCTCTTCTTGCTGGTGATGCTGGTACAAAGATCATGGCTGTGGTTGGGGGGGTGCGTGCTTCTGGTACTGGTTCTACTGCTACTGGGGTTGGTGGTGTTACTGTGACACTTCCAGGACCTTGTGATTTATTTGTGCTTCTGCTGGCAATGCTGGGACAGATTTCATGATTGTGGTTGGGGGCATGCTGCTGGTACTTGTGCTATTGGGACTGGTAGTGTTGCTGTGACTGTTCCATCTCCTGGTGATTTAGTTGCTCTTCTTGCTAGTGATGCTGGTACAAAGTTCATGACTGTGGTTGTGGGGTGTTCTGCTGGTAGTGGTGCTACTGCTGCTGGTGGTGTACTGTGACTCTTCCAGCTCCTGGTGCTTGTGTTGGTGATGCTGGGACATATTTCATGACTGTAGTTGGGGGTGTGCTGCTAGTACTGGTGCTATTGGGGCTGGTGGTGTTGCTGTGACTCTTCCAGCTCCTCGTGATTTCTTGGTGCTTTCGCTGGCAATGCTGGGACAGATTTCATGGCTGTGGTTGATGGGCATGCTGCTGGTACTGGGGCTGGTGGTGTTGCGTTGACTGTCCCAGCTCCTGATGATTTAGTTGCTCTTCTTGCTGGTGATGCTGGTACAAAGTTTGTGGCTGTGGTTGGGGGGGTGCGTGCTTCTGGTACTGGTGCTACTGCTACTGGGGTTGGTGGTGTTACTGTGACTCTTCCAGGACCTGGTGATTTGTTGGTGCTTCTGCTGGCAATGCTGGGACAGATTTCATGATTGGGGGCATGGGGGCATGGGGCATGGGGCATGCTGCTGGTACTGGTTGGGGGCATGCTGCTGGTACTTATGCTATTGGGACTGGTAGTGTTGCTGTGACTGTTCCACCTCCTGGTGATTTAGTTGCTCTTCTTGCTAGTGATGCTGGTACAAAGTTCATGACTGCGGTTGTGGGGTGTTCTGCTGGTAGTGGTGCTACTGCTGCTGGTGGTGTACTGTGACTCTTCCAGCTCCTGGTGCTTGTGTTGGTGATGCTGGGACATATTTCATGACTGTAGTTGGGGGTGTGCTGCTAGTACTGGTGCTATTGGGGCTGGTGGTGTTGCTGTGACTCTTCCAGCTCCTCGTGATTTCTTGGTGCTTTCGCTGGCAATGCTGGGACAGATTTCATGGCTGTGGTTGATGGGCATGCTGCTGGTACTGGGGCTGGTGGTGTTGCGTTGACTGTCCCAGCTCCTGATGATTTAGTTGCTCTTCTTGCTGGTGATGCTGGTACAAAGTTTGTGGCTGTGGTTGGGGGGGTGCGTGCTTCTGGTACTGGTGCTACTGCTACTGGGGTTGGTGGTGTTACTGTGACTCTTCCAGGACCTGGTGATTTGTTGGTGCTTCTGCTGGCAATGCTGGGACAGATTTCATGATTGGGGGCATGGGGGCATGGGGCATGGGGCATGCTGCTGGTACTGGTTGGGGGCATGCTGCTGGTACTTATGCTATTGGGACTGGTAGTGTTGCTGTGACTGTTCCACCTCCTGGTGATTTAGTTGCTCTTCTTGCTAGTGATGCTGGTACAAAGTTCATGACTGCGGTTGTGGGGTGTTCTGCTGGGAGTGGTGCTACTGTGACTCTTCCAGCTCCTGGTGCTTGTGCTGGTGATGCTGGGACATATTTCATGGCTGTGGTTGTGGGTGTGTTGCTGGTACAGGTGCTACTGCGACTGGTGGTGTTACTGTGACTCTGCCAGCTCCTGGTGATTTAGTTGCTTTTCTTGCTGGTGATGCTGGGGCAGATTTCATGGCTGTGGTTGGTGGGCGTCCTGCTGGTACTAGTCCTACTGCTACTGGGGTTGGTGGTGTAGCTTGACTGTTCCAGCTCCTGATGATTTAGTTGCTCTTGCTTGTGATGCTGGTACAAAGTTCATAACTGTGATTGTGGGGTGTGCTGCCGGTACTGGTGCTACTGCTACTGGGGCTGGTGGTGTTACTGTGACTCTTCCAGCTCCTGGTGCTTGTGCTGATGATGTTGGTACAGACTTCATGGCTGTAGTTGGTGGGCGTGCTGCTGCTACTGGTGCTGCTGCTCTTGGGGCTGGTGGTGTTACTGTGACTCTTGCAGCGCATGGTGATTTGTTGATGGTTCTGCTGGTGATGCCATTTCAGACTCCATGGCAGTGGTTGGTGGGCTTGCTGCTGGTATTGGTGCTACTTCTAGTTGGGCTGGTGGTGTTACTTTGACTCTTCTAGCTCCTTGTGATTTGTTGGTGCTTCTGCTGGTGATGATGGGATAGATTTCATGACTGTGTTTGGGGGCATGCTGCTGCTACTGGTGGTGTTACTGTGACTCTTTCAGCTCCTGGTAATTTATTGGTGCTTCTGCTGGTGATGCCGGTATAGATTTCATGACTGTGGTTGAGGGCGTGCAGCTAGTACTGGTGCTATTGGGGCTGGTGTTGTTGTTGTGACTCTTCCAGCTCCTGGTGATTTATTGGTGCTTCTGCTGATGATGCTGGTACAGACTCCATGGCTGTGGTTGGTTGGTGTGCTGCTGGTACTGGTGCTACTGCTACTGGGGCTGGCGGTGTTACTGTGACTCTTTCAGCTCCTGGTAATTTATTGGTGCTTCTGCTGGGGATGCCGGTATAGATTTCATGACTGTGGTTGAGGGCGTGCAGCTAGTACTGGTGCTATTGGGGTTGGTGTTGTTGTTGTGACTCTTCCAGCTCCTGGTGATTTATTGGTGCTTCTGCTGATGATGCTGGTACAGACTCCATGGCTGTGGTTGGTTGGTGTGCTGCTGGTACTGGTGCTACTGCTACTGGGGCTGGTGGTGTTACTGAGACTCTTCCAGCTCCGGGTGATTTCTTGGTGCTTCTGCTGGTGATGCCAGTACAGACTCCATAGCTGTGGTTGGTTGGTGTGCTGCTGGTACTGGTGCTACTGCTACTGGGGCTGGTGGTGTTACTGTGACTCTTTCAGCTCCTGGTAATTTGTTGGTGCTTCTGCTGGTGATGCCAGTAAAGACTCCATGGCTGTGGTTGGTTGGTGTACTGCTGGTACTGGTGCTTCTTCTACTGGGGCTGGTGGTGTTAATGTGACTCTTTCAGCTCCTGGTAATTTGTTGGTGCTTCTGCTGGTGATGCCAGTACAGACTCCATGGCTGTGGTTGGTTGGTGTGCTGCTGGTACTGGTGCTTCTTCTACTGGGGCTGGTGGTGTTACTGTGACTCTTTCAGCTCTTGGTAATTTGTTGGTGCTTCTGCTGGTGATGCCAGTACAGACTCCATAGCTGTGGTTGGTTGGTGTGCTGCTAGTACTGGGGCTGGTGGTGCTGCTGTCACTCTTCCAGCTCCTGGTGATGTGTTGGTGCTTCTGCTGGTGATGCTTGTACAGACATCATGGCTGTGGTTGGTTGGCGTGCTGCTGGTACTGGTGCTTTTTCTACTGGGGCTGGCAGCATTACTGTGACTCTTCCAGCTCCTGGTGATTGCTTGGTGCTTCTGCTGGTTATGCCAGTACAGACTCCATGGCTGTGGTTGGTTGGTGAGCTGCTGGTACTGGTGCTTCTTCTACTGGGGCTGGCAGCATTACTGTGACTCTTCCAGCTCCTGGTGATTTCTTGGTGCCACTGCTGGTGATGCTTGTACAGACTTCATGGCTGTGGTTGGCAGGCGTGCTGCTGCGAGTGTGGTCATGCCATTGCTACTGCTGGTGTGTCTTCTAGTGGTGATGGTTCAGCATCCTGCAGTCCTGGGGCATCTGCTGCTGCTGCCACCAGTACTGGGGCTGTCCCTGGTGGTTCTACTGAAGAAGCACTTGTCTAATGTATGTGGTGCCATTGTTTACCTGGTGGTAGGGGGAAGAATCGACATTTTAATACTTCAATCAATGATTTAACTGGGCAGGTGGCTAGCAGCACTTTTCAGCCAGCATCCGTCACATTTAATAGGGTAGTACAGGCATGACCAAGCTGGGCTGCTATCTATTTTTAATAGGACTCTAATGGCACTTGTCAGCAGGGATCTCAGGCACATGCAAGGCCATTATCTTAGCAGGGCCACAATATATTTAATAGGACAGGGAGTAGGTGCACGTGTCAGCAGGGCTTCCGGGTAAGTGTTGGCATTTCTCAGCAGAAAGCTCATACATTTAATACAACATTAGAGGCACTTTTCAGAAGAACTCGCACACACTTAACAGGTTCACATCAGAAGCTATCCTCAGAGCTTAGATTTAATTACTGGCGCTTCTCAGCAAAGATACCATCTTGTTCGAATAAATGTGTGAATTGTTGCTTGAACACATTTAATAGTAATTTATTTTGCTCCAAATAGTAATTTGGCAGCTGGGGGCGTTACGTGTCGACATACACGCAGGTGGCTCCCTGCCGCCAAATGTGTGTCATTTGCACAGTGGAGTGCCAATGTGCACGGAAATGCCCTTTGCCCTGCACTTTTGCACTCTGCCGTGCAAATGATTAAACGCTGCCTACCAAACGAGGGTTCTATGTTCATTTTTCGACAGTCACTTTTTAATGTTTTTTTGCCGATTTGTTTTCTCTAAAAACCCATTGAAACAGTGTTTTTTTTTCTTTTTGGGGTGTTTCCCCATTTCCCAATCCTCTATTAATTGAACTGTATCCCAGACCCACCCCCAATAATTATATACTCTTCCCCACTCCGCTGTGTGTTTTTCCGAGGAGAAAATCTGCAAAAAAACCCTTGTTAAAAATGATTTTGGATAGATGAAGGTTGTACCCAAGCGGGCATGCCAGGCAGCGTTTACAATGAAGCTCTATGATGTCCGCTTGCAATATGCTGGCACATTAACCCGGCGGACTAAATAGGGATCGCCAGCATTGGCAGAGGCATAAATCCGGCGGGCTCGATAGCGACCCCTAGCATTTGCGCCTGCATGAAGAGGCATGCCCGCGCAAATGGTGTGGCATTTTTATAGTGAAGAGGAAGGGAGGCAGAGGAAAAGCAAGTTGCATTCTGCCCCGCGTCTCCACCATACAAATGGACGAAAATGGGGCGTGACGTTAATGGAGGGTGGAAAAGCCTTACGCACGGCTTTTACGTCTTGCGTTAACGCTATGCCCCTGATGTAAATGAGCTTCTTACAGTTTAATAGTGTTCTACAATTATAATAATGCATGGGGGAAATGAGAGGGCAGACAGATAAAGAGGGTACATTTTCAAGGTAGTGATTTACTCAATAGAACAGTACTGGCCCTTGCCAGCAGGGCTCGCATTTCGACAACATTATAGGACCGGTCCTTCTCAGGGGAGCTCCGCGGTATGCGCATGCGCCCTTCTCAGAAGGAATCTAGTAGACCTCAGTTGCATAGAGCCAGAGCACTTTTCAGAGGAATGCAATGCGTGCACCCGCTCTTTGCAGCAGAGATGCCAGCAGGTGGGGGAAGGGGGGGGGGGGGGCAGAGGGGCTCTCGGGCTATACCCATGGCGGGCGTGGGGGAGTGGGGGTGCTCTTGGGGTACTCGCATGGGGGTGGGGGCGTCTCGGGGTACCGGGTACTCCCATGTACTTGGCAGCCTAGAGCAGCACTTTTCAGCAGAGCCCTCCCGCTCCTGCAAGCACCAGCGCTTATGAGCAGCGATACATTTCAAAGAACCGTGACATCGGTACAAGTCTTAGGTCACAGATCAGGGCGATACGGGTTTATATTCTGGGAGGAGTCTTCAGCCTGCCGGGTTTTGGATGCACCGAGCAGTGGGAACTATGAATGAGGCGCCAAGAATCTAGAATAATATGCCCGGAAGCGCTATAAAAAAGGATGGGGTGTTTATGGCAGCGGCCCCTCCTTCCCCAGCCCCCAGCGGGTTTGTATGGGACTGCAGGACCTCACTCGCTCGCGTGTAGATTGTGTCTTCTGTCCACACTGTGTGCACGTGGCGAACTACAGCGTGTGCGCGTTTCCAGTGCAGCGCCCCCCATATGCCACTCAGTAGCCTTAAGGGGGTGGATGAAATTAAAGACAACGTGTCCCTGCACTGAAGGGGGGCCGGGTGCGTGTTTGAAGGTCTTTGTGCGACAGTCGATGTTCCAGCCAAATGATAATGATGTGTTAATTATACAGGGGTGTCTCTCACTCCATGTTGCTCCTGTGCACCCGCCCCCTTTTTGAATATGTGTATTGGGTGGTCTTCTGGGGGGCTCGTGGGGGGCGGGATAAGTGAATCTGCACATCAAGGGCTTGGGTGACTGGAGTGCTCCTGGGCGACAAGTGCGGGGGGGGGGGGGGCGAACTTTGATTCCCCCCCTGCATGAATGGGAGCCATTTGGTCCAGAGGCTGTCTGGGAGCTGCGTGCCCGCACACCTTTACGGCGGGAGGGCGGGGCCACGCCACGCAGACCTCAGTATTTTCCTGATGCCAACAGATGGCCATGCCAGGAAATGGCGCCCCCCCCAACACCACGCGGAGGTGCAGATTGGACCCCTGGGTGAATGGTCACTTCAGCCCAGCAGGCCCGTGTATATTGGTACATGGCTGGTGGGCTGAATGGTTCCATTTTGGCTGCTTAGATGACAGATGTAGCCCCCTCTTATAAGCCAGTCAATGTTTAAAGATAGCACTGGCACCCCTCAGCAAAGCTCGCATACGTTCCATAACATGGTGCTGCCACTTCTCAGCTTGGCTCCCTTACATGCCAAAACATAGCTCTGGCACTTCTCAGCAAAGGTCCCATCCGTTTCATAACGTAGTACTGGCACTCCGCGAACAGCCCCTCTATATTCCATGCCACAGTAAAGCACCTCAAAGCAGGATGCGGCCCTGTGCTCGTTTGAATCTCGCGTGCTCTGGGTTGATGGGAAGAGAAAGGGCTCCTAGCTCTACTCATCCACGGCCCCATGCTGTCAGTGAAGGACAGTTAATGGAGAGCCGCGCATGCGCACACGACCAGTGCGGAAGAAACTCTGCCGGTGAAGTGGATGGAGCCGGCAGGAGCTGAGAGGAAGGTTGACGTCTCCAGAGGCTCCAGTGCATTGATATACTTGTTTCTACTTTGAACATTGAGTCCTGTGCTAGCAGACTATCATGCTGGCCTAAAGGAGTAGGCTAAGCAGCATTAAAGTGCCTGCCGCTTGTTATTGGCCCTTACCTTTGACTTGTGCCTTTTACACAGAAGTGGGTTTTTAATGCCGCTAATAGCATGCATAGTGACTTCCCTTTGATAAGATGAGAAAACCACAGCAATGATCGTAATCAAATGACATACCTTCATTCTGACTAGAACTCCTAATGTCCAAACTCAAGAAAGCTGACTGTCCTACCAATCTATATCTCTGGATATGGCAATTTCATGTAAACACCTCCATCCGGATATGCTTAAATTTGGACGGGAGTCTGATTCCATTCTGACATTTAGAGGCGTCAAGCAAGGCTGTACGCTGGCCTGTGATTATTTTAATTTTTTCATCTCTGATAATTTGATGAGAAAATGGTTTCTCCTCCACCAAAGATGGCATCTCAAGCTATACTGTGTTTTTTTTTTTTTATGCTGATGATCCCGTTTTTTTGGCAAAACACCTCGAGGGTTTCAGCAATTGCTGATTCAACTGGGCAAGTATGCGAACACAAATCTTCTAACAATCAATGTAAACAAAACAAAAGTTATAATATCTGCAACTAAACAAACCATCAAAAAACCATCCTTCAGATGGATCTTGCAAGGAGAAACTTTGGGTAAACGAATATAAATATTTAGGCCTCAATACAAACAACGACTTATCTGATCGCCCTTATCTTGAAGAGCGGAACAAAAAAATATGCACCGCATCGGGATAAACCTCTATCATAGATGCCAAATATGGCAGATTTTCCATTCTTCCGGTTGTGTCCTTCTACAGACAAAAAGCTGTTCCCATTGTTATTTATGCAGCAGAAACTAGAGCTTGGCGCTTCAAACTATTTTGGCAAAAGATAGAAGGCTATTCCTGCAAGCGATTATTGTTACTACCTCAGAGTCAGCCAATGCGCGTGTTACACCCCAAATTAGCATTAACCTCTTAATTTAGCCTCTATATGTGGAAATTATTGTCATTATACAGAAAGTGTTTTAAACCATCTAATGTGGTTTCACTAATGAACATCATATCCACATATGTCAACACTACCGACCATAAATTGATGCTAATCTGGTAATTGAAGATTGTAATCCTAATGCATCAGGTAGATATATCAGCAGAACTCTTGATACAAAACCCAAGCCGAGCGAAACACAAATTGTGGAGATATGATTGGATCTGTACCGGCAACCAATGTATGAAACACAAGTATTTTCAACATACAGAATTTCTTTGCAAAAGTTTCCACACCATTGAAATATACTTGGCGAAAGTTCCATCGGCCACATATAGAAAGTTGTTCCTCCGAGTCCACCTCAATGTGTGGAAAACTAATAATGTCTTAGCGACTCACAAAATAATTCCTACAGAAGAGAATGTTTGCAGATTTTGCTCAGATAAAGAACAACGAGAAACTGTAAAACATTTTCTGTTTGCCCAGCTCTATTATTAAACCGCAAAATGTTCTTCCAACTATTATTTGATGATTATGTAATTGTTACAAATGAATCTTTGTGGAACATGCTATTCAACTCTGAACATACTTCCATCAGAATTGCAATTATCAATTATTTAATCTCTCTGCATCTTGAATCAGCCAATGCATCAATGTTAAAGACTCGGTTGGAAAAGTTATTATTACTCTAACTTTTAGAACTTATGTAAATTACATGACATCAATAAGAATTCTGTTTTATTCACTTCCATTTTCAAAGGAAATTGTTCATGTAAAATTGGAAACATTGTGATGTTTGATGTCAGTTTGATAAGATTCTTGGTTTATTGTATTTTTATCCTATGTTGTATGACAATGCTGTCTGTTTTTTACGGCTCTGTATAAAAAATATTGAAAGGTTGATTGTATTCAACTAAATCAATAAAAATAAAAAACACCTTCATTATGACCTTGCTTCTTTGAGTTGTTCCGACATTCTCTTAAAATGCATTTAATTTAACACTGTGAGTGTAAGTGGCGTTTTGGCCAGCAGCATTTACTCACCTGCTCATATGCAAGCCACATTAAGCAACCACCATTCCGGTATGTGTGCGACATGATGCCTCTGCTTCTGTCTCTTATCTCGACCCCGTCCTACTTGGCACGCGCTGCAAGTGATCACGTGAGTCCTTAACGGTAAAAAGTTGAAATGTTTGCTGTTTCATCTGATAGAAATGACAATAAGGGTCGAGAGGGCATCAGACCCTGGATGGTTAGATTTAAGTTCCTGAGCGCCTAGAGATGCTTACTATACTGTATTATTCTGGAATAAATCCCGTCGCCCAGTCCTTCAACAGCGAGACATCCACTCACTTGCTCACTTACTCACTAATCCATGAATTCTTACACTCACTTGCATCATCTCGCTCTCACTTGATCCCAAAAACCACACACTCATTCATCAATTTTTCCACACACTCCCACACTCCCTCGCACCCCTCATTTTATATCGGTAGGACCATTCAGTGGAGTTTTCGGTTTGTTCCATATTCAGTCCTATAGCATTTAGGCTCTTGGAGGTATCTGGACCCTGCTCTACTTGTTAAGGTCCTGGTGGCTTCTTTGCCTTCTGAATTAGGATGTGAAGCAGGAAGAATGCCTGCAGAGCTTACAAATGGCAGTGGTGTTCAGTATAAATCAACAGAACAATTGCATGTGTTTCCATAGATTTGCTGTGGTGGAGGGTGGGGGGAAATCTTGAAAGCAATGGTCTTCTATATAAGTTTCACCTGAAGCAGGATTCTTCGTGTATGAGGTAGTTTGGGGAGAACAAAAACACATTTCTTCTGTGGCCCTCTAGCGCGTTTAGTCTGGAGGTGACTTGTTTTGTAGTAGACCTGAACCCTCAGTAATAACCCAGGAGCTACCTTCCTGAAGAATTTGATTATGAGAGTCAGGAACGCGTCATCCACTGGAAAGAGCCTGACTGCCTTTGGGACTCGAGGCAGCTTTGAATGGAGGATCGAAACACCTGCCCCATAGGTGCCTGCCTGTGTTTGCGTCTTGAGGTAGTTTTGTTCAGAAGACTGAAATATCAGAGCTGTAGGAGTCTGCCTGGGTTTGGGTCTGTACATATCTTTGGGAAAACTGAAGTGCCCGCCCCATAAGAGCCTGTCTGTGTTTGGGTATGGGAATATCTTTGGTTTGACAACAGAAGTATCCGCCCCTAGGGGCCTGTTTCGGTTTGGTTCTTGGCATAGCTTTACTTGGGCACATTGAAGCACCTGTCCCATAGGACCCTGCCTGTGTTTTGGTCTGTACATAGCTTTGAATGGAGGACTGAAATACCTGCCCTATAGGTGCCTGCCTGTGTTTGCGTTTCAAGATAGCTTTGCTCAGAAGACTGACATATCTGCCCCATAGGTGCCTGTCTCTGTTTGGTACTCGAGGTAGCTTTGTTTAGAAGATTGAAGTACACTGCCCATTGAAAGCCTGTTTGTGTTTGAGTCTTGACATAGCTTTCTTTAGAAGACTGAAATACCTGTCCCAGAGAAGCCTGAATGTGTTTGGGTCTGGACATACCTTTCTTTAGAAGACTGAAATACCAGTCCCAGAGAAGCCTGAATGTGTTTGGGTCTGGACAAAGCTTTGTTTTGGGAAAATGAAGTACCTGCCCAATAGGAGCATGCCTGTGTTTTGGTATGGACATAGCTTTGTTTGGGGGAAATTGAAGAACCTGCCTGTATGATCCTGTTGTTGGACAGAGCTTTATGTGGGGAAATTGAAATACCTGCCCCAAAGTAGCCTATTTGTGATTGGGGCTGGACGTTGCTTTGTTTGGGGCACTGAAATACCTTCTCCACACGAGCCTGCCTTTGTTTGGGTCAGGGCATAGCTTTGGTTGGGGAAACTGAAGCATCTGCCTCACAGCAGCAGGCTGTGTTTTGGTTTGAATATGGCATTGTTTGGAAAGACGGAAGCACCTGCCCCATAGGAGTCTGCATGTGTTTGGGTCTGGACATAGCTTTGTTTGGGGAAATGTAAGAACCTGCCCCATATGTGCCTGTTTGTGTTTAGTTTGGACAGAGCTTTCTGGGGGTAACTGAAATGCCTGCCCAATAGTAGCCTATCTGTGATTGGGCCTAGACATAGCTTTGTTTAGGGAGACTGACAATCCTGTCCAGTAGGAGCCAGTGTCTCTTTTTATATGGGGGTATTTTTGTTTAAGGGACTGACATTGATGCCCCATAGGTAAGGCCTGGGCGAACATGCCTGGATTTTCCCGAATCACTCACATTTATTTGTTTTGGCATCTCTCAAATATTGAGAACTTCTCCGGAGATTCGTTCAGTGAAGTTTGGGGTACAGCAGGGTTACAAAATGAGGGCCCTGAAAGGGAGGGAACAGTGCTGCCATCCCAACAATGGCCATATAAAGTGTCCCACAGCTCTATTGGGGCATGGCACCCCCTAAAAGGGCAGGCTGGCCTCTTAAACATTCTTCTATGCCTGGTGCTCTTGTGTTAAGAATGGATAAACATGGAACATGTATTTGGTGTGAGGCCCCTGAATATGCGCTGGTCACCAAACATTTGGGTTGGTGACCAATGAAACTTTGAGGGAAACCTTCGGTAATGATCAGTCTGCCTTGCAGAAAGGGGCCTGCCTGTGTTTTGAGACATGTTTTGTTTGAATGAGTATTGGGAGGTTTTATATGAAGAAAAAATGGAAGAACTAGGGTAGAGCTCTGCTAAAAATAGAAATGCAATTCAGTTTCCAAAACTAAAATTACCCCCAAAAACCAGTGGGACGCAAAAGGGCTTAGCGTAGAATAGGAAAAGGGGTGGGAGGATATGCAGAGTTATGGGGGCAGGGGAACCCATGTGCCCTCTCCATTCAAACAAAGAAAAATAATAGTCACAGCACACTCAGTTTAGCTGTTTTGAGTTTAGTTTTTTTAGGTGGTAAGAGCGAAGCTGTGAGGCTTGTATCATGATGCATAGTATTTCCATCCTGTAGATGTGAAAAACCTCCCTGCCATGAAATTCAATGGTACATTTACACCTGTCATTGAATCCTAAGGGCAGAGTATTTCATCTGTACAAAGATACTGCAAGAGTGGGGGAGGGCAATGTGGGATGGGTGGGTGCAAAGATATCTCCTTAGGCTAGTGTTTGAGCACTTGCATAACATGAGTAGATCTAGGAAAAGGCTGCAGCTCACAGCTGTGAACTCCAGTCTGTTTACTGTGCCTGTGGTTAATGTAACAGCACACATAGACTAAACTGCACACAATTTAAGCATGACACAGATATTTACTAGGCATATGGGCATTATTTAAGTACTCCACAGAAAATAATAATAAACAGGTGGGGATGGAGAAGTGGGCTATTGGAATGATTTTTAAATTTGTATCCCAATATGGAGCACATCCTTACTCATGTTACCTGTCTATGATGCAAAAGCATGATCGGTGGCACTGTACAGGACAGGAGTTTGGTGTTTCAATAATGCAAAAAAGGCCTTCGAGAAGATCGAAAACTGATTTTGCAAACAGATTTTAAGTTTACCTCAATCCATTCCAAACTACTCTTGCCACATGGGATTGGGTTTGGGTTATATTACTGACAGCTTCCATCTGTCCCCTGCTGAGTTATTCTTAAGTGCCCTGCAGAGCTACCATGCCAAACCTTCTAAGATCATTCTAAAAGGGGATCTGGAAGAGTGGCAGGGAATATTTTGCCCCACGGGTAGCCTATTTGAAAAGAATGATGTCCCCGTTACTACCCTATGGACATTCAATGATCTGCAGCGCTGGGATAAGAAGAGCTTTGCCAACACAAAGAGACACGTTAGATTGAACCTTGAAAAATGAAGGGAATGGTCAGAGCTTTGCAAACCAACCTAGTGGTTCATGATTTGATAACCCCAATGAAGGGGAGGCGCTCTTATTTACTTTGGTCTCCAGACCTAAATCATAGAAGCATATTTTCCCAAAGCATCCCTTAATTATCTGCCCATTTAAATGAATGATTACTGCAAAATGGTTTGTAAAGGGGGATGCATTGTCTTTTTGGTTACATAGCGTTTAATATTTTTGTCCTAAAGTCCAAGAAACAATAATGCATTTCCAATTTTCTTTGTCCAATATACTATCAAATTAGACAATGCACATAGAAGTTCCTAATAACAAGTTGAGATCTTAGGCAATGTCCCCCGACACTATTGCGCTTTATTAAGCAGAAGTGAAATTGACGTGAGATACCTGAATTGTACTGTAATGATTAGTTGCAACTTTTATAACATTAACTCACTGAAATAAAGTATTGGCTGACTGAAATACTCTTTGTCAATTTACAGCACCTTTTGAGATGGTGATGTCACAGTCGCAAAACCCACAATAAATTCATAGGTAATACTTAAATATGGTCTGCATACCTGCTAATTACTTTTTCATGCTTAATGCCATGTGTAGTTTAGGGTTTGCACACTATTACACAAAGAGTAGACATAGTAAAAAGACTTCCGCTCACGAAGTGAACAGATGTCTCTTTACCATGTCTATGCCTACTCTAACGGTGTGCAGCTGGAGTTTGCTAAGTTTTAAGCATATTTCAGTTTCTGTAACAGTTGCCTCCTGAAGATCTGGAGGGATCACACATCAAGAACATCATTTGAACCTCAACAGGTTGGCAGGTATGCTGTTTGTCGTGCACCATACTCGCCTGTGTGTGCCACAACCTCAACCATGCAGTGCTACTCTGTGACCATATACAACACATGCCGCACACCATGTGCTAGCCTCCATATGATATCACTAGTCTGTTTGCATTGTGTCTTACGCCACATTATTTCAACGAGATGACATTCTGTTTCCGTCTGTCTTAGCACTGCTTTACCTAAGCTTAGTTCACCTTAAAATATGCGTTGCACAAAAAAACTAGTAATTTAGAAAGAATAATTTTCATGAATTTGCTTGGTGCCTCATAGTGGCGTTGATAAATTGATTGTATTTTTTGAACAAATCACATGGGTCCTAAAGAACATCTGTTCTATAAGAACGTGTACTGAGAATGGGCCTATGGGCAGCTTTCCCTGGATCAAAGAGGACATCTATCGGGCCAGTGACAGGCTAGGGGGAGCTCAGAATGGTGAGTGGAGTGTGAGCAGATGTAGTGAGAATTGTGGAGCCTCTGTTGGGTTGCTGTGCCTGCTGCTGCCTACCCTCTGTGCTTTTTCATTGGACAACGGGCATGGCAGATAGCTCTGAACTTGATTGCGATGTTGGTGTGTAGCTATGTGGGATGCAAACAAGGCTTAGGATAAGCCTTGGGCCTGAGGGTATCTAAGCCAGCATGGAAGCAATTCAAGGCCTTCCGAGGAATATTCTAATAGAGATGGAAGCATAGGCTCTGATGGGGGAATGGGCAGTGCAAAAAACAAACCACCCCAAAGGGAAGCCAGCTCAAAACAAGACAGAGTGAAGCAGAGGCATGGATAGGGGGTGAGGGGGGCTGAGGGGGCTATAGCCCCGGATCCTTTGGTAGTTGCCCCAGATAGAAGCTCAGGGGCTACAACTAAAAGGCTAGCTAGTCCCGAGTCCAAACAGTCCAGGTATTAGCGTAGCCCCGGGTATTTTACAGACCTAGCAACACCCCTGGAGTGAAGGGAAGGCAGTGGTAATGAATCATTGGATGGAACCCGGACCACCCCCTGGACGGAATAAAAATTCTTCCTGCTGGGGAACATCTAAGACCCCCAGCTCTGCAAAGTTCCTGATGCTGTATGGTTAGATAACCCCAACCAATAAAGCAGCTGCAGCCTTTATACCTGCAACAAATATTAGTAGTCTGTTATTTGGGGTGAACCGATGAAGGGTCCACGGGTTGGAGGAAAAGGTTGATGCGGCCGATGACTACACCAAGTAGTCAATATATGGGAGCTGGGATGGATGATAGTGCTGTTGCTGCTGTGCTATGTGAGGCAGGTCTGTCTGCTACCGCCTACCCTCGCCTCACTTTCATTGGGCAGGCTACACTCCAGATAACGTTGAACCTGACCTGGATGCTGGTACAAGCTTTGGTGGGTTTCCCTGATGTGCTTTGCGTGTCCCAACTCATGGTGTTCCTGCATACCTTCTGGTCAACCTGTGAAGAATTGACTTCTGCCCTGCAGGAGTATAAGATGAGTAGAGGCTAAAACGCCCACTCAGCCCTCACACTTCTACAAACCAAGAACCAAGACGACAATCATAAATGTAAAACAGGCACAGTCAAATGATATACCTCCTTTGCCTTTTGTGGTAAAGTGGGCAGTGGGAAGTCTATGCCCCTAAGAGGGGTGTGAATGTGGTTCAGTAGCAACCCAAACAGCAAAGTATAACAGTCCAAAATAAATGATTTTCCAATCAAGGTTCTATAAAAATATATACTTTATTCAGACACACCATGTACAATATTTACTAACCGAAAACACTGTAAAAACCCATCACTGTAGAAGAAACACAGAATATGCACAGATACCATAGATGCAGAACTCTGGGTGATGAGTCATGGGGAGAAAGGCAATCAAAAGACCACAAATGTACAAAAGGATATTTCTTCAAGTTGCAAAAAGGGATTCAAATTTCCTATTCAGTATCTAGGGCTCATGGATTGACCCAGGTGGCCATTATCGGCCAAGAGTACTTTTGCAAAGGTCTTGGTTTTTCAACAGCGCTGAATCAGGTTTCTCGCCGCTGATCACAGTGTTGGCTTGGGTCAAGGATGCAACAGTCGCAATGGCCCAGTGGCAAGCTGGCGTTCAATCGGGGCTGTGGTCTAGAATCGTCTACTTGCGCTGTCTGGATTGAACAGTCCCCAGGTTCAGTCGGCAGTTGCAGTTCAACAATGGTGAGCTGCTGCCAGGATTCACAGGTGAGTGAATTCTATGTGGAGGCTCAGAGATCGCTGTTTGGGGAACAACAGTGTTTGATCAACAGACTTACAGGAGCAGCGATGAAGAAGCTGGTGTTTCGGGCAGCCGCTCAAGCAAGCCAAGGCAGCAGTACTTTGTGTTTTGAGCCAAGGCAACACTGCGCCTTTGCTGGCACAGTGCAGCAGCAATCAGAGTCGAACAGCGAATGGCGGTTCAGAGAACAATGGACACCAAAGGGCAGCGTAGAAGGATCCTGCTAGATTGCTCTGCAGTGATCGCGCTTGAGTCATGGCTCTGAGCGGGTCATCGTCGACAACAGGGGCCTTGGCTGTTCTGGCTGCCAGGTGATTTGATCCCACTCCAGTGTCTTAAGGGCCAATGCCAGTCCTTTTCTCTGGCTCAAAAAGGGGAGGCTGGCACACACCTTCAAGGACCCTGCAACATGGTGAGGTCCTAGGCAACACAGTGGCTGTCAGAGAGGCAGGACTATGGTCCAGCATCAGAGTTCACCTTTAATGGTCTGTGGGGATGGGTAGGGGACAAAGCTTGCCTCTGCCTTGGAACACTTGCCTTCACCTCACAACTGGAAGACTTTAGAGTGGACTGCTCTCTCAGCAGGGTCCAGCAAAACTTTATCAAGTGATGATCCAAAGATGCTTCAGGAGGATTCCAGATGATTTCAAAGAAGTGTTGTGGGACCCCTTCCTTTAAAGGTGAAAGCCCATTGGACTAAAGCTAGCCCACTTTAGGGGTCCATTCCCTGCTCTTAAATTCAGTGGACTTTGCCCCTCTGACATCACACCCAACTTGCTTTGTGCTACAGGAAGTGGAGGGGACAGGAAAGATAGTCAGAGAGATTGAAAATTGTGGAAGCCTCCTTCCCTTGAACAGAGTTCCCCTGCATACTATATCTCTGCCTGCTTCCCTTCTCTCTAAGAACAAAGGTGTTTAGAAATGCAGCCCCCTGGTGTGAGGCCTGGCTCTTTGTGAATGGATGTGGCTTTTAATTCCTGTTCCCAGGCCAGCGTCCTGTGGGCTGGCTGTCTCTGGGAGATTGGTGTTACCTACCCTTACAAAGGAACACAGAGAGGCAATCCCACCAGGCTGCATTCCTGCCGGTAGGGCAGGGTCGAGCTCAGTGGTCTTAAAACTGTGGGGCTAGCCCCCCTGAAGGATGCCCAGGGGGAGCGCAAAGCTCTTTAAAACAGGTTACAGTGACTGTTTTGAAAAGAAAATATCTGCTTCCTTGGCTTGGTGGGAGGCCTGGAAACAATATTTTGACTCATTGAGGGGGTGGTGCGGGGGGGGGGGCAGTGTTATAAAAAATGTTTGAACACCACTGGTCTAGCCTTTCTGGAGAATACACCGAAGCCTTCGACAGCTGAACTGGGCCCGCAAAGGCTGACACATGTGCTATATCAATTTAATGTGGCTGCAATGCTCATAAATAGGGTCATGCCCCATGTCTTAAACCAGGCACAGCTTTATTCTTACAGCTTATTCTTACACCACCATGGCTACGTGTGAACATTATAGTTTTGGGACAAGGGTGCATATCTTAAATGCTGCCCATGCACTGCAGATACCTGGCTGTCACTGCAGCTGTCAAATGGGCAGCGGTGTCCTCTGGACCTGCTCTGTGCCACAGGTAGAGCATCTGTAAATCAGGATACTGATGCAGCAGGTCACAGATAACACTATGCTTTTTGCAGGTACCTTATAAAAGGGGGATCTGAACAGCAGATTGTCCTTTCAAAGATGGAATTACCCACATAATGTTATTATTTAATAAAAAAAGTCAGTGCTTTCACACCTTTGCCTGATGGCAATTCATCACCCCACCCTTTATTTGGGAGCCATGCTACCTCATTATTCAAAAACACTCCATCCATTTACATCTCCTGGTTGCACAGCAATTTCATGACAATGGCATTGGTTTTGTCAATTCATAGGATATCAAACTGGCTTTCAGCATTATGGAAACGGCTACTGAGGCTGCCAACCTATTCCGTGAGCTAACATAAACAATCACCCACACTCAGAGGAGCACACGCCCAACTTTGGCATATCTAATCAGACAGAGGATACTGGAATTTACATTTTTCGGTCAATACCAACCCAACACCAAACTGTGGTAGATTGTAATTCTTCAGTGTGGGCTGGAATTACAACCTGAGGCAACCATCTGTGATACATTATCTATCTATCTATCTATCTATCTATCTATCTATCTATCTATCTATCTATCTATCTATCTATCTATCTATCTATCTATCTATGGCAGAACACCATCTGTGCTAATACACAATGCTGCTGGTAATCCTGTCTCTGAAAGTGAGATTTGCTAAGCAGGCCTCACTTTCATGATGCTCAATGCTGAAAATGATAGTGTAAATATGCAGGACAGCTGAAACAGTCTAATGGCACTGCATACATATGCCTGTACTTTGGCATGTGGGATGTTTTCACCCATGCATCCAAGCCCTACCATAAAACTGTGCAGTACTGGCATGGAAAACATCATGATGGCCAGAATTCCCCAGAGAGTGCACAGGGAAAACATGAAGAATAGGCTGCCACCCATTTTTGCCTATGTTGTGAGCACAGGAGGGCACTGCCTAAAACCACCATTGGGCTACACACACAGTAGCCTGAAACCATTGGGAATGGCAATGCTGATTGCCAAAAAGCAACTCAGAACTGTGGGGAATTCATTTTCTTAATTCCAAAAATGGATGCAATACCGGTACTCACCACTATCAGAAAGCTGGCGTTTTAAAACCACCAGACTTTTGTGTAAAACTGAACAGAGGAACCCAAACCAGGCCAAGGAAAGACTTGCTAAGAGGTGGATACAATGTAAAACTATATTCTGAAATGACTTGAAGGAAGTAATTATTTAATGTATATGTAAAAATTGTAAGTTTGATTTAAACTGGGAACTAAAGTGACATTTAGCTGAATTCTGCCTGACAACTACCCCCGACAGGAGAAACCTGCTCAGCCACTCTTCCCAGGCCTAGCTGCATCCTGCTTCCCCACCAAAAGGAGTTGAAGGCTCTCTGATTAGATTAGGGGAGGGGCACCTGCAGGAGGTTGCACAAAGCCTTGCCTGGACTCAGGCAAATGTTATATTGGGGGGCCGTAAAGTGGCTTCCTCTTGGGAGAAGTGGGAGGAGAAGTGCCTCTAGGAGCCACCCGAGCTGGAGGCGGGGACAGGCAGAAGCTTCCCCCATGTGCTTTGGAACCTAAACCACACCCATCTGGGCCAGAGCATAATTTTAAAAAGATAGATAACTCATAGTGCGGACTTGTCAGAATTATATAAGTAATATCATTATTCTTGTGATTTTTCTGTGCACGAGGTGTTAGGACCCTGTGGTGTATGCTGGGGGGTTGCTAGCGGAAAATAGGGTCTTACTCCAAATGTCTGCACGTTAAAAATCTGACACTTCATCAATTAATGTCCATACTCCTTGCCCACATGTGTGTACATTTTGGTAAATGTCCGATATTAGTAAACCAGTCAAAAAGCGTAAAATGTTGTCATTTTTTAATGCAAGCCCCCAGGAAGATCAGAGGCAGACAAGCATGGACCATAAGGAATATATAATGTGTACATGTAATTTCAACAAATTGTGTATCTGGGAAATATGTATTTGAATCAAATATAGATTTGTGGGCAAATTGACCAGGGGAGGATCCTCTGATCCATAAACAGACCTCATCATGATGACAATCCATTTCCTTCCCCCAATCATGGGAGAGGGGAGAATTGGGCCAATGACAAGTAGAGAGGGGCAGGCTCAGTTATGCCACGCACACACCCACTTCCAAAACACATAAAAAGAGACGGCTGGGACAGGTAGAGACATTCATTTTCCATTTCTGCGGAGCATGCTGACCGACGACTTCACATCCAGAGATCCAACACTTAGACTTCCAAGCTAAACAGAGACTACAGAACTTTGAACCAAGAAGGCCCACTGCAAGCAAAAGTATTTGTCAGCAGGCCTCAAAATCATTTGCAAACTATTCCACAGCCGGGCGAGCTGTCTGAATTCTTTTGCCAAGAACTTTTGCCAGTACCCAGAAAGCAGTGTTACATCCAGAATCCACTTGATCCGGACCGGAAAGCAGAGCAGTGTCCAGAACCAGAGGCCGCAGTATCCAGAGAGGCTAGACCAGCAGAGCAGAGCTGACCCAGACCGCTGTGAGCAGAACCAGAGATCAGGATCGCTGTGAGCAGGACCGGTGCCTGATTGACCCACCGAGAAGAGAGAACCGCCGCTGGACGTGTTGACCAGATCCATGACGAGGCCCATTCATTTCAAAATTAGGAGTGAGTATCCGCCAGAACTGTGCAGAACCCAATCTCTTAGTTAAAATAATCTAATCCAAACTATTTTAACCTAATTAGAACAGCCTCCTAGAAATCGTGTCATCTGTCATTTGTAAAGCTGCACAACTGTCACCTGTCAATTCTGCAGCTGCAAGCTGTCACCTGTCATTTTGAGTTTTACTTTAAATCCGAAAATCTACCTTTATTAAATCGTCTGTATCTCCGGAACCGTTTGTCCTTTCATTTTAAAGCTGTGATTCGAGGCTTTCCAACGAGCCTAGAACCCACTTCCTACTCCCTATACTTTTTCTGCAATCGCGATTTACGCACTCGCGAAATTTACCTCGATTTGCGATTTGACCCGATTTCTTCATCTGTAAAAATCAGCAGCTTTTTGCTTCTCTTTGCTAAAATTCGTTTGCAATCTGCTAATCATTCATAGAGTATTGTTAAAGTGAGCCTGAACTAATATAAAGTAGCCATCACCTACCCTGAACCTCTAGAGGGAATTAAAGGGATGGTCTAGTAAAATTTTTTATTTAAAAAATAGATAGGCCACATAAAAAAAAATACTAGCATCCTCCGTTTTAAAACTTCCTATGTAACATTTTGAGCTATTCAAGCTCAAAATTCGAAAAAGCAAGCACAGGGGCGCAGCCATTTTGTGAAATGGAGGCCCTCCTGTGCTGGCTTTTGCTTTTGCGGCACTAATGAAGGAAAAGCCAGCCAGCGGTTGTGTTGGAACGCGGTTGTGTTGGAAAATGCTGCAATAACGTTGTATTTATGTTTGCGGTCGCTTTTGAACATAAATACGTTTTTAAAGCTGCGGTTTTATTTCTAAGTTTTCTGGGCTCCTCCAGCCTGGAAAACTTAGAAAAAAAAACGCAACTAGTGCTTATTTTTTGTAAAAAAAATAAACAGCACTTACCGAGATTCAGCTGCAGCTTTCCTGCTCTGGTCTCCGGTCCCCGTCCTCCGCCTACAGCACTAATGAAGGGAAAGCCACACAGCGGTAGCCTTTGTTTACTACAGCTGGCTGGCTTTTCATTCATTAGTGCCGCAAAAGCAAAAGCCAGCATAGGAGGGCCTCCATTTCACAAAATGGCTGCGCCCCTGTGCTTGCTCTTTCGAATTTTGAGCTTGAATAGCTCAAAAGTTTACATAGGAAGTTTTAAAACGGAGGATGCTAGTATTTTTTTTATGTGGCCTATCTATATTTTAAATAAAAAATTTTACTAGACCATCCCTTTAAAATCAATTTTAGCACCTTTTCACTTCTTTGCAAACCACATTAAAGTAATTCGCCTGTATTTAAAACTCATACCTGTTTTCTCTAAGCTTGCTGGGGGAACTAGAACTGTGTATTGCATTATAAAGTGTGATTTGTTGGGATTCTTGAAGACTGTGTGCTCTCCTTCCATTTCTTGTATTGCATAGGGGGGAGTGAATTGTCAAAAGAAAAAGTGATCATATTACCTTTTGCTAAAATCGTAACAAGTTATTTCTGTACTGCATTTTATTCCACCTTGCATTTCCTTGAAACAATCAAACATTTTCAGCTACCTCATCCTCTACACTACTCCTAAGTAAGCAAATCAGTGTACCCCAAACCAGTGTATCCATTGTTGATCACGGTCATATTCTGAAGTTTGATATCAGTTATCAATTTATTTATAAAGTGTGATAGATATATATTGATATATTTCTCAGATAAACCTTTAAAATTCGCAAAACAGACCTACTTCTTGGCTCAGTGGGGTCAGGGGGATTCTAAGAGAGGGGTGTTATATAAGGGTTGTCATCCAGAGTACATGAACTGGACCTAAAAATATATCAATAAGGGTTTCCCTCAGCATCCCAGACTAGGCATTGACTTAGCTGTAGTGTTGAAGTGAAGCCGCTTAACAGGCAATATGGCAGGAACAGAGTAAGTGTGAATCCCTGCAAAAAGCATGCTGTAACCCAAAGTTCAGACAGCCAGGGGCTGCTCTTGACCGCAGGAAATCATGATCCAAATTATACATAATTGTGTGCACCCAAGGCCTCGTGGCAGTATGATTAATAATTATAAACCACATCTAGTTTGATATGTTGGTCTATGGCCATATTCAATTACAAAGGCCAAAAGCATTTGGTATCATTTATTGTAATTGCACTGATAGGGCCTTATGTGTACCAGCTGCTGATTGTGTTTCAACCAAAACAAAGCATTGAGCTCAGCCAGAAAATCCTGCTTGGATCTCTCTGGGAAGGCATATCACCTTCCCCTGAGGGCAAAAATTCTCCCCAGTGGGTGAGATGGGAGCCAGTGATTAAAAGGCAAGCTCTGCCAGTACAACGGAGAGCTCCCACCAGGGTAGTAATTTCTAGAGACCAGTTGATGCAGGGCTGACAAAGAGAGGGTGGTGTTAGAGTGGATCAGGAGGGAAGTGACAAGCAAGAGAGGGGATCCACTCTCTAGATATTGCTTAGGCCACTCACATTTATTGAGCTCCCTCTCTCATTTCCTGCAGACAAAGCACTCTCGGTAGGACATAACCAGGGAAAGGCTCTGCACACTGCAGCCACAACTGGGTCACTATAGAAGGCTAGAGGGGGACCAATTCACTGGCACCGATTGGCATTCAAGGGGACAAGACCAGCACCTTAGTTGAATCATTTTAAAATCAGAAGAGGAAGGTTGATTTCACTGGAGCTCTAATGTGGTACAGTGTGCTCAAAGTCCCCTGCCATAGAAGTGAAGACGCAGACTTCCATGGAAGGAGCAACACCTTTTGCCTCCCCAATCACAGAAGAACATTTGAATGAACTGTCGTTGGACAGGACCGACCATAAACCAGAAGACTGGTACATAGTTTTCAGCTCACTGGAAGGGGCAGCCCCTGCAAGAACTCCCTGGGTGCCTCCCTGGCTGGGAAGGGCAGAAAACGTACCCATGTTTCTCTTGGAGACCCTGGATGGGCCACCAGGGACGCAGAAGTGAAGTCAAGGAATAGCCCTGGGCTCCGTCTCTTCCCTCAATGCACTCTTCAAGCTGATTCAGCAGTGTTTGAGTCGTTTTTAGGCTTCCATAACCCCACTCCCTCTCCCCCACCCACCATTCTAACCACTTTGCCCATCTCTTCAATGCGTCTCGACGCTGATTCAACCCGCTTGAAGGAATTGTCTCACCTGTCTTGCAAGGCGACTCCTCCCATTTGGAAGCCTGAATCAAGCCATCTCACTGCTGTCTCAAACTGTGGAAAAGGGCTAGAAACCCGAGTGCTGTTGAGTCCCAAATACAATCCTAAAAGGTATTTGAAGTGGTTCTGTGCCCCTGGTGTTTAAAGGGCCCTTGTGACATTTAGGACTGGACTTCTTTCATTTTAATAGACATCTTCATTGATCTTGAAATTGTGTCGTTAAAATGATTGGCTGATTGTCCCTGTCTTCCAACCCAGAGTGCCCCTTTATTCCAAAGCCTGCATGTTCTGTGCTTTCCCTTACAGAGGCGGGTTATTGATGTGTTTAGAAGTTGTGTGTATTTTTAATTTATTTAAAGTCTCCTATTTATTCATAGAACATTGATATTTGCTTTATTTTGGCACCATTGTGCTATTGTTGTTTGGATGCTTCTTTTCTAGCCGACATCCCGCCTCAAAGAGCAGAGCCTGCTCTCGGCCCATGTTACTATGAGTGGCAAAGGAGGTGTGCCATTTGTGTTGCACCTGTTTCACCTTCATGATTGGAATCACAGCTGGTCTAGTAGTAGTGTGGGGCTGAGTAAGAATTTAGAAACCAATAGTCATCATTATGCTCCTGCAGAAAATAAGTCATTTTGTCACTCTCTCTATCTGCATGTGTATCTTTCTGTCTACATTTGTATTTATCAGTTTGTATGTCTGTCTGTCTGGCATTCTATCTGTCCCTCTCCACTCTCTTTCTCTCATCTCCCACTTTCTCTTTCTCTTTTTCTCTCTCTTTTATTCACTCTCTCTTTTTTCTCTTTCTCTCTCTGATTCACATATAATTGCATTATAATGTGTTCCTTACATACCCTTTAGTATGCATTCCTGATGTTTTAATGGAGCGTTTGGAGGAGGGGGGGCAGGGGAGATAACAGAATTCTCCCTTCCATCCTGGCTCTGGTGAGTAGTCAATAATGTTTCCGCTGACCCACTCATGTGCTCGGGTCACCGATCAACAGGGTCGGACTGGGCCATAAAATTGTCTCAGGCACAAATGAAAAAGTGGACCACAGTTGCAAATGGGTATTCATTCCTGTTGTGACACTGTTTGAATAGCAACCAAGAGGGAGTCTTTTAATAAAATGTGATGCAAATTGTGCATTTTAAAGAATATTTATTCAGCAACACTGGTCACAACTACTAGCCGCAGAGTGAATTAACTCATCAAACCGGCCCAAAAAGTGGCCCACTTTGACCAAAGAGACTGGCCCACACCAGCAGTTTGTGCTTTTGGTTCGGCCATGGACCTATTGCCCTATACGCCAGTCCGAACCTGCCGGTCAAGATGAATTATTGAACCTGCCACTCTCCTCTGATTGTGAGAACACTTCTCTAGTCACCCTGTCCAGCAGCGGGTGTCACGAAGCAGGTTTGTTGTAGAGGACATCTTAAGCAACAATAAATATATCCCGTCTTTACACCACTCCCTACACCCATACTCTGTGTGTCTGTGCGAATAAGTCTCTGGGCCATCTGTTATTAGCAGTTTTGAGATTTCGATGCTTCACTTTTCAACTGCAGACCTGAGGAAACGACTCTTACCCTTATTCTGAGGAGCCTTACACCGATGTATTGGATCATCCTAGGTTCTGGGGCTGTAAGAAGATGGCTCTGGTCTTCTTGCTTTGAATGTCTATAAGAAGACGTCTCTGGTCCTGGTGTTCTTAGCATCTGTGAGAGATTCCTCTGGTGTATTTGGTCTAAGCAGCCACGAGAAATCTTCTCCGGTCCTCCTGTTGTGAGCAGCTGTAAGAAGGCTTTCCTGGGCCGCCTGTTCTGAGAATATGTGGGACGGCTTTCCTGGCCCTCCTTTTTTTGGCAGTTGTGAGGTGGCCTCTCTGGCCCTCCTTTTATGAGAGGCTCTGAGGCAGAGTCTGTGACCCTCCTCTTCCTAAAGGCATTCGGAACACTTCCCTAGACCTCCTGTACTGAGCAGTGTGAGAAGGTTTCTCTGGGCCTCCTGTGCTGAGCAGCTGTGGGATGGCTTCCATGCATTACTGTTCTGCGCAGATGTGAGAAGGCCTCACTGGTCCTCCAGTTCTGAGCAGCTGGCGACGGTTTCTTTGGTCCTTTTCTTTTAGGCAGCTGTGGGAAGGCTTCTCCACCCTACTCTTCTGAACAACTGTGAGACAGCATCTCTGCCACCTGTTCGGAACGGCAGTCAGACACCTTTCTGGCCCGCCTCTTCTTAAAGGCTGTGGGAAAAATTCTCTAACCCTCCTGTTCTGCAGAGCTGTCAGAAGGCCTCTCTTGTGATCCTTTTCGGAGCAGCTCTGGGCAGTTTTTCTGACCTGACTGTTCCGAAAGGATGTGGGAAGGCATTCCTGGTCATCCTGCCCTGTGCAGCAAAGAGCAGGCCAGGGACGTAATTTCACCAAAATGCCAGGGGTAGCGGAAGTGACATCACACGACCCTTGACCCCTGATGACATCAAAGGAAGTGATGTCATTTGACCCGCCCTGAAGTGATATTGCTGGAAGCTATAGAACACGACCTTTCACCCGTTGACAAAACAGGGAGTGTCATCACAAAGCATTGTACACTACGAAAAATATGGTTATGATATCACTATAATGTGATGTACATTTCATACAGGAATGGATCGCCATATATATTGTTAAGATCAGTGTGTATAGGCCCATACTACCAAATAACTGTGAATTCAAGCAGACGTCCATGACCAAATGATAATGATGTGTTATTATATAGCACTTAGGATTAAGCGTTTTATATAGAAAAAATATACACCCAATTTCACCCAACCTGTGTTCATACTCATTTATTAACCTCAGAAGGATGAAAGGCTGAGTTGAGGCGTTTAAGAACAGACTAAATCAGTGACTCACCCCCTGAAGTGTGCCTGAAATAAACCTTTAATGAGTCTAGCAATTATTGTATAGAATTCCAGAAAGACACATTGGGCCTCATTACGAGTCACCCGGTATGGAAATACCGGTGGCGTTAAACCCGCCGCCACCGTTGTTTCCATACCGGGTGATATCGAGTCCTGCAGGCAGAGGTGTCATTCCCGCCAGGTCTGACGGGTTTAACACCGCCTGGCTGCAGGCGGACGTGGAAACACCGGCACCATCATGAGATGGTGCCGGTGTTTCCATGGTCCCCATTCCCATTGAGTCCTATAGGACTCGATGGGAATGGGGATTTACCGAATTCCGCCTCCGGAATTACCGGGTCACCAGGGTTGTAATGCCCCAGTAATTCCGGGAATCACGGAGGCGGAATGGTAAAACGAATCCGGCGGTAACCGAGCCGGAAAAACCGGCAGGTTACCGCTGGACTTGTAATGAGGCCCACTATTTTGTATTCCTATTCTTTCTTATTTAGGGCCAGTGCTGAAAGTGTTAGACTTGTGGCACTCCTGTTCTTATTTTGTAAATATTTTTTAAGGGGCCTGAAAAAGAAAGCCAGCCACTGCAGAAGTAAAAGCCACATGGTGCTGGCCACAGCCCAGGAGGCTGCATTACAAAAAAATAAAAAAAATAAATGTTTAACAGAGGTTGCAAGTGAGCCCTCAGAGGTCGCAGTTGCGACCCCTGGCGACCCCTAAATGTCGTCCCTGGAGAAAGCTTCTCTGGTCCTCCTGTGCTCAGCGGCAATGAGAAGCCTTTCCTGGTCCTCCTGTTTTGCGCAGCTGTGTGAAGGCTTCTCTGCTCCTTCTGTTCTGAGCCTTCGTGAGAAGATTTGTCTGTTTTTCAGTTCTGAGTGGCTGTGAGGTGGCTTCTGTGGTCCTGCTATTATGAGTCTTAGTGAGAAGATGTTTCTGGTCCCCCTGCACAGAACAGTGGTGAGAAGACATTGCGAGCCTAGACTTCTGAGTGGCTGTGAAAAGATGAGCAGATGTGGGCAAACCTCTCTGATCTTTCTGCACTTAGAGGCTTTCAGAACATGTGTGTGTGCCCTTTCCATCATGACCTGTCAGAGCATTTCTTTGGCCTCTCTGTTCTTAATCACAGTCAAGGGGCGTTCTGGCCCTCCTTCTGTGGGATGCCATCAGAGCATCGTTCTGACCTTTCTGCTTTGAGCAGATTTGAGAAGGTCTTTCTACTTAGTCTTTCCTCTGCTGCTGAGAGAGGAATTCTCTAATGTCCCTGTACTAGTTGTGAAAATCCTTCCCATACCTCCATGCCCCTAGAAACTGTGGGAAGGCTTCTCGGGGGTTCTGACACAGGTGGCTTTGAGGGTATACGAAAATATCTAAGAAGAAAATCCCTATTTTTGTTGTTGTTGAATTTGTTAGGTATATTTGTACATTTGTATTACAAAAATAGGTGCGGTAAGGGTATAAGTGTAGGTAGGGGAAGTGGGGTGGGGAGCAGGGGTCTCCCCGCATTATTAAAAAAGGGGCAAAAAACCCAAAAGTAATTGTTGTTTTTAGACCCCAAAAAATGTGGTAATTTCTAATTAGGTATTTCTTTTCTGTTATTTCATGGACAAGTGGCTTTGAGGTGACCTTTCTACTTCACCTGTTCTCAAAACACGATGAGAACACTCCCATGGCCCTCCTGTTCTAGGCAGCAATGAGACAGCATCTCTGGATCTCCTGTCCAAGCATCTCTGGATCTCCTGTCCAAAGTGTATGATCTGGGGTGACCTTTCCTAGCAACATTTGAGGGAACACTCCCGGGGCAATTGGTTTATAAACTGTGAGAAGACTTCTCAGGTCCTCCTGTTCCGAGTGGCTTTGAGAAGCCTTCTCCAGTCCCCCTCTTCTGAGAGGCTGTGGGAAGACATCTATGGTCCTCCTCTCCAGAGAGGCTGCAAGATGGCTTCTCTGGTCCTCCTGTACGGCTGTCAAAAGACTTCGCTGGTCCTAGTGTTCTGTGTCATGCACAGTCGTGCAAGCAGTGCTAAGAAACGGATGCATAGCCCTTTAAGAACACTACAACCAGGTGCCTGGAAGTTGGCATGGCAACGCTGGCGTCCTCTCAGCGTTTCCCATGGCCGACGCTGGAAGCCGCGGAACACTGTCATGTGACCTCTCCTTTTTAGTCTCCGCCTTCATTTCGTATCGGTGCTTCTGATTAGAAATTGGTGGCGCTTCGTATCTTGTGCATTGTATCCTGTTCCCTTGAACCCCTTTTACAGTACCCTTTCCCTCCCCCCCTCCCTCCTGTGTTCCTGATTGCCTCGTTTCCTCGACCCGGACCGCTACCTGGCTTTGATTCTGGACTGCCTTGTTCTTGTTTGCTGCCTGCATCGTGCTTCGACCTCGGACTGCTCACGGACATCTTAGCCTTCGCCCCTGTGTTTTGGTTACTCTTCGTTAGTCTTCTGGATCCTCACTCACCTGGATTGCGTCTGGGTAATTTTGGGGATTGTTGAACTTTGGAACTTTTCGAACTTTGGATTGTTGAACTTTGGAACTTTTCGAACTTTGGATTGTTTACCTTTGGAACTTTTCGAACTCTGGATTTCCTTGCTTCGCACCCTAACAAGTGTGCATTAGGCGTCCTCGTGCCGGCGGAATCGCGGATAACGCTTACGGCCGGGATTTGGGTCTGCCGGTTATGCACAAAACATGTCCTGAAGTGGTGAATTCGGTGGATGGCTCTTCCTTGGTCTCTGGGTTAGTGACGGAGCGGACCACTGACCTCACCATGATCACAGACTGCGGTCATCAAGAGAGCATATATTTCGATCTCATTGCGGCACCGCTGTTCAAGTTCATTCTTGGCTTGCCATGGTTTCAATTGCATAATCCCTCTGTGGATTGGCATTCTGGGGAGGTATGTTTCCTCTTGGAATACTGTGAAAATAAGTGCCTAACTATCAGTTCAGAGACCACCAGTCCAAGTCATGCTCTGGCTGAAACTACCCGTACTGTGGGGGCAGTAGTCAACACTGTCCTTCCTATGGTGTACAGGGAATATCAGGACGTATTCGACGCACGTGGGGCAGAGGTACTTCCACCACACAGGCCCTATGATTGCCCCATTGAATTGATTCCTGGAGCCAGAGGGTTCCATCAGAGGGAAGAACTCTTCGGCTACACGACGTGGGCAACTGGATTCTGACATTCTGAGTTACTTCGAGATGGCTTCGCTGGTCTGCCTCTTCTGAGTGGCTGTGGGAAGACTTCTATGGTCCTCCTCTCCTGAGAGGCTGTGAGAAGACTTCTCTGGTCCTCCTGTTCTGAGTGGCTGCGAAATGGCTTCTCTGGCCCTTCTGTTTATTTAATTTATTTATGTACTTATAGAGCGCTGCAGCCCGTGGGCATCAGGGCGCTAACAAAAAGACGTAGGACAACATAAGATGACAGGACAAGTGAGACATATCAGTCAGGTGACTGGTTGGAGGTGGGTCGGAGTGGTTACTTAAACAGAACCATCTTCAGTTTTTTTCTGAATATCAGATAGTTGGGCTCAAGTCGAAGATCGAGTGGGAGTCTGTTCCATTTAGTCGTGGCTAGGCTGGGGAAGACTCGGCCCATGCCATTGGATTTGTTTGCTTGTCCAGTTTGGATCAACCCTTTGTTTCCTGATCTTAATGTTCTGTTTGGTACGTAAGGTCTAATTTGTTTTTTGAGATAGTCGGAGGCAGAACCATAGAGACAGTGGTGGACAAGAGACATAGACTTGAAAGAGATACGGTCCTCAATGGAGAACCAGTGGGGAGTTTTTCTTTCGTCAGAGATGTGATCTCTCTTGAATTTGCACGTGATTGTTCTTGTTGAATCATAGGGGGTTTCACACAACACTGGAAATCTTAAGAGAGGTTGCATACTGGCCACACATGGGGCAAGACCTCGACCAATACTTCAAGGGGTGTCTTGTGTGTGCACAATTTCAGCCATCATCCCTCACACACCGTGCGCCTCTCCAAAAGAGGGGGATGACACTGCCATGGTCATATTTGCGAATCGACTTTGTAGGCCCTGTAATTCGCTCGTCTAGAGGAAACAAGTACATGTTGACCGTTACATGCTTGTTTACCAAGTGGGTGGAATGTCTCCCGGCCCCAAACTGCAAGGCAGAAACAGCAGCTGCCCTGATGATTAACCACATCTTTTCCCGTTTTGGTCTACCTCAAAGGATTGAGCCAGACAGAGGTAGCCACTTCACCAGTGAAGTAATGACAAAGATGTGGGAGATACTGGGGGTCAAAAGGAAGCTATACATTGCTTACAGGCCAGCTTCTTCTGGAGCAGTGGAGAGATACAACCGAACCATTGTGAGCATCTCAAAAAAGTTTGTGGCAGATTCTGGGGATATCCGACTACCTCTGGTCCTAATGGCCATCAGATCTACCCCTTCATCTGCAACTAAAATGTCACCATTTGAGTTGATGACCGGATGCAAGATGGTGCTTCCTCAGCATTTGCTCTACAGGACCCAAGAGCAGACACTGATAAATGCCTCCACAACTCATGAGTTGTGGAGAATTTAAGGAAACACCTCCAACATGCTTTTGCCTATGCTCAGCGGAATCTAGAAAGATCAGCTGAGAGAATGAAAGCGCACTATGATTTGAAAACCACCAGGAAGGAATATGATGTGGGAGACCGGGTCTATCTATACAATTTCCAAAGGAACCAGGCCAAACAGCGAATATTTTTGCCTACATGGAAGGGACCCTTTGAAATTATAGACAAGATCTCCCCTGTTGCCTACAAAATCCGCATCCCCAAAGGTAATTTGGCGGAAGGGGAAGATAAGTGGGTCCATATTAATCAGCTGAAGTGTTGCCATCCCGGGCACACTCTGCAGCAACTGGAGGAGTCCTCTGCAATACCAGAGGGGGCCGCTCCAGTGTAATTCAGTTCCAACCTTAAAATATCCCATATATAGTCTCTAAAATATTATGACGCTTTTAAGCCACTGTCTCTGAATTATATCTTGTTTTTAAAAATTGGAATGCTATGTCTATTAAAGTATAAAATGTATATGTCGCCCCACGATATCAATAGTGGGGGAGAAATGTCTATGAATAGGTATTGCCGTTTTCCTTTGTCGTCCTAGGAGAAAGAAAACATGGAGACTGACCACGGAAGGCAACCTGGGGACCGGGAGCGAAGATCCGAGGGGCCTGGGGTACCGCCCAATCCTCCCATCAGGACCAGCAAGGAGAACTGATTGATTGACTGGAGAGAGGAAAAGATGCTGAACTGTGCCATCTATGGAATTGGAAGAAGAGGAGGCGAACATCCCAGATCTTGCGAGTTCCATCAGTGAAAGGACAGAATGGCCATCGCAAGAGGGGGGGCTTGTGGGATGTTTTTACCCATGCATCCAAGCCCTACCATAAAACTGTGCAGTACTGGCATGGAAAACATCATGATGGCCAGAACTCCCCAGAGAGTGCACAGGGAAAACATGAAGAATAGGCTGCCACCTATTTTTGCCTATGTTGTGAGCACAGGAGGGCACTGCCTAAAACCACCATTGGGCTACACACACAGTAGCCTGAAACCATTGGGAATGGCAATGCTGATTGCCAAAAAGCAACTCAGAACTGTGTGGAATTCATTTTCTTAATCCCAAAAATTGATGCAATACCGGTACTCACCACTATCAGAAAGCCGGCATTTTAAAACCACCAGACTTTTGTGTAAAACTGAACAGAGGAACCCAACCAGGAAAGACTTGCTAAGAGGTGGATACAATGTAAAACTATATTCTGAAATGACTTGAAGGAAGTAATTACTTAATGTATATGTAAAAATTGTAAGTTTGATTTAAACTGGGAACTAAAGTGACATTTAGCTGAATTTTGCCTGACAACTACCCTCGACAGGAGAAACCTGCTCAGCCACTCTTCCCAGGCCTAGCTGCATCCTGCTTCCCCACCAAAAGGAGTTGACACCTCTCTGATTAGATTAGGGGAGGGGCACCTGCAGGAGGTTGCACAAAGCCTTGTCCTGGACTCAGGCAAATGTTATATTGGGGGGGCCGTAAAGTGGCTTCCTCTTGGGAGAACTGGGAGGAGAAGTGCCTCTGGGAGCCACCGAGCTGGAGGCAGGGACAGGCAGAAGCTTCCCCCATGTGCTTTGGAACCTAAACCACACCCATCTGGGCCAGAGCATAATTTTAAAAAGATAGATAACTCATAGTGCAGACTTGTCAGAATTATATAAGTAATATCATTATTCTTGTGATTTTTCTGTGCACGTTTTAAGAGGTGTTAGGACCCTGTGGTGTATGCTGGGGGGTTGCTAGTGGAAAATAGGGTCTTACTCCAAATGTCTGCACGTTAAAAATCTGACACTTCATCAATTAATGTCCATACTCCTTGCGCACATGTGTGTAAATTTTGGTAAATGTCCGATATTGGTAAACCAGTCAAAAAGTGCAAAATGTTGTCATTTTTGAATGCAAGCCCCCAGGAAGATCAGAGGCGGACAAGCATGGACCATAAGGAATATATAATGTGTACATGTAATTTCAACAAATTGTGTATCTGGGAAATATGTATTTGAATCAAATATAGATTTGTGGGCAAATTGACCAGGGGAGGATCCTCTGACCCATAAACAGACCTCATCATGATGACAATCCATTTCCTTCCCCCAATCATGGGAGATGGGAGAATTGGGCCAATGACAAGTAGAGAGGGGCAGGCTCAGTTATGCCACGTACACACCCACTTCCAAAACACATAAAAAGAGATGGCTGGGACAGGTAGAGACATTCATTTTCCATTTCTGCGGAGCATGCTGACCGACGACTTCACATCCAGAGATCCAACACTTAGACTTCCAAGCTAAACAGAGACTACAGAACTTTGAACCAAGAAGGCCCACTGCAAGCAAAAGTATTTGTCAGCAGGCCTCAAAATCATTTGCAAACTATTCCACAGCCGGGCGAGCTGTCTGAGTTCTTTTGCCAAGAACTTTTGCCAGTACCCAGAAAGCAGTGTTACATCCAGAATCCACTTGATCCGGACCGGAAAGCAGAGCAGAATCCAGAACCAGAGGCCGCTGTATCCAGAGAGGCTAGACCAGCAGAGCAGAGCTGACCCAGACCGCTGTGAGCAGAACCAGAGATCCGGATCGTTGTTAGCAGGACAGTGTGCCTGATTGACCCGCCGAGCAGAGAGAACCGCCGCTGGACGTGTTGACCAGATCCGTGACGAGGCCCATTCATTTCAAAATTAGGAGTGAGTATCCACCAGAACTGTGCAGAACCCAATCTCTTAGTTAAAATAATCTAATCCAAACTATTTTAACCTAATTAGAACAGCCTCCTAGAAATCGTGTCATCTGTCATTTGTAAAGCTGCACAACTGTCACCTGTCAATTCTGCAGCTGCAAGCTGTCACATGTCATTTTGAGTTTTACTTTAAATCCGAAAATCTACCTTTATTAAATCGTCTGTATCTCCGGAACCGTTTGTCCTAGGAACAAAATTTTCATTTTAAAGCTGTGATTCTAAGCTTTCCAACGAACCTAGAACCGACTTCCTACTCCCTATACTTTTTCCGCAACGCGATTTACGCACTCGCAAAATTTACCGCGATTTGGCCCGATTTCTTCATCTGTAAAAATCAGCAGCTTTTTGCTTCTCTTTGCTAAAATTCGTTTGCAATCTGCTAATCATTCATAGAGTATTGTTAAAGTGAGCCTGAACTAATATAAAGTAGCCATCACCTACCCTGAACCTCTAGAGGGAATTAAAAGCAATTTTAGCACCTTTTCACTTCCTTGCAAACCACATTAAAGTAATTTGCCTGTGTTTAAAACTCATACCTGTTTTCTCTAAGCTTGCTGGGGGAACTAGAACTGTGTATTGCATTATAAAGTGTGATTTGTTGGGATTCTTGAAGACTGTGTGCTCTCCTTCCATTTCTTGTATTGCATAGGGGGGAGTGAATTGTCAAAAGAAAAAGTGATCATATTACCTTTTGCTAAAATCGTAACAAGTTATTTCTGCACTGCATTTTATTCCACCTTGCATTTCCTTGAAACCATCAAGCATTTTCAGCTACCTCATCCTCTACACTACTCCTAAGTAACCAAATCAGTGTACCCATGTAATATTATCCATTGTTGATCACGGTCATATTCTGAAGTGTGATATCAGTTATCAATTTATTTATAAAGTGTGATAGATATATATTGTTATATTTCTCAGATAAACCTTTAAAATTCGCAAAACAGACCTACTTCTTGGCTCAGTGGGGTCAGGGGGATTCTAAGAGAGGGGTGTTATATAAGGGTTGTCATCCAGAGTACATGAACTGGACCTAAAAATATATCAATAAGGGTTTCCCTCAGCATCCCAGACTAGGCATTGACTTAGCTGTAGTGTTGAAGTGAAGCCGCTTAACAGGCAATATGGCAGGAACAGAGTAAGTGTGAATCCCTGCAAAAAGCATGCTGTAACCCAAAGTTCAGACAGCCAGGGGCTGCTCTTAACCGCAGGAAATCATGATCCAAATTATACATAATTGTGTGCACCCAAGGCCTCGTGGCAGTATGATTAATAATTATAAACCATATCTAGTTTGATATGTTGGTCAATGGCCATATTCAATTACAAAGGCCAAAAGCATTTGGTATCATTTATTGTAATTGCACTGATAGGGCCTTATGTGTACCAGCTGCTGATTGTGTTTCAACCAAAACAAAGCATTGACCTCAGCCAGATCTCTCTGGGAAGGCATATCACCTTCCCCTGAGGGCAAAAATTCTCCCCAGTGGGTGAGATGGGAGCCAGTGATTAAAAGGCAAGCTCTGCCAGTACAAAGGAGAGCTCCCACCAGGGTAGTAATTTCTAGAGACCAGTTGATGCAGGGCTGACAAAGAGAGGGTGGTGTTAGAGTGGATCAGGAGGGAAGTGACAAGCAAGAGAGGGGATCCACTCTCTAGATATTGCTTAGGCCACTCACATTTATTGAGCCCCCTCTCTCATTTCCTGCAGACAAAGCACTCTCGGTAGGACATAACCAGGGAAAGGCTCTGCACACAGCAGCCACAACTGGGTCACTATAGAAGGCTAGAGGGGGACCAATTCACTGGCACCGATTGGCATTCAAGGGGACAAGACCAGCACCTTAGTTGAATCATTTTAAAATCAGAAGAGGAAGGTTGATTTCGCTGGAGCTCTAATGTGGTACAGTGTGCTCAAAGTCCCCTGCCATAGAAGTGAAGACGCAGACTTCCAAGGAAGGAGCAACACCTTTTGCCTCCCCAATCACAGAAGAACATTTGAATGAACTGTCGTTGGACAGGACCGACCGGAAACCAGAAGACTGGTACATAGTTTTCGGCTCACTGGAGGGGGCAGCCCCTGCAAGTACTCCCTGGGTGCCTCCCTGGTTGGGAAGGGCAGAAAACGTACCCATGTTTCTCTTGGAGACCCTGGATGGGTCCACCAGGGACGCAGAAGTGAAGTCAAGGAATAGCCCTGGGCTCCGTCTCTTCCCTCAATGCACTCTTCAAGCTGATTCAGCAGTGTTTGAGTCGTTTTTAGGCTTCCATAACCCCACTCCCTCTCCCCCACCCACCATTCTAACCACTTTGCCCATCTCTTCAATGCGTCTCGACGCTGATTCAACCCGCTTGAAGGAATTGTCTCACCTGTCTTGCAAGGCGACTCCTCCCATTTGGAAGCCTGAATCAAGCCATCTCACTGCTGTCTCAAACTGTGGAAAAGTGCTAGAAACCCGAGTGCTGTTGAGTCCCAAATACAATCCTAAAAGGTATTTGAAGTGGTTCTGTGCCCCTGGTGTTTAAAGGGCCCTTGTGACATTTAGGACTGGACTTCTTTCATTTTAATAGACATCTTCATTGATCTTGAAATTGTGTCGTTAAAATGATTGGCTGATTGTCCCTGTCTTCCAACCCAGAGTGCCCCTTTATTCCAAAGCCTGCATTTTCTGTGCTTTCCCTTACAGAGGCGGGTTATTGATGTGTTTAGAAGTTGTGTGTATTTTTAATTTATTTAAAGTCTCCTATTTATTCATAGAACATTGATATTTGCTTTATTTTGGCACCATTGTGCTATTGTTGTTTGGATGCTTCTTTTCTAGCCGACATCCCGCCTCAAAGAGCAGAGCCTGCTCTCGGCCCATGTTACTATGAGTGGCAAAGGAGGTGTGCCATTTGTGTTGCACCTGTTTCACCTTCATGATTGGAATCACAGCTGGTCTGGTAGTAGTGTGGGGCTGAGTAAGAATTTAGAAACCAATAGTCATCATTATGCTCCTGCAGAAAATAAGTCATTTTGTCACTCTCTCTATCTGCATGTGTATCTTTCTGTCTACATTTGTATTTATCAGTTTGTATGTCTGTCTGTCTGGCATTCTATCTGTCCCCCTCCACTCTCTTTCTCTCATCTCCCACTTTCTCTTTTTCTCTCTCTTTTATTCACTCTCTCTTTTTTCTCTTTCTCTCTCTGATTCACATATAATTGCATTATAATGTGTTCCTTACATACCCTTTGGTATGCATTCCTGATGTTTTAATGGAGCGTTTGGAGGAGGGGGGGGCAGGGGAGATAACAGAATTCTCCCTTCCATCCTGGCTCTGGTGAGTAGTCAATAATGTTTCCGCTGACCCACTCATGTGCTCGGGTCACCGATCAACAGGGTCGGACTGGGCCATAAAATTGTCTTAGGCACAAATGAAAAAGTGGACCACAGTTGCAAATGGGTATTCATTCCTGTTGTGACACTGTTTGAATAGCAACCAAGAGGGAGTCTTTTAATAAAATGTGATGCAAATTGTGCATTTTAAAGAATATTTATTCAGCAACACTGGTCACAACTACTAGCCGCAGAGTGAATTAACTCATCAAACCGGCCCAAAAAGTGGCCCACTTTGACCAAAGAGACTGGACCACACCAGCAGTTTGTGCTTTTGGTTCGGCCATGGACCTATTGCCCGATAAGCCAGTCCGAACCTGCTGGTCAAGATGAATTATTGAACCTGCCACTCTCCTCTGATTGTGAGAACACTTCTCTAGTCACCCTGTCCAGCAGCGGGTGTCACGAAGCAGGTTTGTTGTAGAGGACATCATAAGCAACAATAAATATATCCCGTCTTTACACCACTCCCTACACCCATACTCTGTGTGTCTGTGCAAATAAGTCTCTGGGCCATCTGTTATTAGCAGTTATGAGATTTCGATGCTACACTTTTCAACTGCAGACCTGAGGAAACGACTCGTACCCTTATTCTGAGGAGCCTTACACCGATGTGTTGGATCATCCTAGTTTCTGGGGCTGTAAGAAGATGGCTCTGGTCTTCTTGCTTTGAATGTCTATAAGAAGACGTCTCTCGTCCTGGTGTTCTTAGCATCTGTGAGAGATTTCTCTGGTGTATTTGGTCTAAGTAGCCACGACAAAAAATCTTCTCCGGTCCTCCTGTTGTGAGCAGCTGTAAGAAGGCTTTCCTGGGCCGCCTGTTCTGAGAATCTGTGGGACGGCTTTCCTCGCCCTCCTTTTCTTGGCAGTTCTGAGGTGGCCTCTCTAGCCCTCCTTTTATGAGAGGCTCTGAGGCAGAGTCTGTGACCCTCCTCTTCCTAAAGGCATTGGGAACACTTCCCTAGACCTCCTGTACTGAGCAGTGTGAGAAGGCTTCTCTGGGCCTCCTGTGCTGAGCAGCTGTGTGATGGCTTCCAAGCCTTACTCTTCTACGCAGATGTGAGAAGGCCTCACTGGTCCTCCAGTTCTGAGCAGCTGGCGATGGTTTCTCTGGTCCTTTTCTTTTAGGCAGCTGTGGGAAGGCTTCACTGGCCCTACTCTTCTGAACAACAGTGAGACAGTATCTCTGCCACCTGTTCGGAACGGCAGTCAGACACCTTTCTGGCCCGCCTCTTCTTAAAGGCTGTGGGAAAAATTCTCTAACCCTCCTGTTCTGCAGAGCTGTCAGAAGGCCTCTCTTGTGATCCTTTTCGGAGCAGCTCTGGGCAGTTTCTCTGGCCTGACTGTTCCGAGAGGATGTGGGAAGGCATTCCTGGTCATCCTGCCCTGTGCAGCAACGAGAAGGCCAGGGAGGTAATTTCACCAAAATGCCAGGGGTAGCGGAAGTGACATCATACGACCCTTGACCCCTGATGACATCAAAGGAAGTGATGTCATTTGACCCACCCTGAAGTGATATTGCTGAAAGCTATGGAACACGACCTTTCACCCGTTGACAAAACAGGGAGTGTCATCACAAAGCATTGTACACTACGAAAAATATGGTTATGATATCACTATAATGTGATGTACATTTCATACAGGAATGGATCACCATATATATCATTAAGATCAGTGTGTATAGGCCCATATTACCAAATTACTGTGAATTCAAGCAGACGTCCATGACCAAATGATAATGATGTGTTATTATATAGCACTTAGGCTTAAGCGTTTTATATAGAAAAAATATACACCCAATTTCACCCAACCTGTGTTCATACTCATTTATTAACCTCAGAAGGATGAAAGGCTGAGTTGAGGCGTTTAAGAACAGACTAAATAAGTGACTCACCCCCTGAAGTGTGCCTGAAATAAACCTTTAATGAGTCTAGAAATTATTGTATAGAATTCCAGAAAGACACATTGGGCCTCATTACGAGTCACCCGGTATGGAAATAACGGTGGCGTTAAACCCGCCGCCACTGTTGTTTCCATACCGGGTGATCTGGAGTCCTGCAGGCGGAGGTGTCATTCCCGCCAGGTCTGACGGGTTTAACACCGCCCGCCTGCAGGCGGACGTGGAAACACCGGCACCATCATGAGATGGTGCCGGTGTTTCCATGGTCCCCATTCCCATTGAGTCCTATAGGACTCAATGGGAATTGGGATTTACCGAATTCCGCCTCCGGAATTACCGGGTCACCAGGGTTGTAATGCCCCAGTAATTCCGGGAATCACGGAGGCGGAATGGTAAAACGAATCCGGCGGTAACCGAGCCGGAAAAACCGGCAGGTTACCGCTGGACTTGTAATGAGGCCCACTATTTTGTATTCCTATTCTTTCTTATTTAGGGCCAGTGCTGAAAGTGTTAGACTTGTGGCACTCCTGTTCTTATTTTGTAAAAAAATGTTTAAGGGGCCTGAAAAAGAAAGCCAGCCACTGCAGAAGGAAAGAGCCACATGGTGCTGGCCACAGCCCAGGAGGCTGCATTACAAAAACATTTTTTTTAAAAAAATGTTTAACAGAGGTCGCAAGTGAGCCCTCAGAGGTCGCAGTTGCGACCCCTGGCGACCCCTAAATGTCGTCCCTGGAGAAAGCTTCTCTGGTCCTCCTGTGCTCAGCGGCAATGAGAAGGCTTTCCTGGTCCTCCTGTTTTGCGCAGCTGTGTGAAGGCTTCTCTGCTCCTTCTGTTCTGAGCCTTCGTGAGAAGATTTGTCTGTTTTTCAGTTCTGAGTGGCTGTGAGGTGGCTTCTGTGGTCCTGCTATTATGAGTCTTAGTGAGAAGATGTTTCTGGTCCTCCTGCACAGAACAGTGGTGAGAAGACATTGCGAGCCTAGACTTCTGAGTGGCTGTGAAAAGATGAGCAGATGTGGGCAAACCTCTCTGATCTTTCTGCACTTAGAGGCTTTCAGAACATGTGTGTGTGCCCTTTCCATCATGACCTGTCAGAGCATTTCTTTGGCCTCTCTGTTCTTAATCACAGTCAAGGGGCGTTCTGGCCCTCCTTCTGTGGGATGCCATCAGAGCATCGTTCTGACCTTTCTGCTTTGAGCAGATTTGAGAAGGTCTTTCTACTTAGTCTTTCCTCTGCTGCTGAGAGAGGAATTCTCTAATGTCCCTGTACTAGTTGTGAAAATCCTTCCCATACCTCCATGCCCCTAGAAACTGTGGGAAGGCATCTCGGGGGTTCTGACACAGGTGGCTTTGAGGGTATACGAAAATATCTAAGAAGAAAATCCCTATTTTTGTTGTTGTTGAATTTGTTAGGTATATTTGTACATTTGTATTACAAAAATAGGTGCGGTAAGGGTATAAGTTTAGGTAGGGGAAGTGGGGTGGGGAGCAGGGCTCTCCCCGCATTATTAAAAAAGGGGCAAAAAACCCAAAAGTAATTGTTGTTTTTAGACCCCAAAAAATGTGGTAATTTCTAATTAGGTATTTCCTTTCTGTTATTTCATGGACAAGTGGCTTTGAGGTGACCTTTCTACTTCACCTGTTCTCAAAACACGATGAGAACACTCCTATGGCCCTCCTGTTCTAGGCAGCAATGAGACAGCATCTCTGGATCTCCTGTCCAAGCATCTCTGGATCTCCTGACCAAAGTGTATGATCTGGGGTGACCTTTCCTAGCAACATTTGAGGGAACACTCCCGGGGCAATTGGTTTATAAACTGTGAGAAGACTTCTCAGGTCCTCCTGTTCCGAGTGGCTTTGAGAAGCCTTCTCCAGTCTCCCTCTTCTGAGAGGCTGTGGGAAGACGTCTATGGTCCTCCTCTCCAGAGAGGCTGCAAGATGGCTTCTCTGGTCCTCCTGTACTGAGTGGCTGTCAGAAGACTTTGCTGGTCCTAGTGTTCTGAGTTGCTTCGAGATGGCTTCGCTGGTCTGCCTCTTCTGAGTGGCTGTGGGAAGACTTCTATGGTCCTCCTCTCCTGAGAGGCTGCGAGATGGCTTCTCTGGCCCTTCTGTTTATTTAATTTATTTATGTACTTATAGAGCGCTGCAGCCCGTGGGCATCAGGGCGCTAACAAAAAGACGTAGGACAACATAAGATGACAGGACAAGTGAGACATATCAGTCAGGTGACTGGTCGGAGGTGGGTCAGAGTGGTTACTTAAACAGAACCATCTTCAGTTTTTTTCTGAATATCATATAGTTGGGCTCAAGTCGAAGATCGAGTGGGAGTCTGTTCCATTTAGTCGTGGCTAGGCTGGGGAAGACTCGGCCCATGCCATTGGATTTGTTTGCTTGTCCAGTTTGGATCAACCCTTTGTTTCCTGATCTTAATGTTCTGTTGGGTACGTAAGGTCTAATTTGTTTTTTGAGATAGTCGGAGGCAGAACCATAGAGACAGTGGTGGACAAGAGACATAGACTTGAAAGAGATACGGTCCTCAATGGAGAGCCAGTGGGAAGTTTTTCTTTCGTCAGAGATGTGATCTCTCTTGGATTTGCCCGTAATTGTTCTTATTGAATTATTTTGGATGACTTGGCATTGCTTGAGGCATTTTTTGGAGGCACCTAGCATTAGGGAGTTTCCATAATCTAGTCTGGATAATATGATGGCTCTGGCGATATTGGAGCAGTTTGCTTGACTCAGGTGGGGGTTTATTTGTTTTAACAGTATTTGATGGTATTGACATGTCTTTTTAAGATATGCCACCTGTGCTTCTGCTCCCAGTGAGGCCTGTAGATATACGCCTAGTGTCTTCACTTTTTCTGAGACCACTACTGGTGAGACTTTAATGTAGAAAGTTGCATAAGCTGGATCTAGTTTTGCTCTTGCCTGAGGGGATCTGAAAACCATAAGTTCACTTTTCCCCCCATTGAGGCACATCCAGTTTGATTTAATCCAGGCCTCAATGGAGTTGTAGACTGAATTGAGCCTATCATTGTCCGTGGTGTGGAAGCCAGTTAGTTCTTATACCAATTTCGTATCATCTGCGAAGTTCGTGAAGAATATTCCCAAGTTGGTCAGAAGGGTGCAGAAACAACGCATATACATGTTAAATAGCAGCAGTGAAAAAGTGGCTCCTTGAGGTAAGCTGCAGTCTACCTGCTGAGAGGCCGATGAGTGGTCGCCCCATTGAATCCTCAAGCTCCTATTTCCCAGAAAGGAGGCTATCCATTCAATGGCATCCGGGAACAGTTGCCTGACTTCTCTAGGGCCTCTCAGAGCTTCTGGTGATATAGCAGATCAAAAGCTGCCAAGTGGTCCAGCAAGATTAGTAGTCCTGATTTGCCTTTGTCCATTACTCCCAGCATTTTAGTCTGGAGATCCAGTAGGGCCGATTCTGTGCTATGGGCCTCTCTGAAACCCGACTGTTGGGTCTGTAGTAAATTGTTCTGATCAATATATTTTTGCAGCTGGCCTGTTGCAACCTTATCTAGAATCTTGAGGAGAAAGTTGCAATTCATAATGGGCCAACGATTGACTGGTCCCATTGGTCTAAGCCTGTTTTTTTTACAAGTGGTCTCACTGTTACTGTTTTGATGGATGTGGGTATCTTGCGGTCTCTAAAGGAGGAATTAACCATTCTGCACAGAAATGGGGCAAAAAGCTTGGGATTGTCGAGAATCATTTTGGGGGTAACAATGTTTTCAGTACATGAGGTGCACTTAGTGAATGCAAGGACCTTGGTTATTTCTTTTACTGTGGTTTGAGTGAATTGGAACTTGCTCAGTTCTGAGTGAGTAGTCTTGGTTTCATGGTTGGGTTGAAATGAAGATAGGTTGGATGTGGAACATGTTTGGATTTTCTCTCTGGCTTTCTTGACTTTGTTATGAAATGCCGTTTGTATCATTTCACAGTCTCTTTGTGACGGCTGGAATGGAGGAGACAGAGTGGCAGGTTTGTCAACTGATTTGAGGAGTTGGAAAAGTTTACCTGTTGAGTTGGTTGCTGAGTTGATTTGGTCATTGTAGTAGCTTTTATTTTGCTAACGTCAGTTTTTCTCTGTATGTCTGATCTAGCTTTTTCCAATTTTCTTTGTTACTAGCTGAAGGGTCTTTAGGCCATTTCCTTTCAGCTTTTCTTTTTGCCTTTTTCAAGCCATTGGTTTCAGTATTGAACCAACGCTGATGGTTTGTATTGGGCCTTACTAGTTTTTGTTTGAGGGGGCGCATTGGTTGGGAATTCTTGTGAAATGATCATTGTAGGTGGCTATCAGTTTTTCACATGAATCTTCTTCCTTCGTGGTATTCAGTATGTGAGCGATGCCTTGCTCAAGATGGACTGGTGTAATCTTTTTAAATTTCTACTTAGGGTAGTGATTGGAGTGTTATTCAATATTTTGATATTTTCTTTGGGGGTGAGGTGTAGCTTGATTTTGTAATGGTCAGACCATATACATGGATGTGTCTCATGTTTAGTGGTATTGATGTTATTGGAAATTATCTAATCGAGTTGATTTCCCCTAATACATGTGGGCTTGGAGTTCAGGACCTGATAGTCAATAGTGGTTAGCTCCTTTTCGAGAGAGATTGCATCTTTGTCTTGAGGGTTTCCTTTCCACCTATTGAGATCTACCAGTAACAGCGTGCCTGTGTTGGGTCCCTTTAGGGTGTTCAGTATGTGGACTAGCTCATCATTAAAGTCTGACATTGAGGACTGTGGTCTGTATATAACTATGATGTTAATACTATTGTTTTTCGAGGTTGCCATTTTCAGCATAATTTCTCACAACCATGACAGTGTAGGTGAGGGAAAGAGGCTTAGATTTTGATTTGCTATAACAGCCACTCTCCCTCCTCTGCCGACTTCCCTGTTTTATATCCTTTTGGAACTGCAACATCAATGTTCTGAGTGGCTATGAGAAGCCTTGTCTGGTCTCCCTCTTCTGAGAGGCTGTGGTAAGACCTCTATGGCCCTCCTCTTCTCCTCTTCTCAGAGGCTATGGGAAGACTTCTATGATCCTCCTCTTCTCAGAAGCTGCGAGAAGACTTCTCAGGTTCTCCTGTTCTGAGTGCCCTTTAGAAGCCTTCTGTGGTCTGCCTCTTCTAAGAGGCTGTGGCAAGGCTTGTGTGGTCCTCCTGTTCTGCAGGGCTGCCAGATGGCTTCCCTGGGCCTCCTGTTCTGAGAGGCTGTGAGAATACGTCTCTGTTCTCCCTCTTTTGAGAGGCCGTGGGAAGACTTCTATGGCCCTCCTCGTCTGAGAGGCTGTGGGAAGACATTTATGGTCCTCCTGTTCTGAGAGGCTGCAAGATTGCTTCTCTGGTCCTCCTGGTCTGAGGTGCTGCGAGATTGCTTCTCTGGTCCTCCTGGTCTGAGGGGCTGCGAGATTGCTTCACTGGTCCTCCTGCTCTGAGGTACTGTGAAATGGCTTCTCTGGTGCTTCTGTTCTGAGTGGCCATGAGCAGCTTTCTCTGGTCTCTCTCTTCTAGGAGACTGTGGGAAGACATCCATGGTCCTCCTCTTTTGAAAGGCTGTGAGTATGAGAAGACCTCTCTGGTCCTCTTTTGAAAGGCTGGGGGGTTATCTGCCTAGTCTCAGGAGCAGGTCACACTCTCTCTTGTACTGAAGCTTGCTTACAAACAGGGTGTGAACATGTACACCCATCCATGGCACCCGGTCTGATTGTAGGCCAGATATTGCCTACTGTACTTGCTGTGAAGACAGAACTAAAGAGGCTCACTCTGGACTGAAGCCACAAATACTGTGCTTTAGGGCAAGCTGGTGTCTAACCTGATCTAGCACGTACCCATACCAGTGTCTTAGGTTAAATTAGTCTAGTCCCACACATTTCCATATGGAGGGGGCCATGGGTTAGAGAGGGATGGAAAACAGGAATTCAGTGCAAGAAATAGATTCCAGGGCACACATACTGTTTATAATTCAAGCGGGTGAAGGGTCAGTCGGTTAAGTTATTTTTCATCACAAAGGGATATGATTTACAGTTACAATTAAGCCATTAGATTTCATAGAACTGCTTAAATGTATCACTTGCATCCCCTTAAATGCACCGAGCTAGCACAGAGATCCCAGTTGGGATATGCATTGGGAGATTAGGGAAAAGTAGTGGGAGGATTGCCCTGGGTACTAGCATGGCCATGGGCAGCCAATGTGTGGATACAAATCCCATCAACATCCTGAGGCTGTGCGTGCCTCCTCAAATCTTGGTAGGGGCACACTAGGCCACAATCATGACAAGCCATAGCGCCGTAAAACCACTTTGGGGGTGATGGAGGCAGTATAAAGGGTTTCAACATAACACCCCATCTCTCTCCTTTCTTCATTTCCCTTTACAGTAGTTTTGGGTTAAAGGAAGCACGTGTGTCGCCACCTCATGTCCAAAACCAATAATGCATGGTGGCACTCAACAATAGGACTGCGAGGGACTCATAGGGCCTGATTCATCAAGAGTTTTCCTATGGGATTGCACCATTATAAAACGTGTCTGTGAATCAGGCCCGTACTCTCTAAAGAAGAGTGAGACCATTGTGAAAGGAGGGGCTCAATACTATTATGAAGATTCTTTTTTGGTTGCCAACACCACGGCTCTCATCATCTTAAGTCATTGTGAGGACTGCTTTGTTGCTGAACACCAGGCAGATGGCAATCCACATATTACTGTGACGGGGATCATCACAGAGCCCTTTATGTTTTTTTTTTTGTTTTGTTAATGGGACGTACTTATATGTGTTTTCAGATACTGTGATGCAGGCTGTTCAGAAGTGGGGCAGGTGTGCATGCTCGCAAAAGTAACGTGTAACAGATTAACGCAGGAATGCATGTGATGGGGTGCGTTTCTGTGCTGTTTAATTATGGGTGGGTGGGCGATTCAAGTGCTTTACACTGCCATTTTCCTGTCCTTGTTTACTATTGTGATGCATCTTGTTTGTGGATGGGGAACCGGGCTATCTGTTGTTGATGTATTTAGTGAAGGCAGCAAAAGGGAACTTCTCTTGCCAGTGCCTGTATTTGTGTCTGGCCTTGGTGTTTAGGGTTAGCTCGAATTTGGCACTTGCGCCACCTGTAACCCAAAACTATTGCATTAGAGTACAGTTGGGGATAAGTGGCATATGAGGAGGGACACAAAGCTTTTAGATGTTGTTGGGCTATTTAACCACCTTTAGAGCAGAAGACATGTACGTCATTGATAGAACCCGCCCCCTCACCTCTGACATATTGATTGAAGGACAAGAAGACGCTGTGCATGACACCAGGTATCATGCTGTATGAGAGACGTTATGCACTCAGACAACCGTACCGAATGTACCCTCAAACTGAAGTGGCAGCAGGAGATTTGCAGACTCCACTGAATATGGACGAGCTGTAAAGGAAATCTGTTACGTGCAATGTGATGTCATAAGGAGAAGATATGGTGATGCACTGAAATGATATAGGAATACTTAAAAGAATGAAGATTTAATTAAAGAAGCAATGTACACTTATATACGAGTGAGAAGAAATCATATATACACAGAAGATAAGTAACCAGATGTGTAGTAAATGTATATACCAGAAACGCAAGGCAGATGAGTCGTATAGAAGCTTGCTGCAGTAAAAAATGTGACAAAGGTAAAGCGGCCATGTTGAAAAGATGGATGTTAGGTTTGAATAATAGGAAGTGAAAAGCTCAAAGGAGAGAGACCAGGGCTACAGAGCTGACAGATTCTGGCAATGAATTTGTGCATGAACACAAAATAGCTGCTGGCCAAAGATCAAGGATGTCACAGCAAGAAGCAATTGCAGAGTAGAAGGGGAGCCAACGTGGATAAGCAATATACACAGGACATATTTCTCTTAGATTAAGTAAATGCACAAACATTTGTGAATGCCAAGTATTTAACAATCAAAGATGCAGAAAGCATATGTGAGACAGAGTACCCAAGTCTCCAGAGGCCGAAGAGTCGAGAGACCCAGGATAATTGAATCAAATAGCACTAAATAGAAAGGCGAGATGGACAAAATAATGGTCTCTTCACAAGTGGAGAAAGACAGAAAAACAAAGCCTATTCATAAGCCTCAGACAAAGATATTGATGTACCTTAACTCCCCTTAAAGTTCCAGGGAAGAGAACATTCAGCAAATTCAAGTATTAAGAAGAAGCCTTGGCTGAAGGTTTGGCAGATGATAGATGGTAGACTAATTGGGCAAGTGGGCAGTAGTCTAACATTGTTCTATGCACCGGCGTTTCATTTTCCTTACGTGCTGCTAACGAGCCAAATGTCCAAAGTTGGCAGAGGATGCCAACCAATCAGAGGACCTATGCAATGGTAGGCATGCTTTGTTGCAGGGGTCAATACGCTGTTGTTATGCTGCTATAATCTGTATTATATGTAGTTAGAGGGAGGTTAAAGGTATGCCTGCCAGACAAGGGGCAGCCAATTAGATTACGAACACCTTAACAATATATAGGTATATATGTTCCCTTAACCAATCCCTCTACCCGATAGGTTTTATTAATTGCCACGTAGGATGATGTCATAGCTGACATCCATCGAGGTATAAAGCCTTTATGTCACTGAAATATGATTGATAGTGTATGTACTATGATTTGTTGCTTGCCAGGTTTCCCTACGTTATTGAGCTGATAATAAAGTAGTATTTTGCCATATTCTTGGAGTCTGTCCTGTTATTTGTGTCTGAGATCATTTATTATGGTAGTCCCATTCTGCGCATAAGAATGCTCATAGGTGCTACTGCACACACCGATTGACTGCCCATGGCCATGCTTATCCCTATGGCCATTCACACACACTTCCTGCCCCTCCCCTCCCAAAACACATCCTCCTGGGATCTCTTTGAGCTACCTTTATCAAGCCTTAACTTAAACGTTTGTGCTCGAAGTACCTGTCAGAACTCTTCTGAGAGTTAATAACTTAATTTGAGCTGTAAATACTCTTTGGTGTAATACAATATTGGGCCTCATCAAGAGTTGGTGGTAGCCGTTAAATGCGGCGCTAACGCTTTGACTGCCACATTTAAGGGCTGGCCCGATCACGAGTTGGGCACTAAATGGGCTGTTTTACCTCCAAATTTTTTCTGGAGGTGAAAATCATTTAGCCCCCTGTTTTCATTGCAATTACCGCCGGCTGTATTAGCACAAAGTATTTACGCTGAAAATGCCCCATTGGGTCCAATGGACCCAATGGGGAATGGGGATTTACCGTTAATGCCCAACCCGTGCTCCAGCGCTAATAACGCCAGATCATGTGGCACTAACACAATTACAATTGGGCTGTATTACCGTCAGGATACCGCCCAACTCGTGATGAGGCCCAATGTCTTAACCATGTCAGCCTTCAGCCACTCGATTTATACTTTGTGTGTTCTTCACTGAAGTCCTGTTAAAACAAACATTGGCAAAGCCAGCAATTTTAGCTTCTGCATGTGCATTAGACATTTGCCAGTCACTGCTATTTTATGCCCAGGTATTTTGCAGCTGCTACTATTGATGACATGTTAATACTGCTATATAGCAGTGCCTGGCAAATACCTTTCCCATGCCTACACAAAGGCCAAAACTGTTGGCAGTGCCATTGCTTGTTCTCATTTGCAGGGTACTGGTATATGGAAATTAAAGACTGCGTGCACGGTTTTAGGGCAACGTTTAGTACCACTGTGTGTGAGGATGGTTTACTGGATCTCGGCTTCATGGTGCTCGGAGAAAGAGCTGTGTATGTTGCCCAAACCCAGATACTTCTAAGCTCTACAATCGGCAGTGTGCACCTACCTCATGAGACCAAACGTTGTGTGGGCTTAGTGCAAAAGCAGTGTGCATGGTAGTGCTGCAGGCAGACGTTTGCAACTGGCACAGGGGGAAATCTCGTATGGCAGGACGTGCACACTGCCACCAACATTTCCACCGTAATCACCACATATAACCTGGGTGTCAAGGTGTTTCCTCTAATGGCTATTGTTAATTAAACCTCTATATCTATGGCTGCCTCACATCATGCCAATTTTTAGCTGGGCACAGGTAGCTTCCACTCCACTTGGCATAAATTGGCACATGTGCTGTGTGGCACCTCTATGTCTGCCGTTTGTCCTCGTTGTCAATTCTGAACACCAATGACTACGAACTGGGGATAGGGCCTCGTCAAAATGGAAACTACCTTTATGTGCTGTAGAGGCCAGGTTGAAGATGTGTGGGTATTAGGTAATAATGTCGCCATACATAATGTCGCCATACATAATGTCTCCATACATAATGTCCCCATACATAATGTCCCCATACATAATGTCGCCATACATAATGTCGCCGGGAAAAGCCATTGGCGACATTATATATGGTTAAATTATGTGTGGGGACAGGTTGCGGGGATGTCCCCTGCTCCCCTTGTAAAAAAAAAAAAGAAAAAAACAGGGGTTGCAGGGGTGTCCCTCGCATGTTCAATGCAATAATGTCTCTGCAAAAAACTGCGACTTTTTTGTCAGGAGACATGTTTGCAGGGACATTATTACATGGAAACCAATGTGTGGGGGCCCACTTCAACATGATGGTTCGGGGCCCCTCTTGCTTACAGTGAGAAACGGTCTATTGCTTACAGTGGAAACACGCCTAAGGCACCCATGGGGTGCATACATTATAATTAAGGCTTCCGGATATATGGTACTTATTTTGAATGTATCCATACTTATTTTCCAGTCATTTTTTTCTGTATTTATCCAGATTGACTTTTCGCTACATAAAAAAAATATGTAACTGTAATTTTTCCACGTTTATTTAAATGAAAAACACACATTACATTTGGATGCCGTAATGGGAAGCTCCTAGTGCTGCATTCTTGCACAACAAGTCAGGGGCTGCATATCTGCAGGCATTTAACCAACTCAAAAATGAATGCAAATGTTTTTTCCAACCTTCCTGTTATGTTGCTTTGCAAAGCTTTGCACAGCCATTGATGCCACTGACCTGCCATTCATGTCTGACAACTTAAAGACCCAACCAGGAGCCATGCTTTTGTATTCATGTGTAAAAATCAGTAAAAACTGAAAATTGGGAGTCTTTATTATAATGGCGACAACAAAATAAAGCTGGTGGTTATCATGAGATGGCAGCCAGCAGGGAGCTGAAATGATAAATGCACACTGAAAAGCTATATATCCTTCTTTCCCAGCAAGTGGCTGCTGTGGTGGAACCGGTGTTAGGCAACAAGGAGATAACTTCTGTACAGCCAGAGGTAAGTGGCAGAAGGAACGGCTCCAGGAAACGCAGCTTGTAAGGTTAGTGTGAACGGAAAGAAGTGAACATGGAGGAGTGCAAGGAAAAAGGACAGACGGAGGGGCTGCCGAAGTTGGAACACCCCGGTAGCGAAGGGAGACAATGTGAGAGCCCGCTCAGTGCGAACACCGAAAGTGGGAAAAACAATGATGTCTCTGGCTTCCTGGGGCTAACCAACATGCGGCTGACGGCAGCGAGACACCTGGAGCCGAGGTCACAGGAGACCCGAATGAGAATGCACCGGCAGTACCCGCTCCCCTGTTTTCTACATAGCCCTTGAACATCATTCCCGACAAACGAGAAGACAGGACCAAGGGTAACAGTGCCGTACGCACTCACGTGTCACCTCCAGCTGCATACCACACGGTTTGCCTTCCAACACAGCAGGAAAACAAAAAAAAACATTAACGAGACAGTAACATTTTCCCGGTTCCCCACCTATCACTCACCTTCCTTGTTGAGTTGCAGTGCTCCGGGAGCCTTGGCGGTGCCGGCTTGCTTGGAGACAGGGTTCCCCGCGGTTTTCCGGCATTGACGGGTGAGGTGGTGTGGCAACCTTTGATCAAAGAGAAAGGGGACAAAGCTCATGGGGATATTTATAGAGAAACAGAACATAGTCTTCCTGATTGGTCCAGCCGACTCCAGCCCCTATATAAGGGTGAAAAGGGGGGGCGTGGCCAGCGCGCATGCCGTAAAGACAGACCTCCACGGAGCTCCGTCCGCGATCCTGAAACTATCGCACAACTTACGCTGAAACCGGGTCTACGAGACTTACTAAGGCCAGAATAGTGTGGGGGAACCGATCGCCAGCACCCGACAACAACTTTGGGTGGAATCGGAGACCGAACGGCGGAGAACGGGAAGCCCGAACTCGAGTCCCCCCGGGATTCCAAGATGGCGGCGCCCGCCGCAGAGTAGGAAAAGGCCAGCCTCGGCCCCCTGGGTCCCACCACGAACTGTTGCAGAAGGGGGCGGCTGCTGCGGAGGAGCCTGTCGCCGGCGGACATCTGAGAGCGGGAGGCCGGCGCCAGCGATTGCCAGTGTCGGCTGCGGAGGTGGATGAAATCGCGGCGCGGGCACGGCCGGGAGGAGGTCGCATTTGCCGCGGACGCTGGAGCGGGGAACACGGAGCAGTTCCGGCGGTGAGAAAACGCTTGAAGTGAGATTGGGTCCCCTTTACAACACTCCCCAGCGGGACCACCCGCAGTTTACCTCACGCAGTCCCAGCAGCCTGGGGGAGCGAGGCCTGGGGCCCAATACTGACTCCTGTGAAGAGGACTGGCCCGTTTGCTCTAGAGGCTGCCTGATACGCGGGTAAACCCGCGAGACGAAGACCCCAGCGGGCAGAACCCACTCACACCACGGGTGGCCAATAGCCTGACACCTACAGGCCGGTATCCCGTTGGAGAAACCGGCAGGAAGCCGAAAATACCGGACGCAACCTGTGGCCCTGGGCCTAACCACTCCCTGAGCAGGGCCCTCCATACTCTCTGAACCAAACGGCGGGAAACACCGGCAACCAGAAGCAACCGAGTACCCGAGGTAGGATCCTTTGGACCAAGTTCCCTAGTATCCCAACACAGGGATCGCCGACGGATCTTCACCCTGCCGGGGGCAGCACTTACAGATCATTAATCAGAGGATGTCTCCCCCCAGGTCCAAGCCGAAACTAGTCACGATGGATTCCTTCACGACAGTCAGGCCCCAACGACAGTCAACACAACAAGACCAAGAAACCCCTGAGGACCCGCCTCAACAAGAGGAAGACCTTAAACACACGCAAGTCCTCCAGGCGATAGCGGCCCTCCGCTCATCACTCGAGGGACGGCTTGAAGAAGTGAAATCTGACATGCAACTGATGCGGCAGGACGCCCGCAATCTAACGGAAAGAGTCACGGTGACTGAGACAGCCCTGCAGGAAAATGTTGAGAACACCCGAGATTTGGAGATGACGGTTAGAGACTTGGAACAGAAGGTAGCAAGGCTAGAAGCCCGCTCTGAGGACGCTGAAGGTCGGGCGCGCCGTAATAACATTCGTATACTGGGGGTCCCTGAAGATTTGGAAGGCCCGGACCCGACAACCTTCATCGAAACGCTCCTACAGCAGGAAATAGGGGCGGCAAAACTCTCCCAGGGGTTCTCCGTTGAAAGGGCTCACAGGTCTCTCCAGAGACGTCCCCCACCTGGATCACATCCACGCCCAATCATAGCTAAGATCCTAAACTTCAGAGACCGCGAAATCATACTCCGGTTCTCCAGAGAAGGCGGGGAGATTAAAAGAAATGGCTCCACAATAGTCATATACCCAGATTACACCCCTGCAGTACAGCGAGCCAGGAACTCTTACATTCCGATAAAAGCCCGGCTGAGAAAGCTCAACTTAAAATATATGCTCTTATACCCGTCACGACTCAAGGTTCTATATAAAGGAAAAGCAACGTTCCTGGAGACCCCAGCCGCAGCCAATATGTGGCTTGAGCATAACAACCTGGCGGACGACAAGGAAGACCCACCGAACTCAGATCGGGGATGACCACCCACCCCCGGATGAATGTGAGCGACGGCAATCCCTGCAGCAATTGAAAGGGAAGCAACACGAATCGTAGTTAAACGAACCATCAGGAAAGTTCTATCATTAAACCCGCTACATCGGACGCGAGACCCAAGGAGCACACAAGCGGCGGACAAACAACCCACCCCACCAACAAAGGTGTAAGCAGTTTGCTCACACACAACCTGATCCGGAAGGCCAGGAGTGGCCTGGAAGGCTCAGGAGCCCCTGAGCGCTGCAAGTTAAAAGCGGCTGCTAGGGTCAGTTTGGAAAGTTTAGTTTAGTTTTCCTCCCGTTCACCAAAATGGGATGTACACAAGTTAAAAAATCTCCAACCAGCGAAAGACCTGGGGCCGGAGCGAGAGGGCGGGCGAGGAGAAGACCAGGACGGTGTGGCAGGACATATGAAGGTAACAGGGGTCTGACAACTGTGAGTGTGACTCAATTACTCTGTAATGGCGGCTAAGATGAATATAAAGATATTGACCTGGAATGTGAGAGGTTTGGGATCATACCTACGCCGGAATAGGGTCAAGTCCTATTTAAATAGAAAGAAAGTACAGATAGCGTTACTCCAAGAGACACATTGCACGGCTGAATCCTTAGCGAAACTAAGTGAACACTGGGGAGGCCAGGGGGCCGGATCTTCGTACTCCAAGTATGCAAGAGGGGTATATACTTGGATTCACCCACAACTCCCTTTCCGGATAACTAAGACCGAGTCCGACCCAGAGGGAAGATTTGTAATAATCTGGGGCAGGCTAGAACAATCGGATATTTGCATAGTGAACTCTTATCTCCCCAATACTAACATCCCATCACACTTAAACTCCATGTACACTAAGATTGCACTAAACAGGCATGAAATCCTGTTTTGGGGGGGAGATTTTAACTGTGTCCATGATCCGATACTAGATAGGTCCCTCCCACACCCGAAAGGGCCCTCAGCAGCTACCACAGCCCTCTCCCTACTAGTCAATAGGTTACACTTGGCAGATACCTGGAGGGAGTGCCATCCCGACGCTCGGGAGTATTCATATTTCTCCACTCCACATGGCCTCCACACCAGACTGGACTATGTTTTTATAAGCGATGAGCACCTTCCACAGATAGAAGAAGCCCAATATCTGGGCAGAACCATTTCGGACCACTCACCCCTCCTGGTGGGCTGGAATCACACTGGCCCCAGACCTCCTATCCCAATGTGGAGAATGCCGATAGATGCCCTGGGAGACCCGGCATTTAGGGAGGACCTACACGAATTCATAGAAAACTTCATAGAAAGAAACACTGGGAGCGTAGACCGCCTAAGCACAATGTGGGACGCCCTGAAAGTAGTGACGAGAGGAGAAATAATAGCAAAAGCAGGGGGCATCAGGAGACAACTTAGGGGTGAACTGGCCCACTGGGAGCGGGAAATAGAACAACTGGAAGCAGCCCCGGTCGACACGGAACACAGGGAAGACAACCTCAGAGCACTTAGAACTAATTCCACCTCGGCATGGAATAGGCTCGCCAAATTTGATTATGCCACCAAAACCAATCGTATACACACGGAGGCTGACAAACCAGGCAGAATGCTTGCCTGGCTCTGCAAAAAAGAACACCCCAGGCACACTATTACAGGATTACACACCGAAGAGGGGGAGGTGGTACAAACACAACAAGCTATTAACGAAACGTTTAAGGGCTTCTATGAACACCTTTACTCACATGATGACCAGGTCCCCCTAGAAAAAATCACGGACACCCTTGAAGAGATAGGACTCCCCAGGATGCCCCCAGAGCAGTCAGAGGCCCTAGACACAGAAATCACAACTGAGGAAATCACGGACGCTATTAGATCACTAGCCACTTGCAAGACCCCTGGGAGCGATGGCCTACCCACAGAGTTTTACAAGACGTATGAGCCCACACTAACGCCCCTGCTACATGAGGTCTTTCTCGAAGCATATGAGACAGGGATACTACCCGATAGCATGAGAGAGACCCTCCTGATCCCGATTATCAAGCCTAATAAACCCCCCGATAGATGCGACTCTTATCGCCCGATAGCAATGCTTAATTACGACGCGAAAATTCTGACAACAGTATTAGCAAATAGACTGGCCAGAATTATAGGGGAATTAGTACATGAGGACCAATGCGGATTCATACCTGCCCGAAACACAACCATGAATTTGCGCCGAGTGCAACATGTCATCGCCCAAACTGGGGATGGCACAGAAGCATTCGCATTGTTATCCCTAGACGCCATCAAGGCGTTCGATTCGATCTTTTGGGAATGGCTATTGGCGGTTCTGGAGGGGTTTGGTTTTGGCCCTAGGTTCATAAGGTGGATCAAGATACTCTACACGAAGCCTAGAGCCAGAGTAAAAACTGGGAAGCATGTATCGGAGGTCTGGAACATATGCAGAGGGACCAGACAGGGCTGCCCCCTTTCCCCCATGCTCTACGTACTGGGCCTGGAACCCATTGCAATCTATTTTCGAAAGCAATTTTTTGATGCTGGGATCCGACTGGGAGACACTGACCACATCATTTCTCTCTATGCGGATGATGTCCTATTATTTGTCAAGGACCCATATTATAATGTGCCCACGATGCTGGAGGTCCTAGATAATTTTGCGAAGGTCTCTGGAATAAAATTCAGCAGAGCCAAATCCTGCCTCTTCCCCCTGGCAAGTCTTAAGGGAAAAGAACCATCGGAGCTTCCTTTGGTGGGAATAAGGTGGGAACACACCTCGTTCAAATACTTGGGCATACACATAATGCATTCCCCGGAACAAATGCATGAGCGCAACACTAAAGCTGCTCTCCCGGCCCTGAGGAAATCCATGGCCTTCTGGGCGAAACTCCCCCTATCCATGATGGGCAGGGCCTCCATAACTAAAATGATTGTCCTTCCCAGATTCCTGTACGGATTTCAAAACGTACACTTCTACATCAAAGCGCCCTTCTTTCGCCTATTGGAAACTATCCTGAGAGACTTCCTGTGGGGGAAGGGAAGACGAAAGATAGCGCTTGCCACGTTGTCACTACCGTACACTCAAGGGGGAATCCAACTTCCAAACTTCGAAAAGTACTTCCTAGCAGCGCAGCTTGGCTTTGTCACCAAGTGGCTAGCAGACGATGCCACATCGGAGACGCCACTCCTGCAGCCGCTGGTCTCCCCGTTATACTTGAAAGAACTTCCCTGGGCCCCCACCCATTTGATAAGAAATTCCCCCCTATTGGTCTCGCTTGGACGCAAAATCTGGCATAGGGCAGAATCCCTCGCACACGTCAGACACCAGTACTCCCCAAACATACCGCTTATCTCAGACCTATGCAATTCTCCTGCAGATCTGCAACACCTCAGGCACTGGGAACAGAAGGGGATTTACTCATGGGGGGACTTGTACATGGAGGGGGAATTCATGGAATTCGAAACACTTCAAGAACAAAATGATGTCCACACTGGCCAGTTTCTATGGTACCAGAAACTTAGATCCACGGCACGCGCCAGATGGTCGACATGGCCGGAGGAACCGGACACGAACCCCCTGATCACATTGCTATACGAACTAGGAGAGGGAGGGAGACCAGTGTCACAGATCTACAGCCACTTAAACGACACCCCCAATCCACGCAGTGCTGGGCTAAAATCCAAATGGGAAGCAGACATAGGTCGAGAGTTAACAGACTGTGAATGGGAAAGGGCCCTCATATTTCCTAAAACAGTATCCAGAAACCATAGATTTAGGCAAATACAATTGAACCTTCTACATCGTACATACCTAACCCCATTCAGGCTTGCCAAGCTCCATAATACTCAGAGCTCCAGATGCCCCTGGTGCGAAATGGACAATGCGGACCTGTTCCACATGTTCTGGCGGTGTGCCAAGACACACTCACTGTGGTCCTTCATACAGCAGACAAGCGAAACTCTGGGGCTGACCAGATATGAATGGACTCCTAAGGAGTGCCTACTCGGCACATACCCCAGACCAGCAAAACTAAAACACCTCATTAGATTAATGGACATTATGAGCATTCTGGCTAAGAGGACGATTGCAATGTCCTGGAAGAAACCATCGGGACCACAACCAAAAATCTGGCACAGAGAACTGAAACGATGGGTGCGAGCTGAAACGAAAGCTTGGGAAGAAAGTGTAGCCAGATCCACGGATGCATCGAGTATGACCCTAGATGCCTGGAGAGGGCTTACAGACCCCCTGTTTTACCCCTCTGATGATAAGCCCCCATGAATCACCACAAGCATGCAGTAGAAGGCCCCGAGGACAGGAGCAGAGTCCTCGAGAAAGTCCAGCCATACCTTCATGTGAACCCTCCTAAAGGAAGTCCCCTCACCTCCTGTAAATCCTGACCCTCCCTGAGCCCCACTTGGTACCGACCCCTCAAGAAGCAGACACCTGGAGATAGTTAAAGTTTCTATGTTAAGTTGTTAAGTTATAAATGTTAATAACCTGAGCCGCAATCTGATTTACTGCTTGATAACAGATTTGACAATTTTTCTGTGCTTGTAACAAATAACAAATGCCAATAAACAGATTTAAAAATAAAATAAGGGTGAAAAGAATGACGGACTGTGGGTGTTTTTCCCGATCTCTTGCAGAATATCGGAGAAGAGAGAGAGAGAGCTGCACCCGAGATGCTCTGGGCAAATGAAGACTAGCCGTCACTTTTGCAAAGCTCATCCTTACAACAGACAGAAGAGAAAGCTATATTGGAACCCTGAGCTATATTATCATTTTTTTTTCCCTGAATAAAGGCTGTTTTAGTTTCATATCACTGGCTGCCTGCTTCCTCCTTTACAAATTTGGTGGCAGCGATGGGATATTGCAGCACGCTATGGGGGGCATTATCAAAACCCTAGCTGAAGGACAACAGCAACTCCAACAAATCATCCAGGTCCAGTCTCACCAGGTGCAGACGGACCGCCAAACTATCCAACAAGCCCTACAGCTGCAGGCAGCCAATCAAGATGCACTAAAAAAAGTAACTGAGGCTATGGCAATCAGTAGAGGCAACCCCATGGCTTCTACAGCAGTACTACAAAAGTTCCAAACTGGTGAGGATCCATGTTATTTCTTCAGTCATTTTGAAAGACTTGCTCGCAATGCTCATTGGGCCGTTGAAAAGTGGGGACACTTCATAGCCCCCTTACTGACTGCAACCATGCAAGGTGCATATCAAGCAGCCAATCCAGCCGGGGACAGAGCATACGCGGAAATAAAGAGGACCATACTTGAACGTATGGGCATGGACGAAGCAGTGTATCGGATCAGGCTCAGGGAAACAAAGCTGAAGCCAGGGGAAACACCCCGACAATTGTACTATCGTATTCAAGATCTAACAGAAAAATGGCTAAAACCTTCCAGTAGCAGTATCCAAGACATGGTGGATAAAGTAAAACTGGAACAGTTCACAGATGCTCTACCCTCGCCGATGCAAAGATGGGTGAGGCAACACCACCGACCCACGTTGGCGGAAGCCATTGACATAGCTTCCGCCTTTCAAAAAAGCGGGATCAGACCGCGTACCTACCCCTGATCTTCCATTACCAAGAAGCTCAACCCTAAAAACCCAGGGAACAGTAGAACAAAGGCCGCTATGAATGGAATCCAAGCCCATGCCATGGCCAACAATAAGCCGGCAGTCTCAATGTTTTGACTGTGGGGAACGGGGGCACATAGCAAGGTTCTGCCCCAAGAAACCTAAACCTGCTGAACCAATGGAAATCGGATTTGTTCAAGGAAGAGGGTATCGGAGGAGCCGAGAACCCTACTTCCTAAACGTACGTGTGGATGGAACACCCCGCCAGGCCCTCCTTGACAGCGGAAGTGACCAAACAGCCATCAGACCGGAAGTAAGTGGGGAAGGGGTTGGGTTACATGGGGACACTAAGTCATATCCAGCCAAAGAAGTTACAATAGAGGTAAAAGGGGTAGAGTCTAAGATGTAGGTTGCCATTATGCCTCATTTACCAATGCCGGTACTCCTGGGGACAGACCTTCCCTCCTTTCGGGATTGTGAAAAGGATGCAGAATGGTTGAAAACAGCTCCCTTTTCACAAATAGATCTAAAACGCCCTTCACAAGGCCCCCCAAGAAAAGTAGAAGCGAAGTAAGAAGGGGAAAAAAAAGAATGGGCAGAAGAAAATAAATTCACGGGGGTCATAGACTGGTTACCAGATGATAAACAACCTACTTTTCGAAGTGAATTAGGCACCGACCCCACATTAAGAACCACCTGGGAACAGGTCATTGCCCATCCAGAGAAGGGTACGACCTATCCATGGTTTAAGTCTTCAAAAGGTCTACTGTATCGGGTTACTCAAGATAGAGGAGACCTAGCGGTGGAACAAACGCTGGTACCCCTGAGTTTCAGGTCAACTATCTTGAAATAAGCACATGATGAGACAACAGGTGGACATTTGGCAAGGGAAAAAACTCACGAAAAAGTGTTGAAAAGGTTTTATTGGTCAGGAGTTTTTCGGGATGTAGCAAAGTATTGTGAAGAATGTGTTGTCTGCCAGAAAACCAACCCCGAATGCCTCCCAAAGCCCCCTTGCAACCTTTGCCTCTAATAAATGAACCTTTTTCCCGAATAGGGATGGATATCGTGGGTCCATTAGATTCTAACAGCCATGGCCACCAATATATCCTAGTCATTGTGGACTACGCAACGAGGTACCCTGAACCCTTCCCCATGAGAGGAACAAGTACAACACAGGTCTGTAACCTACTGGTACCTTTTTTTTGTCGGGTGGGACTACCCGCCGAAATAATTACCGACCAATGAAGACATTTTGTATCTGGGGTAATGAGGAGGGTATGTCAACAACTAAACATACGACAGATCCGCACAACAGTCTACCATCCACAGACAGATGGTCTGGTCGAACAGTATAATAAGACCATTAAGCAAATGTTAAAGAAGGTGACCGGACCCATGGGCGCTTACTGGGACAGAGAACTACCATGGGTACTCATGGTATTAAGAGACACCCCACAGTCCTCCACCGGGTTCTTCCCGTTTTAACTGTTGTTTGGACACAAACCTGGAACAGTGCTTGACATAGCTCAAAGAGAATGGGAAGACCAGGAGGAAGAGACCCAACTTACTGACTATCTTATACATCCTCGGGACAACCTAACCAAACTAAGAGAATTGGCCAGGGAAAATCTCAGCAAATCCCAATTGACTCAAGATAAGTACTACAATCGCACTACCAGGGTACGAACCTCCCACAAAGGATATAAGGTACTGGTGTTATTGCCCACATCGTACAATAACATGTTGGCCCAGTGGAGGGGTCCATATGCAGTGGTAGCAGTGCTTGGACCTGTAAATCACTTAATAGAACAACCCGACTGGAGGGAAAAAACCAAGAACTATCACATCAATCTCCTGAAAGAATGGAAAAAGTCCAGTAAAACTCTGATGGGGATGAATGCGGTGATTCAGGACATACAGAACAGCGAGGCAGAACCCACCACACTCCAGACGGTTCTATGGGGTCCTGAATTAACGGAAGAGAAAGAAAAAGAATTAATGGATTTTTGTACACCTTTAGGTGATGTTTTCTCTTTTTACCCTGGTAGGACATCACTGGTAGAACATCTCATTGAGACCCTACCAAACCAGTTTGTCAGAATAAGACCCTACCGGCTTCCAGAAACCAAAAGGGCAGCAGTTCAGGCAGAAGTTGAAGAGATGTTGAAATTGGGAGTAATAGAAAAATCAACAAGTCACTGGTCCTCCCCGATAGTGCTGGTGCCCAAACCGGATGGCACCACCCGGTTTTGTATGGACTATCGAAAACTTAATGACATCTCCACCTACCAAGCCTATCCTATGCCTTGTATAGACGAACTGTTGGAACGGCTTGGAGCAGCACAATATCTTACCACTATCGACATCACCAAGGGCTACTGGCAGATACTATTAAGGAAAGAAGACAAGAACAAAACCGCCTTCTCCACCCCATCGGGGTTGTACCAATTTACTGTCTTGCCTTTCGGTCTTCACAGTGCTCCAGCCACTTTCCAGGCATTGATGAACCAAGTTCTGGCATCTCATGGTGATTATTGTTCGGCCTACTTCGATGACATTATAGTGTTCAGCAATAGCTGAGAAGAACACCTTGACCATCTGGAAAAAGTCATAAAAGAGTTGAACACAGCAGGCTTGAAAATCAATCCAAGAAAAACGACCATTGGAGCCCAACAGACACGGTATCTGGGATATCTGGTTGGAGGTGGGAAGATTCGACCCCAACTGGATAAAGTTGAAGCCATTTTGAAACTACCAATGCCAAGCAACCAGAAACAGATCCAGGCTTTTTTGGGATTTGTGGGATATTACAGGAGGTTTATTCCTATGTTTTCTTCAGTTGCAGCCCCCTTCACGGAAGCTCTGAAAAGTACCTACAATAAAACCATCCACTCTGACAAGGAAGCTCTTCGGGCATTTAATCACTTAAAAAAATCTATCTCAGTCCTACCAGTTCTGTGTTGTCCGGACTTCAAGAAAGAATTCTACATACAGACAGACGCCTCTGGTTCTGGGTTAGGTGCAGTACTCTCACAGGGAGTGGAAGAGGACCTATATCCCACTGCCTTTATTAGTCGAAAACTCCTACCCCATGAGGAGTCCTACTCAACTGTGGAGAAAGAGTGTCTGGCAATCAAATGGGCCGTGGAAACACTGCGATATTATCTATTAGGCCGGACATTCACTGTATTCACGGACCATGCCCCGTTACAGTGGTTGGCTGTACAAAAAGATTCTAACCAGCGTCTTCTGAGGATGTTCCTCACTTTACAAGCTTTTTACTTCAAAACGGTGCATAAGCCTGCGTCTTTCCAGGTGGTCACGGATTATCTTTCCAGGAGCATTGATTGACCCGAACGGCTTGAGTCTTCGCGGGGGTGTGGTGTGAACGGAAAGAAGTGAGTGCAAGGAAAAAGGACAGACGGAGGGGCTGCCGAAGTTGGAACACCGCGGTAGCGAAGGGAGACAATGTGAGAGCCTGCTCAGTGCAAAACACTGAAAGTGGGAAAAACAATGATGTCTCTGGGTTCCTGGGGCTAACCAACATGCGGCTGACGGCAGCGAGACACCTGGAACCGAGGTCACAGGAGACCCGAATGAGAATTCCCCGCAGTACCCGCTCCCACGTTTTCTACATATCCCTTGAACATCATTCCTGACAAAGGACAAGACAGGACCAAGGGTAACAGTGCCGTACGCGCTCACGCGTCCCCTCCAGCTGCATACCACACGGTCCGCCTTCCAACACAGCAGGAAAACACAACAGACATTAACGAAACAGTAACTTTTTCCCAGTTCCACACCTATCACTCACCTTCCTTGTTGAGCTACAGTGCTCCGGGAGCCTTGGCGGTGCCTGCTCGCTTGGAGACGGGGGTTCCCCATGGTTTTCCGGCATTGACGGTTGAGGCGGTGTGGCAACCTTCGATCAAAGAGAAAGGGGGCGGGGCTTACGTGGATATTTATAGTGAAACAGAGCATAGACTTCCTGATTGGTCCAGCCGACTCCAGCACCTATAGAAGGGTGAAAGGAATGACGGACTGTGGGTGTTTTTCCCGATCTCTTGCAGAATATCAGAGAAGAGAGAGAGAGCTGCACCCGAGACGCTCTGGGCATACGAAGACTAGCCGTCACTTTTGCAAGGCTCATCCTTACAACAGACAGAAGAAGAAAGCTATATTGGAACCCTGAGCTATATTGTCATTTTTTTTTCCTGAATAAAGGCTGTTTTAGTTTCATATCCCTGGCTGCCTGCTTCCTCCTTTACAGCGAGCATTACAAAGAGCATATTTAATGCCCCAAAATGAAAGTAATATAGAAAGAAATACATTGCTGTGTTATACGGCTGGTGACTAGTAACATGGGACCCATTGCTGCTACCCTCCACCTCCCCCCTCTCAGACTCGTTGCCCCTTTCCGCTGAGAAGGATGAAAGGCCCTGACGCCATCTCTGGTGTTATAGGACATTCTGAATACAGACACTATTAATTACTAATGCGTTAGTGCCCTGTTCGAAGGGCTGGAATGGGGGCAACGGCCCGGCAGCCCTCGTTATAGGCCTGATCGAAGCGAGGACCTATAACGAGAGCACAGGACGTTAGCCTCGTTCCAGCCCTTGAAACGGGTGCTAACGCTATTAAAAAGGAACGAGCAGTGGGGGGAAGATGGCGCTGCGGGGCAGGGGAGGCAGCCTGCGCGTTCTGTGGAACGCGGGCTGGGATCGCCGGTTTCAGCCCGTGATCCACGGAACCTGATTATTGGCTGCTCCCCCCTCAAACTCTCCATGCAACACCGCCCCGGGTGCTAATAGTCATTAGGGAAACAAGCATTATATATACTAGTGGGCTTTATGGAAACTAGTAATGTGCATGAATTGGCATGATGGTAACTGGCAGCATGCATTATTAGGGATTGTGGAACCTGCTAGTGTGCATTGCTGCATATAATGGTAATAGGTGTCTTGCACTAAATGGTGCACTATAGAAATGAGCAACCTGGAAACTGGCAATGGTTGATACTGTGTATATAGGAATCTGGATTGGTGTATTGCTAGGAATTATGGAAAGTGACAAGGAACTGAGCATTACTGGACACTGGGCGACCTGTATTAAATGAGGCATAATGGACATGTTCAATGGCGCTTAAATGCACACAGGCAATACATACTCATAAGGAGGAACGCGAACAAATTAAAACATACATGTATTTAAACAAAGTGGAAACTTTGCAGCACCATTGCCAGTGTGATGTGTTGAGCTCTTCTTTAGTAGTGCTGTAGATTACAATACAGCACGTGCTTCATCCCACTGGCTTGCCACTCAGCAAACGGACCCACCAGCCAGGTTCAAATTCGCGCTGCCTCAGCCTATCCCATGCAGGAACACGAAGAAATGAAAACGGATGGCCAGCACTGCTGTCTCTGCTGGGTTACAGCTTGCATTCGTCTCTGGGTGATTGCCAGCAGGTGCCTGAACCGCTCTGTCTGCAGTGCCTTGATCAAAGCGTCTGACAGGGCGAGCTGCTCGGACTGTGCTATAAGTAGGGTGACCAGACGTCCCGATTTTGCCGGGACTGTCCCGGAATTTGGAACCCTGTGCCACTTTGTCAAGAGTATGTTTCCTTTGGAAACTGCAGCGGTCCCGTCTTTGATAGTATTGTCTTCATAGCTGGCAGGCAGGAATGCAAAATCTCGCAAAGAAGAAATGCTGCATTTTACAACTTAAAGTGTTGGCTTGTGGTAATTTACTGATACACTAATTTTAATATGTGCTTATTTGAACAGTAACACTTTAACACCCTTCTCCTCCATCCACTACTGAAGTGTAGTGCCTTGACAGCCACTTTCAAGAGTTAGTCCTACCTTTATGTTAGTTGCACTGTCCCGGTTTTTTACTTTTTAAATCTGGTCACCTTAGCTATAAGGAAGTGCTCGGACTTTGTAAAAGTCCATGCCTCTCTGCCGCGTCAGTTACACAACAGTCATCGCATAAGCTAACATGACATATGCAAAAGACACAGGGCTACTCAAAACATAATGTTGGCACTTGAGGTGCATGTACGTCATCGCCACTTAATGGCACGTTCCACATTTTGGTTCTGCAAGTAGTGACCCACTGGCTGCTCAGGCTATCCTCGACGCCTACAGCTTTACGACCTTCCTAAATGGCAGTGTTGAACTACGGAATCCTCTTTCAATGTAATGTGGTTGAAAGCCCTGCACCCCACTCGGAAACAGTACCGTGGTTCCTAATTTGATGGCGCCTGGTGATGAGCCAGGGGGCACTCTTCTACTGTTTTTTTCCCAAGGTTCTAATAGGCTTAAGCAGTGCCCGCTGGACTGCTGATTGGATGATGAATGCTTCTGATTAATCACGCACAACTCACGGGCCCAATTTCCAAGTGGCCGCTCTGCCAACTGATTAGGGATCAATCGAAGCCGCTCCACTGTCTAAAGGCCAAAACACTCCTTTTATTTGCACACTCTGGGTCCTGAAAACAGGCGCTGATTTGATCAGAAAGGTGTACTTTTGAAAAAGTTATTTTAGGAATCTTTTAGGATATGTGCAATGCTGATCTTTACCCTTGATCGTGTCAAAGCAGAAGGTTCCTTGGTTGTGTCGGGCCTTCTGGGTCCTAAATAGGAGAATGTATCTGGGAGAGATGGCCCTAAATAGGGGTAGGCGGTAGAAGGTTTTGACTTGTGAAAGACCTGAAATGGTGCCCTTTGGGGAGTTCTGGGTTAAAAGAATTCCCCCCTGGTAGACTTTTGGGTGGGGCGAGTGTGCCTCTCCTGATCTGTAAGTAGCTGTGGGGCAGCGTGGTCAGGCAAGATGGAGTGGGTCTGAGCAGCACACCTGTAAGGGAGAGACAAACACAACTCGCGGCAGGATAGCTCAGCGGCAACGTGCTCGCCTTGGAAGCAAAACACCACGAAGCAACACAGGTTCAATCCCCATGTCCGCACTTAAAAACCTCTGGCTATTTAAGCGCATTATAAATACGCAACTAAGGCAAAAACAATTACCCAACTTAAAAAAAAAAAATCCTTGAACAGCGCCGCCGCCGTGTGAGCGCTATAAAAAAAAATGCAAAAAAAATAAATAACTCTCTCTCAAGCCTTGGTCAATTTGAATATACCATAATAATACCTCTGCAATTGTGCTGTACCCATTGGCGGAAGTAAAAGCTTCCCTAAAGACACAACCTATACGCCCTTTTTCACAATAGGTTCCTACTAGTACTTGCGCTTCCAACCCTGTTACTTTACAGGAGCAAGGTCCTGCTCGCTTTTCCGTTCTTCCCAACCCTGCGTGTTTGTCATGTTCAGCTAACACAGAGCCTAGGGCATCCCGCGTGGACCTGCTGCCAACCGGTCCCATTGCATTTACCTGTCTATCTTGTTTTATTTTATCAGGTGCCCATCTTATTGTACTCTTCTCGTCTGAGTGACATCTTCCTGCCATCTTTCAAATCTGATGCTAGCTTACCCCTCTCAATGGAGCCTGCTGAAGAGCCTTCATAGACCCCTAATTTCCGCCCTGACCTTATTTGTCCCTAGCCCTTTAGAATCATAATTGACACCCCACATCGCATTTTCCTCCGCAAGTCGCTTTGCAGTGTCTGCGCTTCTTTCAGTATCTAAGTTGGTCATTCTGTAACGGGCAGAGCAGTAAAGCAAGGAGTAAAACCAAGGCGTAAAGCGATTATGCCCTGGTTTACCGTGGAAGGGCATTCTCCTTCCCTTTTAAGGCAGAGAAGGGGCATGAAGAGGAATTAGCACCCTCGGCGGGGGAGCCAGCCAATCATGTGGCTCGAACCACCGGTAGAAGCCCACATTCCATGCCGCATGACGGCTGACTCGCTCCGCCGCCATCTTCCCCCTCCCTCCGCCCCATGTTATTTTCTCTTTATGGACTCCCACCCCGCACTTACCTTATTTCGTCTGCAGCAGCCCTCGCTGACACACTCGCACCTTCCTCTCAGCAAGAGGGGCTCTGTACGCCCGTCTCATTGTAGTAAGGAAAATCCTTTTGTTTTCAGCACCCCGAGTTAACGCTTTGGTAACCCGGGGTGCTAATAGCCTTCCTCCACCATTCCAGGTGCTGGAATGGGAGATGAACGTCACATTAATATTTCTGCTATGGTTTCCTCCTCCGTCTTCAAAGTGCACTACATTTCACGCCTACGTGAGATTTTAATGTAGGCATGCAGTAACGGATTCCTACGGCATTCACCTCAATTTAGCACCTACTAAAAGCAGGCGCACTCCATAGGACACCATTGTAAATGCCATTTACACAGTGTAATTTGCAGGCAGCATGTACAGTTTACAAAATGGAGTGTTAAACCAAAGAGTAAACGTATTTTCACCAGTTTTTTCTCTTTGGGAGTCCACGTCATCCAATGAGCACATTTTGTAACTTTACCCCTCAGTATGTTCATAAGAACAGTCACAATAATATTTTCTTTTTAGTTTTATCGAAAGTGTGATCTATAACCTGAAACTATTGCATTAAAGTTCACACGGAAGAGAATGGAGGGACTCATTGCTTTTAAATAATAATAATAATGTATTTATTATATAGCGATACCCACCGATTGACTGCTCATGGCCATGCCAACCCCTAACGATCTTCCCATCTACCACTACCCTCCACACTCTGCTCAAAGCACACCCTTCTGGGATTTTTAACTAGCTCTATCATGCAGTAACATGTTCTGCAATACAGGACCTGCCAGTGTTATTTCTAAGCAGTCTTCTCCAAGTTAATGGTTTAAGTGCCACTGTAAATGAGCTCCTCCTGTAATAAAAATGTCTCAACCAACTTTGCCTTTGGCCACTTGATTTATGTGATATGTGTTTCCTTGCATTGATTCTTTACACAGAAGTCTTGTTAAAAACAATCACTGTCAAAGGGAATATTGGCTGCTTGCTTATTGGTGTTGGACATTTTCCAGTCACTAACATCAACTTCCCAGGTACTCCCTACATTTTCCAGCTTTTTCCATTTCATGGCGTAGTCGTACCATTTTGGCAGTGATTGGGTGAATGTGATTCTCAAGGCCTTCCCAAAAACCCAAGCTGGGTTTTCAATGCTTGTTCTCCCTTTTAAAGGATTTAGTTTGATCTTGTGAAGTGTTAGCCTGGCTTGACAGTTTTCCTTTAGGATTCTTCTTCTTTGGAAACAATGGGCACCCCCAGGTCTTATATTCATTCTCCTTGCTCTTCTCATTGATTGTGGGTTTCCTGAAATCAGTTCCTTTCTGTCGCCACCTACTCTTCTATGGTGCCCCATAAGGCTCATTCTTTGGCCACGCATCTTCTGTTATCTTCTGGAACATACCATTGGCATCTGTTATTACTTGGTTTGGCTTAGATTTGCATTTTCTATTTCGGACTCATTTTATGCTAGTCTAGCTCTTTGCCTTACAGCTACTTCAGTTTGGCTTGGAACGCGCCATCTACGTATTAACCCATTCAAGGCTGAAATTCCCCAGTTGCATGCTCCCAATTCATGTTTCCCACCTCCATCCACCTTGTTTCTTCCATCACTCATGTCACTTGTAATACTAGTAGGTAATATGCTGATAACAGATTCCAGCAGTCACATGGTCTTGCTGCCTTTACGTGGATGATTTTAAGAACATGGAATCATTTCTTTCATTTCCCTAGAAAAACCTATTATCACACTCTGGTTACAGCAAGCTTGCATTAGTGTTGTTCTTTTAATATCAGTTTGCTCGCTATGCTTCAGTACCAGGTTATGAGTGGGAGTCTGGGGTACGGTCTTCTGCATGACAGCACAGGGAGCCGTTGGTATCATGACGCTGTGGGTGGCAAGCATTGCACGGTGGCCCCGGGCATTAGGACCTGCATGGCTCACTGGAAATAGATGTCACCCGGTTAAAGCATCCTACAGACTTGTCTTTGCCTATCTCCGGCTTGTCCTTGCAGATCTCCGACTTATCCTTGCAGGCCTCTAATTTGACCCTGCAGATCTCTGACTTGTCCTTGCAGACCTCTGATGTGTCCTTTCATAACTCCACCATGTCCTTGTAGACTCCTGACTATCCTTGAAGACCTCTGACTTGCTCTTGCAGAGCTCTGACTTGCCTTTGCAGACCTTTGACATGTCCCTACATACTTCTGCCTTGCCCATGGAGACTTCTGACGTGAATCTGCATACCTCCTCCTTGCCCTTATATACCTCTGACTTTTCCTTTCAGATCTTCAACTTGTCCTTGCAGATCTCTTGCTTGTCCTTGTAGACCTCTGTCTGCACTTTCAGATCTCTGACTTGCCCTTGCATACATCTGACCTGTCTCTGCATACCCTCACCTTGCCCTTGCAGACCTCCCATGTGTCCTTGATGATCTCTGGCATATCCTTGCAGACCTCTGATGAGTCCCGGCATACCTCTACCTTCCTATGAAGACCTCTGGCTTGTCCTTGCAGATCTCCAACTTGTCATTGCAGACGTCCGGCGTAGCCTCTGACTTGTCCTTGCAGACCTCTGACTTGTCCTTGCAGATATCTGACATTGCCTTTCAGATCACCGACAATCCTTACAGACCTCTGATGACGTGTCCTTGCTGGCATGCACTTGCAGACCTCTGACTTGTCTTTGCAGCTCTTCGACTTGTCCATGTAGATCTCCTACTGCCATTCCATACCTCTGACCTGCCCCTGCAGACCTCTGGCTTGCCATTGCAGAACTCTGACTTGCCTTACAGCTGTCTGACTATCGTTGCAGACCTCCAGCTTGCCCTTGCAAACCTCTGACTTGCCCAAGCAGACCTCTCACTTGCCCTTGCAGACCTCTGACTTGCCTTTGCTGACTTGTCCTTGCAGACCTCTGATTTGTTTTTGCAGATCTTTGACATGACCTTGCAAATCTCCTCTTTCCGTTGCAGACCTCCGAATTGCCCTTGCAGAATTCTGACTGTCCTTGCAGACCTCAAACCTGCCCCTGCAGACCTCTGACTTGCCATTGCAGAACTCTGACTTCCCTTACAGATCTCTGACTATCCTTGCAGACCTCCAGCTTGCCCTTGAAAACCTCTGACTTGCCCTAGCAGACTTCTGACTAGCCCTTGCAGACTTCTGACTTGCCTTTGCTGACTTGTCCTTGCAGACCTCTGACTTGTCTTTGCAGATCTTTGACTTGTCCTTGCAAATCTCCTCTTTCCGTTGCAGACCTCCGAATTGCCCTTGCAGAACTCTGACTGTCCTTGCAGACCTCCAACTTGCCCCTGCAAACCTCTGATTTGCCCTTGCATACCTCTGACTTGCCCTTGCAGCCCTCTGACTTGCCCTTGCAGACCTCTGAGTATCCTTGCAGACCTCCAACTTGCCATTGCTTGCAAACCTCTGACTTGCCCTAGCAGACCTCTGACTTGCCCTTGCAGACCTCTGACTTACCTTTGCTGACTTGTCCTTGCAGACAGGGCGTAGCCCATGGCCAGGCCAAAATCATGTGCAGTCCCTGGGGGCTGTTTTCTGCCCACGTCTGGGCCAGTTTTAAAACATTAATAATAATTTGAAAAAATACATATTTTTTAAAACAAACAAGAAGCACCAGCAACAGCATAATTCATCAAAGCAAGGTAACAGATGTTACCTTGCTTTTATGATTGGTTTGCATGCATGATATGTGCATCATAAATTATGATGCCTGCATCATTCACATGCTGATGCAGCATGCAGCCAACTTTGCACCAGACCTGCATATGAACTTAACTGGTCTGCTGATCAATCTCAGTTACCAGCTTAATGGTATCCACTACAGAATAATTTCTCATTTTACTATAGCCGATATGATAGCTCAGTGTGTTTAGTGCTCGCTGCTGTGATGTGTGTGTGATCTGCAGGTTCGAATCCCAGCAAGCCCATCTCAGCCTTTCATCCTTCTGAGGTCGATAAATGAGTACCAACACAGGTTGGGTGATATTGTGTGCATATTTGTTCAATAAAAACGAGCTTAAGCATAAGTGCTATACAATAACATTTTATCATTTGGCATTGGATGTCTGCTTGAATTCACGTTAATTTTACAATGGATCTATACACACAGATATTAATGATACATATGGTGATCCATTCTTGTATGAAATGTATATCACATTAGTGCAAGAATAACCATATTTTTCGTAGTGTACTTAGGAACAATGCTATTTGATGCCATTTGCTGTTTCGTCAAGGGGTGAAAGGTCGCGTTTCATCGCTTCCCGGGATGTCACTTTCGGGTGGGGTCAAATGGCATCACTTACGGTGATGTCATCAGATGTCAAGGGTCGTGAGGAGAGGGCGCCACTTTTTGAGGCGAGGGGTGGGACACTTTTTCTTGTGTGTCCAGACCTATTTCTTGTCCCAGTCTGACCCTGCTTGCAGACCTCTGACTTGTCTTGCAGGCCTCTGACTGTCCTTGCCCACCTCCGACTTGCCCTTGCAAACCGCTGATTTGCCCTTGCTTACCTCTGACTTGCCCCTGCAGACCTCTGAGTATCCTTGCAGACCTCCAACCTGCTCTTGCAAACCTCTGACTTGCCCGAGCAGACCTCTGACTTGCACTTGCAGACCTCTGACTTGCCTTTGCTGACTTGTCAATGCAGACTTCTCTGAGTATCCTTGTAGACCTCCGACTTGACCTTGCAAACCTCTTATTTGCACTTGAAGACCCCTGACTTGTCCTTGCAGACCTCTGACTTGTTGTTGCAGATCTCCGACTTGCCATTGCAGACCCCTGACTTGCCCTTGCAGATCTCTGACTTGTCCTTGTAGACCTCTGACTTGTCTTTGCAGATCTCCGACTTGTCCTTGCAGATCTCCAACTTGCTCTTGCAAACCGCTGATTTGCCCTTGCATACCTCTGACTTGCCCTTGCAGACCTCTGAATTGCACTTAAAGACCTCTGACTGGCCTTTGCAGACGTCCGACTTGTCTTTGCAGATCTCTGACTTGTCCTTGCAGATCTCCAACTTGCCATTGCAGACCCCTGACTTGCATTTGAAGAACTCTGACTTGCCCTTGCAGACCTCTGAGTATCCTTGCAGACCTCTGACTTGACTTTACAAACCTCTGACTTGCACTTGAAGACCTCTGAATTGTCCTTGTAGACCTCCGACTTGTCTTTGCATATCTCCGACTTGTACTAGCAGATCGCCGACTTGCCATTGCAGACCCCTGACTTGCCCTTGCAGATCTCGACTCTTCAATGCAGACAGCCGACTTGGCCCGGGCCCTTGTTTATTGTGTTCAGTCCGCTACCCTGCATCTATCCCCCTCCATTGTTTGAAAAATGCTTAGCCTGCACTTACCCCGTTTTGCGCGCAGCGAAGCCTGGAATTATTTCTCCCTGAAGCCCGGGAAGAAAACGCGCCCAATGTTCCCAAATGCTATTATCTCTTTTTGTTATTAGAATAAAACCGCAAGGAGAGCTTACAAAGGCTTACTTAAACCATCTCATTTATTCTCTTCTCCAATTTATATTCATACGCATTTTATCATTCCTATTGTAGTCTGTGCTCCGAGCACTTCAGTGAATTATGTGGTCACATTTATTTATTTGGGTCTTTGAAGCGTGGCCTCGCAACTGGAATTCTGCTCCAGAGCAAAATCAGCAAAAAAACAAGACTTACCGTATGAAGACATGACAGTGTGGCAACTACTCTAGCTGGTGGCAAGCAGGACTGTGCACTACACGGTGTCTTCTGCTAGATCAGGGTTCTCCAAGTCCCTCCCCCTGGAGCCAAAGCCACTCCATGTTTTCATGATATCCACACAAAATGTATTGGAATGCAATGAATCTCAAGGAGAGCTATTCACATAGTCAGTGGTTATCCTGAAAATCTGGCACTGAGACCCCTAGGCTAGATTAATGTTGATCCATAGGTCACAGTTATTGTCTTCACAGGTTATTGCACTTTGTGTCCCAACACAGAGATATATTTACTGAATGTGTCTTCGGATGGTGTCGCGGAGGGGCCTCACTTTCTGTTGTTTTACTTTGCTCTTTTAGGCACGAGAGGCATTTTCCAGGAGCCACCAAAATGGTATTACTTGGCCATAAAATGGCAGCAGCTGGAAAAAAAGATTATAGATTCTAGTGCCTGGGCATGTTATGGCGCTGCGTGGCAAATGACTGCTTAATGGCTATTAGGTAAAAACGGTTGGCTTTGCTATACTTGTTTTTAACAGAAATTCTGCGCACGGTGCAGAAGCAATGCCAAACATATTGCTTCTAAAGCCAGTGGCTGAAGACACACTTGGTTAAGACATTTTTGATACAGCAGAAACTGATTTACAGCTGCATTGAAGCCATTACCTTTGAGAAGACTACTTGGAAATAACACTGACATGCCCTTAAAATCTTAGAGCTTGCTCAAAGAGAGCCCAGGGAGGGAGGAGTTTTGGGAAGGGAGGGACAGGTAGTGTGTGGGAATGGCAATGGGGACTAGCATGGCAATAGGCATTTAATTCCCTCCTCACATCCCATTTCACTTCACTTCTCATTCCAATAGTTGTGTCTTGTAGGCAGCCCTTACAGTGCCACCTAATATCCACAACTAAAAGGAGGGCATCTTTAGCCAAAGGGTGTCAGTACCAGTTTTTAAGAGTGAGTTGGAAGTCCATTCACAGGCAGAATCCTAGATTCAATTACATTTTTTCATGAAGTACATGAATGTACGGTCATCCCATCAAAAATGAAGTAAAAACCAAATCACTGCTTTATTAATAGAAGTTAAAATAGATTTGCAGCCATGCAATCAGAAAATCATCTGCAAAGGGATTATTTTCTAAATCCACCAGAAGTTAATTGAGAACTGGATTTAGTGCTTTCTGATCCAGTGTTCATCAAGGATTGAATCCCCTGCCTTTCTACCAGAAGTTCCAGGCGTGCGTTTTTAGGTTAAGGGGGCTAAGCAGGCAGCTTTGTTTTGGCAACATGCTTTTCATCTGGCCAAGCCATATTGACCAATTCTACTTTTGGGAACTTCTCTTATTTAATCCTACTTTCTATTGGACCATAACCCTGAGTTTATGGCCCTTTGGAACGTGCATATGTCATAAATGAGATTACACCAGAATAATTTTGAGTCCAAATAACCGACGTACTTAAGAAGATGGCAAGTTACTGTTTTATTAACAATTATCTAAAACACGGAGGTTACAACAAACGTCAACGGACGTACACTCAGTGTCCCAATGATCTCGATGAAAAATACAATTCTTATACTCAATTATGCGTCAGAGCGACATCATATTACATGGCAATAGTGAAAAACCTGTCAAGGGTCGGGATTGGTTAAGGGAGGCATCTAGATGTACACTTTTATAGGAGCTAATATTGTTGTTGGCTGTCCTTTATCAAGTGGAAAACATATGCCTACCTCTTAAAACATGTCATTTCAGAAACATCAGATACACAGTTTCGTATTAGTCGTACGAGCTATAAGGTCCTTACAAGCTATACGGTCCTTAATTATACAGACTAATACAATTGGGTGGAATGCTTGTGCCATGTCTGGTACATTCAGTTCATTTAGCAGCATGTACCACACACCCAGGTGCAGGGAGATAGGACATGAAGCTACCCCACCACCCAATTAGCTTTGCATCTCTCATCACCCATGCCTTCTGCCATGAAATTGTCTTTGTACTTGGCCTATTAGGGTATTCTCGTCTTTGGGAATGCACGGGAGCGAGGGCACTCGCTATCGTGCCTGGAACTCCAAGTTCAAGCTCTATTTCCATCCTTGGCTCACGTGACAGGAGACCACGATCTGTTCCATTGTACAGCTTTTCAATGCTTTAAATGAATTCAAACTTGGCATCCAATGTGTTCTTTCTTGCACCTTAATGTGAGAAGGTTCATCCTCTGCACACGCGTTCTTCTTTAGAGTAGATAGCTGACCTCAATTTCTAGGATCTTGACATCGGCCAGGCAGCCTCGCCACGCAGCTCCATGAGCCAGCTAGTCTACTGTGACACAGCATCCCATTCTCCCTTCATGGTTTCTGGCTTACTCATTTCATGACACCAGTGTCCAGTTTCTGTACAATGGTGGCTTTGCCTGCATTCTATTCACTACTCATTGCTAGCCTATACAATTACTTGATCTATCTTGCATTTTATTGTCTGTACATTTATAGAACTTCTGTTTTCTGCAGCAATTTGTTAATGTGTAATCATCTTCTTATCCACGTTGATAGTTTACACAATTCTTTACTTCATCATTTGTCCTCTAGGATCCATGCATTGTCTTAATTTAATATCTCGGGACATCATGTGCACTTTCTTATGATATCATCAGTTCATTTACTTAGCTCTTTCTCATATAGCTTCAGGGCGTTCCTCCTGTAGGTTGTCATCACTTTGGGGGTACATTCGATAGGGCTGTCTCAATGGGTATCTCCTTCCAAATACTTTCTGAGCTATTGGTATGATAGCTGGTGTCAGGCAAGGCACAGTCTCATGTCTCGAATACATGGGAGTTAGGCGGGCAGGATCTCCTGCAGATGCATACAGCTGTTCCTCTACATTCCGCCCACCAGTCCAGTCCTCGACCATCTCCTCAAATGTTCCTGCTTCTTTGTAACTTCTCATGAAGAAGTGTTTCTTGGGTGTCCATATCTTTGTGACTGCCCCTCAGGGTGCCCGCTGTTTTAATGTGCTCATCCACACTCCAGGTCATGTAATTGCATTGTCCATTCAGAATACAGTAGACCCAACATGCCACGTAATTCTTATGATCCTTCGGATACCAGAAATGTGTTCCTTCAAGTGCCACAATACTTGCTTTCATGTAATCTCTGATGGCATCATCGGTCAGCACGTTGTCTTCAGGTTCATCCTTTGAGTCAAGCATAATCTTCATTCCTACTGCTTTCTTGGCTGTTTTCTTACATTTTCCAATTATTATCCTTTTCATACAGAATCCAAATATTATTATCACCAATATTGCTCTCAGGAACTTAAATAAGTTTGCCATCCAATAAGGAATCCATGAAAACAGGAGTGTGAACCAACTGTCATCTTCAATGACCTCTGTCTCATCCACCATTTTTATGTGTAGATCTGTCAACATTGATATGGCCTCTGTCAAGGTCCTGTTCTCACCGTCATGAGATGGTATTAATGTGCAACATGATGGCCTGATCATGGCACAAACACCTCCTTCCATTGCTGTAATCATGTCGAGGACATAACTACTCTGGAGGGTCACCAGGCATGAACATAGATGCGAACATCACCACAGTTCTGCTGAACAGTTTGTGCTCATCAGGAATGTCTTCATAAGCCATTAGTGAATGCTGTGAGAAATAACTTCGATCTCTTCATCCGCTGGAGCTCTAGTGACCTCTTTCTTCTCAGGTGATCGTCCACTTTTGGATATTCTTCAATCTTCAGGTCTCTTTGTGGAATCACTAATGCTGGAACATGGATATATACCAAGGGACACACTCCACCCCAATTCCTGGGCAGTTTCATATATGCTCTAGATCAGCAAGCCCAATATCAATCCACTAAGACAGCCATCCCTCTCCTCATTCCTGGAACGTCAATTGTTTCGTGCACCCCTTATTATGTCCAACTTAATTGTTTCCTTTGCTTTGAAAGCACAGTGTTGCATTAATCAGTGGGACTACAGACACAGAGCCTGCTTCATTTTCCACCGATGTCAGCAGTTTAGAGTGCTTAGTCCAAGACTTCAGACACTCATCATTCACCTTCTGTACTCCTTGCACTGCTTCCTTCCTCAGCAGATGAGCTGCACAGGACATCATTCCACATTTCCATCCTTTGTTTGTACTCACTCATCCATAGATCAGTAGTTGTGAATGTTCCCAGCATCCAGGCATCCCAGTCTTTTCCGTCATATCAGAACAGTTCATTCTTTTCATTTCTTCAACAATCACCTTGTCTTGTCCTGCAGCAGGATACACAAGCATCCTGTCTGTCAGTCCAGGCTCTTTCTCCAATTGTGTTGTCTTGTCTTAATATAATCATCCTGGTATGGAAATGACTGTCTTGATCTCTATTGCAAGGTTGCCCAATTCCCTTGAAACTGTCCTCTATTAGTACATTCTGCTAGATGATTGAAGCACTTTGCATTGTGTGCTGACATCTCTTTAGCAATGAAATGTTTTACTTTATTCATTGCATAGAGGATGAGTGAGTATACATAGCAATTTTCAACAGATGCTCTCTCCCCCACCCTCCTTTTACATGTGCTGGTACCACATATTATTCCCCAGGTGAGCTGCATTATCAAGATAGTTATGTAACCCCTGGTTATCTTCTTCTGCATCCCTCTTATGTCGTCTGACGTGCCCATAGAGGTGAAATAAATTATCATCATTTATACTCATGCTAGGAAAAATTATAGGAGTTCTTTTTTCAATTGGACCATTAGGAAAATAAAGATACAGAAAGATAACAAAAATACACAGGCATATATATATCAAGCACAGAAGCCTGGAAAAGCATTTGGTGTGCCATCCCAACACTTGTTGAACTCGTGCTCTTTCTATAATTCTCTATAATCACATCTTCACAAATCATTTTTAATACAGGTGTTCAATTGGTAGTTGTACAATCTGCTCAATTATCGCAATTAAGAGTCTTCTTATCAGAGGACCATTTTTAGGGTCATGTAGAAAGGTGTGAATATTAACATCTCTCCTAACAAAGGCAGGGTAGGACTGAAGTACCAACACAAAAATAGCAACTACAAGCCGATGTGTGTCACGGTTGACGGGTATCATGTATTATCATTGAAACAGATATTCTCCTAAAAATGAATCAGGGTATTGATCTCTCTTCCAATTTCTAATCAGAAACGAATGTTTAGGCATAGTACTGATACAATTTTACTCCCTCAAAGAATTTCTAGAAAGTACGTTTTCAGCCTCTGGAATTCTCTGCAAGTCCATGCACTTCCTGCTAAAATGGTTAAGGAGTGTCCACTGAATTCCAGTCCAAAAGAAATATTTGCTGACCACCCACTGTTTTATCGTTCTTCTTGGTCATTGATCGAGTCTGCACATGTGGAAATTCGTCTTCTTGTCTTGCCTCTTGGTCAGCGAGCGTTGGAGGGAGGGTCTCAGTTTTGTAGATTTTTGCCACTCCTAAATGCAACCTAGCTCTTTTTCCTGATGTCTTAACTGCACAAGGGGAGACTCTATCAACACAAAAGGGACCATTGAGCCTAGGTTTGTTCCATTTAAGCGTGAAATCATTAATAAGGATCTGGTCACCAACATATAACTTTGGCGGTGGCAATAGTCCACTTGGATTGGTTACTGGACTGTCCTCTTCTGTGTTCCTTGACCCCTCCCGGCGATGCTTGACTTGATCTGCAATGAAAGAAACACTGGTAGTCATACATGTCAAAAAATCATGTATTCCATCACCTAGAGGCTTGGCTACACTCTGGGCATCACTCCTGTTTCTAGATGGTGGCATAAGAGTTGTCCTCATGCAACGCCCTGTCACTGACACGTGGGGAGTAAGATGGTGGTCTGAACCTGGCTGATTTTGAAGGGCATATAAGGCTACTGGTAGGCAATATAGCCACCCCTTCCTCAGAGTTATTGTGATCTTGGCTATACTCTCTTTGAGGAGACCATTGAGTCTCTCACATATTCTGTTTGCTTGTGGATGATAAGCAGAAGAAAGCATATGCTTTATGCTCAACAGAAGTCCTATTTCTTCAAATAGCTCATTAACACAATGTGATCCATTATCGGATCTTAGTACTTCGCACATACTGCATCTTGAAATACTTTGCACACTAAAAACATTGCTGTGCAAGTGGCATCAGGGTGTGTACAAGGACTGGCTTCGATCCACCTAGAGAAGGGACACATTACCACTAATAGATACCTGAATCCATTATATGTCTTCAGCATATCAATGTAATCAATATGCAAATGTTTGGTCAAGGTATTACACTTCTGATTGTTGTTAGTGTTGCCCAGCAGTACATTTCTGACGCACGATGCAATTCACCATGAACTTTGCAATGTGTTCCAAAAGATTGGGAACAAACCAGTCTTCTGCAATTGTGGCAGCAAGACTTTCTCTCTTTATATTCGCGGGGTAATGCAACTGCTCAAGTGCGATTTTTAACACTGCCGTTGGCATCACTGGCTTTCCAGTACTTCCCAGTCTCAATAATGCCTCTGTGGGGGATAAAGAATATCCCCTACATTTCCATAGCTCTTGCTCTTCACATTGGGCTGTACCTTGAATCTCTAATAGTCACGTCATATGCAGCATATTAAACCCCTCTTGCACTAGCATGCTTCTATTCAAAATTTCTTTAGTATCTCTGAAGACTATGCAACTCTTTTGGCTTCTATGTCTGTGGTTACATTTCCATGAGAGATAAAGTCTGTTAGTTTAGTATATGCTGCACATTTTACGACCACTATGGTTACTGGGAGTTGTAGTGCCTTAATAAGCCTGTCCAATAAAGACGTATGTTGAACTGGAGTGCCGTCTGCATGGAGATAACCTCTCCTTTTTCAGCAGGACAGACCTGTGTGTACGGTTGACATCACATAGGTGGAGTCACTGTACAACACCACTTCTCGCCCTTTGTGTTTTTCGAGTGCAACAATAAGTGCTACCAATTCTGCCACTTGTGATGAAAAATGAGACAGTAGTCTTGCACTCCCCATGAACTCAAATTAACCATTTAATCTGTGCCTTACAACTGCTGAGCCTGATTGCCTCTAGCCACTAGTTTGGTCCATTTTCTAAAAGAACCACCAAAAAAGAGAATCTCCCCACCCGCTAGAGCATTTTCTTTCACACGGGTTATATCATCATAGAATTCGACATAATTTGAACAGTCATGCACATGATCACCTTCTTCCATAGGTTCAGCTACAAATGTGGCTGGGTTCACTATTTTGTACCTCACTACCTTAATTTCTGGATTATAAATAATTACTTGATAAGCTGAAGCTCTTTATGAGATCAATGTACCCTTGGGTTTCTCTAAAATTGCAAATAAGGTGTGTTCCATGCAGAGAGTCACGGAACAGCTCCTGGTAATACTTGTGGACTTCTCAATTGCAAATGCGGTAGCAGCCAAAGATTGTTTGCATGGAAAATGTCCTCTCATAACTGGATCTAAAATCCCTCTGTAGTATGCCAAAGGCTTATACCCTAATATTGTTCTTTGTGTGAGTACTGCTGTAATTAATGACCCATCGGTGTGTGAAAACAAATAAAATTCCTCGGTATAGTTGGGAATCCCTAAAACTGGAGCTGTACAGATTGCTCTTTTTAATTCCTGAAATCCTTCCTCCATTTCATCAGTCCATTCTATCCTTCCCTTACCAACTTGTGCTTTCTTTAGTGCTTGCACAAGTGCTTGGTATATGTGCTGTAATCGAACACTCAGGCCCTGCAATAATAGCAGAAGCCCAGAAATGGTTGCATCTGCCTCACTGTATTGGGCTTTGGTGTCTTCATGATAGCCTCAGATCTCAGGTGTCACTTTTATTCCTTCATGTGAAATTAACAGACCTATGTACAACACCTCTTCTTGGCAATACTGTAATTTCTCCTTGTCTACCTTGTATCCCTTGTCTGCCAATATAGTCATTAACTGAACAGACTCTTGTCTACAGTCATCCTCTGTCTCGCTGCAGATTAATATGTCATATATGTACTGAATTACTGCACTCTTGAGTTCAATGCTACCTAGATCCATCTGTAGGGTCCTGTTAAAGATCTATGGGGACTCACAATACCCTTGAGGTAAACAAGTATGTTTGTGTCTCTTTTGTCTGAAGATAAAGAAAGTGAGGTCTTGTGAGTCCTAATGCAATATGATAGAGAAAAACACATTTTTTGAATCAATCACTGTGAAATACGTAGCTTCAACTGGAATGCTACATAATATTGCCACAGGGTTAGGAGCTAATGGAAACTCTGCTTCTACAATCTGATTAAGAGGGCGCAAGTCCTGGATAAATCTCCACGACCCTCCTTTACATTTTCTAATCGGATGCACCACAGTATCACATGAGGATTGAGATGGCACTCAGATTCCCTGATTCATCAGTGCCAAATAATCTTAAATATGCCCTCATTAGCTTCTCGAGCAAAAGGGTGTTGCTTGTGGTAAAATTTCTCCTGGCTTGAGTTTTATTTTAACCTCTCATATTCCCTTCAATAGGCATACATCAGATGGGTCCATAGTCCAAAGGACACTTTGCAGCTTTTCTAGGTCTTCCTGAAAGAACGCTGGTCATCGTCACACTAGCGCCATTTGCTGTGGAACTTCGCTCTTCTGGATATTTATCTAGTACGTAAGACTTCTAAAAAAACACTACCTCATCATTGATACATTAATCTCTGAACATATATTCATCTGTTATGTCAGTTAATCTGTATCCCTCCTAAAGAGCTATCAGTGTCCTCCATGCTCTGCCTTTGTCATCTACTCCTTCAAGCATTGCTATTTCTACTCGTACTATAGATGCTTCCATTTCTATAGGAATAGTCTGTCCTTCTTCCTCATCCATAGGTACTTGTGGTCTGAATAAGAACTCATCTGCTATCCTCACACTCTTCCCTACTAATCCAGGGAGCCATGTCAATAAAATGCTCACCCCATACATGAAGACCTCCGGATCTACCGGGACACATGCCAGCATGAACTCCCCTACATTTAAATAGTGTATTCCTGGAGTGAAGCACACTGTTCCTTGATCAGTGAATGAAATTGTCATGTTACGTTTTTGTCATTAAATCTCTTCCCAGATGTTAACTGGCGTCTGTCGTGAATATCGCAAGGGGACAGACATGTCACATTCCCCTATAGAAACAGGCAACTTATCAGTAAAAGGAAGTACATTTGTAGCTCCAGAGAACTCTTGAACATTTATAGAAATAGCTGACATTGCATATTTTCCTTCCCTTATGCAAGAGCGAGTCACCCCAGCGTCCACAAGAAAATGAAAAGGATATGCCCCCTATTGTCACATTAATCCTTGGTTCCTCTTGGGGGTCTGGTGTTACCGATAGTACTGAACACATCAAGTCACCTTGTGAGCTGTCCTATTGAGGGTATAATTTCATCCCCGTCCCTGTAAAAGAGTTATCTCCTACCACAGTGACACCTACTCAGTTTGCCCCTCCCCACCCACTATTAAGAGGAATATATTAAGGCAGGCAGATCCCCCACACATGTGGTTCTGTTGGACACGCGACTTACATTTGAACTCCCTCTTTTTGATGTTCAGGAAAGTCAGCAGCATATCAGGACCCTCTCTGGTGGAAGCACCAGGATCTGGTCAGGTACTTCAGTCAAGAATAGCCACCAGCATTCATCCCTCTATTTGCCTCTCCTTGGTCATAGGGCCCAATCATCTTTTAGAATTTCCCAATTGCTGTCTCCCAAGCAAAGTTAATCCTGCAGCAATCTTCAATAATTCCAACCCAGGTAGTATAAGGCAGTCTTCCCAGATGATTTCAGGCAGCTGACCACTCTCTCATTGTGCAAGGCCTTTTTACCCTCCAAGCCACACCTCCAAAATGTTAAAATTAAAAGGTGCCAATTTATTGGTTCAGACTTTTCATTGGACATTTACAGTCCTCTCCTCCCCCAAGGCCCAGCCCCTCTCTATGGATAGGCCTTTTGGAGCGATGAAGTTGAATTGATGGGAAGGATAAACCCACCCAATGGAGTTTTCATTTCACCTTTTCTGTAATTTTATACTGAAAAAGTTGTACATGTGATTTTGTGTTTGTTTTACAAATAAACATAACAATAAATATATTTTTGGATTCCTCTACTCATGCCGTATTTATTAAGAAGACTCCCATATCGGCAGGAGTTTGCAGGTTAAAATGCCAATTTTCCACACTTTACACAATATTTCTAAGAGTTATAAACCTGAAATTGTCGATGTCGAAATGTAATTTAACTTTCGGCTTCATACATTTTCTAGTGAGCTAGAAACGCATTTTAGGTTGTAACAGGGTTTTCAAAAATCAGATTTAAGTGCCTCTGTGCGACCTTTCACTGCTGAGGAAATAACCAACTATGATAGCCCATTTAAACTAATAGGAATCTTCAAACTTGTATGCAGATCCTGACTTTCATTTCACAATATAAGTTTCAGTTCTTAGCAATCACGGCAACATCCATGATAGACAGGAATGCCATGGATGCTGATGCAGTTGCCAAAGTGATGTCATGAGTGGTGCTGGTGAGTAGGCTTAAATGTCTGCCATGGATGCTGCTGTGAATGCCTAAGTGATGTCATGATTGGTGCTGGTGAGTGGACTTCCGTGCCTGCCATGGATGCTGCAAAAATGCCAAAGTGATGTCATGAGTGATGCTAGTTAGTGGTCTTACGCATCTGCCATGGATGCTGCTGCGAATGCCTAAGGGATGCCATGAGTGGTGCTGGTGAACATGCTTCCCCGTCTGCCATGGATGCTACTGACAATGCCAAAGTGATGTCATGAGTGATGCTAGTTAGTGGTCTTATGCATCTGCCATGGATGCTGCTGTGAATGCCTAAGTGATGTCTTTAGTGGTGCTGTTGAGTGGTCTTCTGTGTCTCCCATGGACGCTGCTGTGAATGTCTAAGTGATGTCAAGAGTGGTGCTGGTGATTGGTCTTCCGCATCTGCCATGGATGCTGCTGTGAATGCCTAAGTGATATCATGAAATGTGTTGGTGAGTGGTCTTCTACTTCTGTCTTGGATGCTGCTGTGAATGCCTAAGTGACGTCATGAGTGGTACTGGTGAGTGGTCTTGTCCACCTGCCATATATGCTGCTGTGAATACCTATTTGATGTCATGAGTGGTGCTGGTGAGTGGTTTTACGCATCTGCTATGGATGCTGCTGCGAATGCCTAAGGGATGTCATGAGTGGTGCTGGTGAACACGCTTCCCCGTCTGCCATGGATGCTACTGACAATGCCAAAGTGATTTCATGAGTGGTGCTGGAGAATGGTCCTACACATCTGCAATAGATGCTGCTGTGAATGCCTAAGTGATTTCATTAGTGGTGCTGGTGAATTGTCTACCCCATCTGCCATGGATGCTGCTGTGAATGTCTAAGTGACGTCATGAGTGGTGCTGTTGAGTGGTCTTCTGTGTCTGCCATGGATGCTGCTGTGAATGTCTAAGTGATGTCAAGAGTGGTGCTGGTGATTGGTCTTCCGCATCTGCCAAGGATGCTGCTGTGAATGCCTAAGTGATATCATGAAAGGTGGTGGTGAGTGGTCTTCTGCTTCTGTCTTGGATGCTGCTGTGAATGCTTAAGTGATGTCATGAGTGGTGCTGGTGAGTGGTCTTGTACATCTGCCATATATGCTGCTGTGAATACCTATTTGATGTCATGAGTGGTGCTGGTGAGTGATCTTAAACATCTGACATGGATGCTGCTATGAATGCCAAAGTGATGTCATGAGTGGTGCTGGTGAGTGGTCTTCCGACTCTGCCATGTATGCTCCAGTGAATGCCAAAGAGATTTCATGAGTGATGCTGGCGAGTCGTCTTCCGCATCTGCCCTGGATGCTGCTGCAAATGGCAAAGTAATGTAATGAGTGGTGCTGGTGAGTGATCCTCTGCATCCTCCATAGATGCTGCTGTGAATGACTAAGTGATGTCATGAGTGGAGTGGTCTTCTGCATCTGCCATGTATGCTGTTGTGAATGCCTAAATGATGTCATGAGTGGTTCTGGTGAGTGGTCTTACGTGCCTGACATGGATGCTCCTGTAAATTCTAAAACCATGCCATGAGTATTTAATTCATTTATTGGTCAATTGTAATGCGCACTATACGCAAAATTGTGTTTCGAGGTGAAAGTATATGTGAGTTATAGCACCCAAGTCTCCAGGCATCAAGAGGAGTAATGACATCCAGCATAATTGAAGTAAATAGCGCTAAATAAAAGGCTCCTCTTTCCCCTTCTCAGAGCACAGACACTGAGAAAAAGGGATTTTATCCTTTAAAAGAATTAAAAGAAGCAGAGGGGTATGTTAATTCCTACATACAAGCCACCCGCTTATAATAGTGAGGACAATATCGAAGAGAGCAAAAATAGAGAACGCAAATACATGTCAACAGGTGATGAAAATAAACAGCATGATGAGAGAAAGGACAGACAGAGATAGAGGAAGGAGCAAAGAGACAAAGAGTAGCGAAGGATAAGGTCAAGTAAGTGATAATAATACAGAATGAATGGATGGGAGGACAGATATTACTTACATTAGATGACAAGGGCATCGATGGGGTACAAGAAAGAGAAGAAAAGGAAAAGAAGGAAAGAGAACAAGAGAAAGAAGGAAGGGAAGGTGAAAGAGAAGAATCGAAAGGAAGAACAAAGAGTATGAGGAGCAAAAGAAAGAGAAGGAGAGACTTGAGGAGAAGAAACAAGATAAGATAGAAACACATAGATTGAAAGAACATAGGTTGCAAAGAAGATGAGAGGAAGAAGAGAAAAGGCAAATGAGAAGAAGGGAAGAAGAAATTAATATTTAATTACTGTGCATATAGCCAAAATAGGCTTTACATATAACACCATAAAATCATTATCTAAAAAAGAGTTCATAAAAGAAATCAAAGTCAACATAAAATACAAAATAAAAACAACTCATTTGTTGCACTAGTAGAAGTAAAAAAAAATCAATACAAATATCTTCTGATAATTGTTTAAGAATAGCTAAGCAATAGCCATAATAATTCATCATATGAAACATGACATTAAGATCATCACCCTGCTAGAGTCTCTGCCAAATTTCATTCAAGTTATCTAGATCATATCTGTTGTCATATGCCTTAACTTATTTTAATCTAATGACATTAAGACTTTCACAGTCACAGATAAGATGTTTTGCTGATTCAATGTTAGATGTCCCACAGAGTCTACACCACCTGTCCTTTCACAAGATACCATATCTTGCACCCATAATCTCTAAATATTCAGACACATTAAACTTGAAAATTAAATATTGTCTGATTATTTTAGCATCAGGAAATGCAGTCAGATATGTTGGGGTTCTCAGGCTATTCTCCCTTTGCTGTATATACGCCCCACTATTACATTTAGTTGCTAACTGTGGCATGTCTCTTTCTTGTCCGCCATTATGTACAGCATTTTTCAGAAGATGTTTAACTCTGGCTGAGTTTTCTAACCAACTATGTGCATTCTCTTTCACCCATTTGAGGTAGATACATTTCATAAGTTCTAGGCTATGTAGTACATTGTTATTCTCAATTACATTGGCCGCTTTTATCACATCAATCATTGTTGTCTCATTTGTCTAGGATGCATAGTGTTGTATAAAACATAGCAGTCTTATATTCCATAATATCGCGAATCCCCATCTGGTTGCATTCTAGGAGGATGTATTCACTAGGCAATGAACTGGGCATACATAGTCATATTTTTAAGCTTTTACCTTCAAATCTATTAATCTCAACATTTAGTTTTATAGCCCAGATCTCGGATCCATACAAGAGACATACAAGAGACATGATATTAGTTTTGTGTCATATAACAGCATTATTGTCTTTAGACATTCTAGCTTGTTTTCCAAAAAAATGGCTCAGCATCCTAGTGATATTCATACATTTACATGTTATATCTAACCATTGCTGTTTCCAGGATAGGTGCTGATCTATGATCACTCCCAGGTATCTATAACAATCAACAACTTCAATCACCTGGCCATCAATAGTCCATCTTAGATTTGTTCATGCCACGCGGTTCGTTTTTCCTGAAAATGCAATCACCTTTGTCTTGCTAAGATTCATTTTAAGCCCATTGTTGGTAGCAAAACTTTCTAGTGCTGATAATTTATATTGTAGACCACCCGGTGCATAGTCTAACAAAAGGAGATCATCTGCGTAGCCGACTGATCCACTCTTGAGAAGGCTCATTTTTAGGTGATTAGACACCATTGCGTTAAAGGCCACAGGTAAATCAACTAAGTAGAAGTTAAATAAAGTTGCAGCTATGTTGACTCCTCCGCATGTTGGTATTTGCCCAGAAACATTGCCTTCTTGGTCTAATCTCACTTTAACTGATGTATTCGAATATAATAATATGATGATCATAGAAAGCAAACCAGGCGGGATGTTCCAGCGCTTTAGCTTATTCCATAATTTCTTTCTAAAGGATTGTATCAAATGCGGCAGAAAAGTCTATGAATGCCCCATAAACAGGTAGCTGACAGCTCGACCATGTGTATTCAATTGCTGGGACCAAAATGATGGAGTGTCGATGATTTTGCGGAAAACCTGATTGGTTGGACAGCAAAATATGACACTCTGTAATCCATTGGATCAATTCTATGTGCAGTACGTAGCAAACATTTTGGCTAGTATATCCATCATCGCTAACATGCAATAATTATCATGATCTTTCCAGCTACCTTTTTTGTATATGGGTAATATAGAGCTTTCCTGCCGTGTTTTAGGGACCATATTGTGTTTCCCGATCCATACAAATAGTAAGTGTAGAGCATTGGCACATTTGTCCGGCGAGAGTTTTATCAATGCATTGCACTTACAAACTGCGCCCATTACTTATGAGGAGGGCAAGGTTAGAATCAGACCTTTAATTACTTCTACTGAAAGACTATACTTCCATTCAGTCGCCACAAGCTCTGAAATTTCATAAACAGGTTCCTGGGCTCCCAATGTTTTACTAACGTGGGCAGACCATTCATGTTCTCCAACCCAGTTAACAGGGAGAAATGAATAGGTTTAGGGGACAAAGGGTTGATGAAATAGATCATTTATTCAAAAGATGCATGATACCTATTGAAGTACGAGAACGATGGGAAGAAGAGAGAGCGTCACAACAGCCCTGCAGGGAATTGCAAAGGATACAAAGGATGTAAACGTGGGGTGACGAGCATGGGGCAGAAGGCATTGGGAAAAGGATTGGGGATTTATATGGGCAAATGAGTGATAAAGATGGTTACAAAACCAAGGGGAATACTGAAGGATTTCTAGCAAAGGAAGCAGGAGGTTGATTAGATGATTTAATGGCAGACAAACATAGAACGCTAAAGCTTGAAAACCTGGAAAGAAACAACAGTCATACAAGTTGCGGTATAATGATGTCAGGCGAAGAAAGGGAGGACAGCAAAAGAGCGAGAGGACAGGGCACATGTGGTTTTTCAAATGATTCAAGCATTGAAAGAGGGGTAAATTGTCAAGCTCAGAAGATCCCATAGAAAAAAACACTAGAATCGACACAATATACTGAGCAACGATAAGTGTGATCGCACAGCGCATGGAACATATCCTTGCAGTAAGCAGATTAAGGTCACTGCCAGGATGGAGACAAATGGGTGTGATTAGACGCTCTTGGAAGATGAGAAATGTAGGTGGGTATGATTGTGGACCAGGATTTACACAGTTCTCATTACTAGAGAAAGGGATAGAATGACCACAACAAATACAGTGGCCACAAAAGGATAAAGATAATTTATTTGAAATGCAAATTACCTAGTTTGACTTCAGGTGTGGGAAAGTGGATTCATGAGTTAGGAAGAATGACTTTGGGAATGATGTTAGCAATAGGCGGCATAAAAGCCATTCTAGGGAAGAGGGCTGATGACATTTGGAGACAAGCAGGGTATGTGAGTATGACAGCCCAAAATATGACACATGATGGAGAGCCATTTTACTAATTGCAGAGCAGACATATGGCGGGCACTTAACGTACAAAATCCTAACACATCAGACATGGGTGCGATTATGACAAGGAAAATGGGTAAGGATGAGGATCCTATGCCTTTATTCATGGCATTCAAGAACATTGGTGTCTTGAGACAAGAGATCCGTGGGATAAGACAGTGGCATTATTCCATTATATGTTATGTCGGGGACTGCCCAAGGCATTGCAGTGGCAGATGAAGAAGCAGGTAGGGATGGAGGCGAAGCCATGGCCAGAGATACAGTTGACTATCGTACATCATTGTAGATTGTTACAGGAGAAGAATAAGAAGAAGCTGAGAGAGGAAAGCAGGAGGAAGCAAAGTTAGTTCAGAAAATATTGTCAAAACTAGCCATAGAGGGAACAATATTGAAAAGTGGTGAAGGTGTGACGACACAAGAGGCACAGCCAGCATAGTCAAGCAATGTATTGTATCCTATAGACAAACAAGGATACAATTTCTGCCCACGAGGTAGAGGGAATGGACCTAGGGGAGAAAGAGGCAGATTTCAAAACCCTCATGGGGAGGAGGATTTAATGGTGGACAGCCACAGCAGTGCTGGATTTGTGAAAGGATGGGACACAATACAATACAGAATCACAATGCCCAAGATCACACGTGTGCCACAAATACAGCAAGTGCAGCAGATCCCACAGCAAATACAAATGACACAAGGACAAACACAGCAAGTTCCTATGCAAACACAACATGTACAAACTCAGCAAGTGCAGACACAACAGTCCATGGTACCACAATGGATCACAAACACTTGTGAATAGGAGGACCTTCTGCATTCCCACCTTAAACTTTGACATCCGTGGACCTAGGCACTTGGAGGCAGAAGACAGGAAGAGACGTACACCCGGATGCAGTTTAAAGTCATCTTTAAATACAGGTTCCGAAGACAGGTTGAAAGGCACAGCGACCTCCTAAAATAATCTGCCTTTTATAGGCCTTTTCAGGCTGATGCAATAATTCATACAAATTAAGGATACATTCCCCATTGTCTCTCTTAACGAGCATACAAGCCCTCCCATTCTCCAATTGGCTGGCTTGCTTGTCAATCACCAAGTCCACATGTCTTCATTTTGGCAAGCATGGTTTGACTGGCACATAATCTGATATCTTGCGTAAGATTCCGCCGGAACTCATTATAAATCCTTAGAAGTCTGTAAAGGAGCAGCCTCTTATCTGATTGCAGAGACCTGCCAACTTCCCTTGGCAGTCTATTCCATGCTTTTTTCTGCCAAGTAATTCTAAATATACACACCAGACATTCGTTTTTACAGTGGAATGACAATGAACTGCTAATGAACTTCTGCCACAGAATATTCTACGTCAAAAATGAGTCAGCCCCCCTGACACCTGGACCTGAATCTACTTTTGTACATAACTATTTTCCTATTCAGTTCTCAGACTACATTTTTTCAATATTCATGATGTACATGTAATACCCGAGACACCCTACACTTCTTGGGGCATTTTGACCCTAAACAATATATATGTCACCCTATATGTACCTTTTTGTCTTAACAAACACAATAATTCTGATTTTTGTAATAATGGAACCATTGATCAGCCTGGCATGTCACATGTATTTCATTTTGAAGAGTGTGGGGGGGTGGTCTAGGACCTTGTCTACACCCCCCTCTCTGGTCTGTATTAGACACCTATTTAATACATGACCACTACACCCAGTGTCTACTCTCCCCCATATTCAGTGTACCTGTGCATCGCTGTCCCAATCACCCCCCTCAGTGCAGTGTTATATCTCAAAATGGGAGGTATCATAAAAACATTTCTATAAAGTCAACAATTATTTTGATCATATTGCATTCTCCTAGTCTAAACATATGTGTATCCTTAAAGAAAAGCTTTATGCGCTTCTATCTGAATTCCACCTCTATCACTCAATTATATATAACCTAATTATATACAACAGGCAATTTCGACCACCACGAGAATCGAGAAAAGAACAAGTTACTTACCAACTGGTAACGTTCTTTGGATTGGATGTTCCTCCAACGTATTCCACATCTTTGACATGTAATGTACACAGCTGTGGACATTACATGTCAAAGACGTGGAATACGTTGGAGGACACAATCCATTCAAAATCATTCCTTGAGTGAGCCCACCAGCCCATTATTTAATTGTCCACTTGTGACCTTTCTTGCACACTTTTTCCTTCCTCGCACCCCACAACAACATTTCCTTGTTTCCCATTCTCTTCATACATATTTCAATTGTCTGTTTTCCTTCCATTTTTCTTCCATTGACACGTCTTCCACCCGATTCATATTGGATTAGCATTCACGGACAGTCTTGTCCATTTTAATTGTCTTTTTTGGGTTGCTTTGCAGCACGTTTTGGGCTGCTTTTCTGTTGCATTTGTATTCACCTCACTGACTGCCCTGTCCTATTCAGTACTATTGTTTTTTCCGCTGAATTCTTCCTTCCTCTAGGCTCTCATTTGCCAACTACTTTGTCCTTGTTGTTTTGATTTTGTCTTCTTAGCAAACCGTTCATTTAGCTAACTGCTCCACTATTGTCTTAGCTCTTGTCATATTGTTCAATTGTCGACTATTGTCTCGTGCCTCTTTGTCTCGTCTGCTTACACCCCTCCCTGTGTTTTTCCCTAGTGTCTCCCCGCCTCCCTTCGCCTTTTTTCTTCTTCTCTCCTCTCCTTACCTACTCTATGGTGCTTTGTGTCTCTTCTAGCTTTTCTAACTCCTTCTCTATTTACTATCCTGCTCTCTTCACTAAATCTGTTAGGAAGAAGTTTAAAAAGGACATCCACATCTCCAACCCAGGCCTCCCTATTGCTGACACCTATACCAGTGCCTCCTCCATGCAAACCATCACTGACATCCTTTTTGTCGTTCCCTCTCCAGACCTATGGATTCCTCACATGGTCTCTGTGCTTTCTTCTTTCTCTTCTTCTCCCATTAATTGTGGAACCTGGTGGGAGGCCCTCCTGGCCCCCTTCCACTCCTCTAAGGTCATCATTAATGGTTACCTGAATGGTACCATCTTGGTCCAAGGCCCTCAGGCCAACCTTCTCCTCTTTGATAGACGCTTCCCACGCCTCGTCAATTTCCTTTCCTCTCCTGCAGGTCCCTCTCTTACCCCCAAAGCTTCCTTACCTCCCCCTGCTGTCTCCTCCTTGGCTACCTTGCCCTCTCCTCCTTCCTCTTGTGCTCCTCCCTTGGGCTTCTTCTACACCTCTGCAGGGCATACCTCTGATTTGTACCCCTCCCCAGAAGTCTTTCAAGGATGTCAACCTTCTCCATATTGCCACTCTCAACTCTCGCTCTGCTGTCAGAAACTCCTCTGACATCTGCCTCCTCCCAGAGGAACTTGACCTCGATATCCTCGGCCTCACCAAGACATGGTTCATGGTCAGCTTTGTCATGAGCTTTGGCACTCTCCTCCCTTATAGCTACAAGATCCTCTCCGTGCCCAGATCCAACCATTCGGAGGGGGTGTAGCCCTGATCTTCCTGGAGTGGATTCCTGCCTCTGTCATTCCTACGTAGTCCTACTCCTCTTTTGAATGCCTCATCTGCAGGCTCTCTCCCTCTCTACTAGCCATTCCCTTACTGTGGCTATCATCTATCGGCCACCTGGTTAGATCTCCCCCTTCCTCGCTTAGTGGGCAGACCTCTCCTCTTCCCTCCTGGTCTCTACCACTCAACTCCTCCTTCTTGGAGACTTTAACATACACCTGGATGCTTCCTGTCCTTGCTCTGGACTCGTTAGTGACCTCTGCAACTCTCTCTCACTCTCTATTCTCCCCTCTGACCCGACTCACTCTGCAGGGCACACTCTGGATTTTCTGATCTCTTCAGACCTTCCCCTTTCTATCCCTCTCACCACTTCTCTCTCCTGGAGTGATCACATTCTCCTTTCCTCCCAGCTCACCCTCTCTACCCCTCAGGCAAAGCCAACTCCAGCACTGCCCTCTACCTTCTAGGTTAACCAACCCATGAAGCGTGTGTCAGTTGAAGCTTTTGCTGCCACTTTCTCACCTCCGCCCCCTTTGGCTGACTCAAACCCTGACACTGTCCTTTCCATGCTCCACTCTGTTATATCTGATATTCTCGATGTCCTTGTCCTTGCCCATGAATGTCCGCTTCAAGCCTAAAGCCAAGTGCAACTCCTGGTATAACTCAGACCTCGTCACCCTTAAGCGCAAGTGCAGGGTGTCTGAGAGGAAATGGCGTGCTTCCGGTACATCATCTGACAAACTGGCCTGCCGCCTGCTCCAAATGCAATACCGGCTCTCTGTCCGCACCAAATAGAGAGCCCACATCCAAGCCTGCATCTTTGCAGCATTTAACAACTCGGCCGAACTCTTTAAAATCTGCAAGGAGCTGGCTAATCCTGCTGCAGTCTCTACCCCCCCTGTTCTCTTCCAGGTCCTCTGCATGGCCCTGGCTTTGCATTTCATCTCTAAAACTCACGACATCCTGTTCTCTCTCTGTTCCTCTCCCCCTCCTCCTCCTACTTCCGGCTCTTCCTATGGCCCTTCTTTGGCCACCTCTCCTCCCTCCTTCTCTGCCTTTCCCCTGTTCTCCTCAGTCAAGGTTCCTCAACAAGTCTGATCTATAAAAGTCTCATAAAAAAAGGTTCACCCCTGTTCCTCCAAAATCATCAAGAACCACATTGACACCTTTGCTCCTGCTCTGGCTGAATTCTGCAACCACTTTTCCAATGGAGTCTTCCCTTACCCCCTGAAGCACTCCCTTGTGCACCCTCTTCTTAAGAAACCCTCTGCTGACCTGTCCTGCCCGGCTAACTATCACCCAATCTCCATCACTACTTTCCTGGGCAAACGCCTGGAAACGCTGGCCATCTCCCAGCTTAATCTTCACACTGAATCTTTCAGTTGTCTCCATGACCATCAGTCTGGCTTCAGAGCTGCCAGAAACATGGAAACTGCTCCCCTGAACATCTGTAAAGACCTGCCCTCCAACCGTGATTCCAACACCCCATGTGTCCTCATCTTACTTGATCTCTCTTCTGCCTTTGTCATGGTGAACCATGCCATCCTGCTCAACCGTCTCTGTGATAACCTGGGTACCACCGATCAGGCCCTGGTTTGGCTGACTTCTTTCCTCTCCGCCTGACCCTCTCAAGTCCAACATGGGTCCTTCCTATCCTCTATCTTTATCTCTACCTGTGGTGTGCCCCAGGGGTCTAACCTCTCTCCCTTGCTGTTCAACCAATACCTGGCACTTCTTGTCCACTGCATTGCCGCTCTCTCCTCTAACTTTCAGTGCTATGCGGATGACACTCAACTCATTCTCAGGCTACCTTCTGCCGCCCACTCTTTTTCTCTCATCTCACACAGTCTTTCTGCTTTCAAGGAGTGGTGTGCCACCAATAATCTCTTCCTTAATGTCAGTAAGACTGAAATTCTCCTCATCAGCACACCTCCCTCCTTCCCTGTCACTCTCTAGCTGGACCCTCTTGGCCAGCTTCCTGATCCCACCTGTGAGTCTAAAAACCTTGGGGTCATCTTCGACTGCACACTCTCCTTTCCTTCTCTCCTCATATCTCTGACGTCTCTAAGAAGTCAGGACAACCAGTCACAAACAGACAACATAATGAATTCAGACATTTTTCATGTCTTCTTCTTTAGTTGCTTTTCTTGTGTCTTCTTGGTGCATCAGTAGCTGAAGAGGATGAAGACGCTTCTTCATATTCTTGCTCCCTGCAGAAACCAAAATAGAGGCAAAGTCATATTGGGACTGAAAAGTGGTCAAGTATTTCCCTAGCATCGACCCTTGTTCCTTTCTCAAAAATAGCTTTATTGAAATCATCTCTCTGGGATTCTCAGCCCATTGAAGTGCAAGCTTCTTTTCTATAAAATTTTTCAAAAATCATTGATGCACATTCAAATTATTTATCACTTAGTATTGCAATCAGGCCAGATTTCAGGTGTTCCTTCTATGCTGAAAGTTGTTCTCTGCATTTTTGAAGTCTTCTTCTGCAAGTGTGGGGCCGCTCTCTTCTACTTTCTTTGCTGTGCCTTTATTCTGTTGAGACACAATTGATATATATCGCTGCTCGCCACTTGCCACTTGCCCTACACTAATCTTGCCTACCCCTGTCATTTGGAATCCAGCACTGTTCCTATTATACATGCAAGTGTGACATATATGAAATGCAGTGTTTTGCCTATTCTAAGTATTTCTATACATTTTACCAAATGTATCCATTTGGCATCTCGCCATTTACCAGAAATTCAAAAAGGTTACTCCACCTTTTATCCAGGGTGTTCTGAGTTCTTGTCGTTAGATATGACCATATATATATAGCATCCTGTGCTCATACCTTTTTGCGCCTATCTTGGGAAAAATGTTATTTATTTGAAAGACTATATCCCTTACTGTTTTTTTTCTGTACTCACCTGGGCCCTCTTACTCCAAATAATGATCATTAATGTGTTCACACACTTGCGGTGTGAACCAATACTCACCTCTTTCTCTCTACCTGTTCACTAAATACTTATTTTTGTCATAATATAATGTCTCTTCTCATTATATTTGCTATTCCCTGCTAAGGCCATGTAGACACTCCTCCCGTATTCAACAATAACAATATTTTTTCATCTGTAAAACATAAATCAGCATCATCATATTCATACAAATAATGTTTTGTTACTTACTCTCATATATTCATTAGTCTAGTCCTATACAAATTCTCTTATATAATTGTTATTCAAATTCTCTACACTATTCAATTATAACCAGCACTATCCATTGTGCTTTTCGCTGATTTAATGTCCATTCATTCATTTTTTAATTATTTATTAATTTCACTAAATTTACATGAATTTTTTGATTTGAGCTTCTTACTCCTGTGCTTCTATCCCTATCTATTTATAATTAGATTATATTAATTAGTCTACTTACAACACAAACCTTCATATGTTTCATATTATAATCCCTTACCTGTGTGTATTTTTATTTTGTTCCCCTATTCATTTTAATAGACCCATGTCATAAGGGCCTATGGTCTACAGGACACTTGGCACTCTCTCCAAGCTTTCCTGAAATTATACTGAGTGCTGCTACATCATCGCCACATGCTATAAGATGTTACTTTTCCTTTTACAGTGTTTAATGCTTCTAAAGAACCACCACCTTCTCTCCTCACACCTCTGATGTCTTCAAGAAGTCATACTACCAGCTACACCTCCTCAGAGGTATTCTTTCTTTCCTCTCCTTCCCACAGAATCTCACTGTCTCCAGAGCTCTGGTTCTCTCTAGGCTGGACTACTGCAACAGCCTCTTGCTAACTCTCCGGCCTCTGCAACTCATCCAGCTCAGGACTGCGAGGCCTCAAGCCCAGGGATCATATCCCTCCAGGACTAAAATCTCTGCACTGGCTCCCAGTGGCTGCGAGGATTAAGTTCAAAACCCTCTGCATCATCCATGAGGCCTTCTGGGATCTGGTACCTCAATACCTTCAACTCTCTCTTCCTAAATATCTTCCTTCTCGAGCTCTTTGCTCATCCGCCTCCAACTCTCTCAGGGTCAGCCGCTTCTCCAAGCAATGAGTTGGTGGTAGATCTCTTTCCACGGCTGGTTTCTCCCTCTGGAACAGCCTCCCTGCCTCACTGCCTCCCTTAAACATGAGGAGAACCATATCCGGTTCAGGAAGCACCTCAAAAGCTTTCTCTTTGATTTTGCTTTTTCTCCTCATCTCCTCTGCTGACCTCCTGGCTGTAACTGGTACTGCACTGGCTACCTGGACACCCTCTGGTCTCAGACCCAGGTCCCTCCCCCGCCAGCGTCACACACCAGCACTGCCCACCTGGCAACCCCCGCACTTGGGGGCTGTTCTGTATCCCTATAGTTCCCCCCACCAGCCCTTGACACCTGATGTCCGCACTTACCCATACACTTGTCACATGCTGGCTGTTATTTTACTTATTGTTATTATCTATTCCCATGTACTGCACCGTCCCTTCCCCTTTCCCACGCACATGCATGATCTGAATGACACCTGGCCTAGTAGGATCGTTGTCCGTCCTCCCTTTGTTCCCCTCCCTTGCCTCGTCATGGCTTGAAACACTTGTGTATAGGCGCGTTATAAATGCCACATCATTTCGCATCCCTTCATCTTTTATTGAGTCCGGTCTAAATATGTCATCATCAGTGACATCGATCAACCTAGACCCTTCTTGAGAACTATCACTGTCCTCCATGGTTCACGCTCATTGTCCATTCCCTTAAACATTGCCATTTTCTTTTACACCCCCCCCTTGAACCATAGGTATCTATGGTCTAAACAAAATGTATCAAATATTCTCACCATTTTCACCACTAGGCAAAATTGCCATTATTAACACAATGCTCACAACATCTAACAATAAGAGATAAGTGGAGTGGCTTACCGACGCCTGGATTCTACTCCAACTTAAACATTATAGACAATATACAACTATAGAATCCAGCCGTCACCTTTCTTATTCCCTACAGAGCTCGGTCCATGGACCAAATAGGTACAGAGTCAAAAGATGATGAAAAAATATTATTACATTTATTAACATATCCAGACATTTACTATCATCTCATAAACATACATCAAAGATAAAAAATGTGTAAAATCTCATGCACATTTCTAAAAACCCACAGTACAAAAAATGATTTAAAAAACTGTATAGATGTACCTTTAACACCCCACAGAAACTTCACTGTCTATACAAATCTAACAAATACAATTTGTGACAGACAATATCCCAAATAATGTGCAAACAAAGCAATAGTTAGTAGCACCTTGGAACCCTTTAATCAGGAGTTGTTCCAGAAATATTAATCTTGGTTTAGTCTAAGTAGTTTTCTACCCCAATTCATGCTACTAGGGTGAATACAAAAACTCAATAAATTATTATCTGGTACCACTATTATTTATGGTGCCTTGCAAAACCCAACATGTTTCGTTCATAGATTAATTAACATCACTTCTTGAACTTCATCAGGGGACTAAAAGTGCCCTGTCAACACATCCTCAACTACAGTTGTTTGCTGTCGACCAAAATCAGTTTGTATGTAGCCAGTAAGGAGCTGTTTCCCAATACAGCACTTCCAACCTTGATGTGGAGTGGAACCACCAAGAAACAATGAAACAATGACACAAGGAGAGAGAAAAAAAACCAAGAACAGTCATCAGAAAACTGATTTAATACTGTAAGCTGTTTATCTACCTAGGCTATCATTCTCCTAAGTAAGACTTACCATTAGCAACAAGAGTTCACTGTCACTCTTGAGAATGGTAATGGGGGGAGTGTCTTGTTAGTAGACGGTAAACACACTGATCACAAAGGGACAAAGTGGAAAGAAAAGAAAAATAAGACGGAAGAGGAGTCAATTCAATGTAGAATACTAATCACGACACAACTATGTCTGTGGGCACAAACCCCATCAATACTGTAGTCATGTTCATAAATCAACAACCTTATGTTCATAACGCTAAAGAAGTGCAAGGGATCAGGTAAAACTAACCATAATCTAGCTCCAACACTAATATCCAATTGCTATTAGAATGGGCAATGCCTATTGGCTGTGATTTGCAAAGAAGCTTTTCTTTCAAATATCCAAAATACACTCAAGTGGTCATTTGCTGTATAAACCATTCGTACCTTCAGTAAACTAAGTCACCGACACTTGATTATCAACCAGCCCGTTCTAATATTGCGCGCATGTGTGTCGATCCTTATTACCAATTCCAAACATGTATTTCTGAATTTACATAAAACGGCTCACCCGAACCGTGTTATTACAGACCTAAATGTGGCCTAGCAACAATCTAACCATCCAATGCGTGCGTTAATCAGGCGAAATAGGCCACTTACCGCGTCTCTGCCTTGCTACGCGGAGTTGATGGTACTTCTTGCTTCCTTCCTGGACACGTACTTCTGGTGTGAATGTAAGCTTCTCTATCCGGATGTTATGTTGATCCGCGGAGCGTCACGTCAAATCACGTGATAGCTCCCACATCATTGCAGCATCCAACCGCGTGATGACTCACGTGTCACGGCCGCCGGCTACACACCCCACCCACCATTTTACTGTGGGATCCTATACGGAGCCTCCAACTTTCTCAAGTTAAATGACAAAGTATTAGGGTAAGTAGAAGGATGGCAGTATGCATTTTGATGAGAAAAAAAGGGGGTGGGGGGAAAGATTTCTCCATATGAGCCTAAGAAGAGAGAATAATTTTACATATTTCGTTCCTAAATACATATAACATACGTGTAGGTCCAATGTATATACAAGAGAATCTGTTCATCTAGGCAACACGAAACCTTACCTATTACATACATCTAATGTTACCATTACTGAATTTGCTGGTCTGTGTTGAGGGAAAAAGGGGGGCCCCACTTAACCTGACTCCAGCATGATCGAGAATGGTGTACAAAATTAGGTATTATGCTTCCAGTCAAGCTGTTCATTCAATCCCAATTGAAAGGACTTTGTTAAGAAAATGAGCCATTGTTCTTTCAAATAAAGTTTACGAGTATTAGCATCGCCTGCATATTCAAGTTGCCATAAAATGGTCCACTTGAGATCTTCTGCACTGTGACCCATCATGGTAAAATGGCCTACCAAAGGTGCTGTAAGATTTTTCTTTTTTATACAGCTTCTGTGTTCGCTAATGCGAAATTTAATTTTTCGTTCCGTCATCCCTATATATTACTTGGGGCACTTGTACCAAATGACGTACACCACGTTTGCTGAATGGCAATTTGTAAATGGTTTTTGGATCCATGGTCTAGTTAATCCTAAATCTACTTCTTTGGTTTGTTGAGTAAATTTGCAATTGGTGCATTGACCGCAGGCGAGTGTCCTGTTAATATAGGAAGTCCCCAGGATTCTGTGACACTTCTTTGGGAAGTTATTTTCAAGGATATATTGTTTCTTGTTAGTAGCTCTTTGAGATTGGGTGCTCTCTTTCATGTACATATGGGCATGTTCAGTGAACATTTGCCACCTGTTAAAATATGCCAGTTCTTCTTAGCTAACTTTATAATTTGGTTGGTCCATGAGCAGAAAGTACTCACAAAGACAATGTAATTTTTAGCAGTTGGCTTAGGGCGCTATTCCAATAGGGCTTCCCTGTTATTATTCTTGTATCTCTTAAAGGCTCGATTCACTATCTTTTTAGGGTAGTTTTTCTCATGCAGTTTGAATTTCAATTTCTTTGCTACTTCGAGGAAAGTACTGTTTAATGTACTATTCTGTTTCAAACGCAAACATTGCCCAAACGGCAGGTTTTCGCGTGTGTCTAGGATGGCAACTCTCAAACCTGAGTAAGGCATTCCTGTCGGTTGGTTTATGGAATGGACAGACCTTTAACACTTTAGCTTGGGGGTCTACTGTTATTGTAATATCTAAAAAAATCAATCCTCTCTTTACTGTGAGTTGATGTCAATTTCAGAAATTGGTTGCGCTGGTTGACCCATTCGCAAAATTCAACAAATGATTCCGCTGTCCCATCTCAGAGGATAAGAATGTCGTCTATGAATCTTTGCCAAAGTGCTACCTTTGAAAAAAATGGGTTGGTAGATTGATAAATGTTTGTCAATTCAAAGTATTCCACATACAGGTTGGCTGCAGTGGGAGCCACTGGAGAGCCCATGGCCGTCCCATGAATGTGGTGATACAGTCTCTTGTTGTGTCAAACTAGAAATTATATCGTGCCTTCTATTGCTATGAATATATGTATATTGGCCTACGCCAAGCTGCTAACAAGCTGCTTATAAACTACATGTGAATAAACTCGCATTGCAAGGTCCTGACCTTAGAAACCATGTAAACTGTCATTTTGGGTCAAGCCGCCATTTTAGGTTTTCTTGCTCTATAAAGTCACCATGTGAGCTAAAATGGTAGCCTATGTTATTCAGAACAGAACTCGATTGTCATGACCTCTGTACAGCTAATGTATAACTTGCCTGCAGGCCACTTGTTAGGGTCATGAGCTGAGACCTTGTCCTTCTGCTGACCTGTGTGCAATGGATTACCTGTATCACCGAAACTGATCTATAATTGAATGAGAACACCTGCTTAACTATATTGTATAAATTAAGTCCCGCATTGTAATGTTAGGCCTAGAGCATACATTATTACCATTTCTTCTTGTTAATGTATAAACCTAAAATGAACTAGATTTGACCTGGCAAGGGACCCTAGAGCAGTAACTTATTTATGGAATGGTTAACCCAAAGGAGGGCTGAACAGCAGGCTTGAAATGTATAAAAGCCTGACTGTTTCAATGAATATTTGCACTCACTGAGCACACTGAACCACGCCGGAGTTCGCTGTGTTGTACTGAGGGTCGATAGCTATCTGAATTTTGTTCTGTTCTTTTGTAACTGGATTCAGTATAAAATAAAGTACTTTGTATGTTCCTTTGAAACCTGTGTTTGGTGTGTTTCCTTTTTGGTTACCCTGCCTCATATTATTTCCTTGTTTTCACAGTTGAAACAAAAATAGTTTTCTGTTAATGCTAAATCTGTGCACCAAAGTTCGAAGCTGTTTGGTGTAGAGCCTGAAGTTCTTTTAGTCAATAACACCTCTTCTAAAACTTCCAAGGTTTCTTTCGGTGGGATACAGGTATATAATGCTACTATATCCATAGTTGCTAACAGTTGGGTACTAGGATAAAAACTCATATTTTCAACACAATTGATGACATCGGTGGTATCTTGTATGTAAGAATACATGGTTAAGACATATAGTTTCAGATATTTATCAGCCAGTTTAAATAAAGGTTCTAATACTGAACCCATCCCTGAAACAATGGGGCGACCTGGTGGTTTGTCCATAGATTTATATATCTAACACAATGCTCACCTCATGATACAAAAGACCTCTGGATTTACTATGTCAATATAAAATTCACCCGCGTTCAAATGGTGTATCTCAAAAATGAAACACACTATCCCTTGATCAAATAAATAAAATCATCATGTTAAGTTTTGTCATCCAATCCCTTCCCAAAAATATATAACTCAACTTGTAACTTGAAAAAAAACACAATCTTCTGATAATTGCCACCATTTGACACATTTCCTCCTTTGTTCATGGATATGCAGTCCCAGTGTTTACCAATAGAGAAAAGATTGTGCCTCCTACCACCACATTAACCCATGGCTTCTTCTTGAGGCCTAGCATCACTTAATAATTGTGAACATATCAAGTCATCCTATGAGCTATCCTATTGTGGGTGCATGCATAACCCTGTTCCTACGAAAGGATTTCCTCCTACCATAATGGCACTTCCTATCCTGGGTGTTAATACCTGTCCTGTTGCCGAATCTGCATAGGGGCTCGCTGCACTTGCCCTTGCAATGAATCAAGTTTACACTTGCTCTAGGTGTTGATCCTATTGTACTCTCAGTGCTCTTATCTGATACACTGTCTGATCCTGGGCAAACATTTCCCTAGCTTGTGAGCTATATACCGAGGGATAAACTGTCCCAATCTTGAGAATTGTCCACCTTGTGCTTATCCTTGGCTCCCACATCTGCACAATGTGCTCTGTCATCCCACATATCCAATAAACAGGGGCAGCCCCACTGACTAGTCCCCTTTGGTTAAATGGTCCTTGCGCATTCTGATTATCATTTTGTATTTTCTGAAAACTGCCTTGGTTGTTCTGTGAACCCCCTCCTTCTCGATCTCCCATTTCTCTGCCTCGTGGCATGAACCCATTCCCTCGTTGGTCCATTTGGAGCTGAATATTTGCCTGTGATGCACCTACTGCTTGTCGCATTATCAATCCTTTTCCACTTGTCAATATTGCCCTTTCTATGCCATATTTTGACAATTCCTTTTTAACTAACTTGGCTTCCGCAAGTTTTCCTAACATCATTTTTCTTTTTATTCTTCTCCTACAATAGCCAACTCCTACTCTGCCAGCTTCTTATCTCTTGGCTTTGAACAGACAGTTTTAACTACTTCCAGCAGAGCAATAAAGGCTATAAATGTGTGAAATTTCACTTTTAAAATAAATGTGTAATATATCTTAGTCTGTTGATTATATACTGGGGGAAATAATGTGATGTTGGATTTCCCTTCACTCTGATTTAAAACCTTTAAATTCCTTTCTTTGCAATTGTGTAGTTTCCTGGTTTAAAGCATGATTAATTTCTATTCCAAACCATATCTTCTGTGCTCTTCGTTTACACTAAGCGGAATGCACAATTTTACTGTTCACGTTTTTTTTGTATGTAGCTACATAAAAATTAAACCTGGATCTGCTGACACCCGCCCACTGCAAGGGTGCAAAGCAACCAGACTTTTGGCTGCAAATTCATTTTTTGCCTGATTCTTTCTTCATAGCATTTCAAAAATAACTCCTTAATGGCTTGCTCAAACCTCTATCATTTTCACTAATACCTGCCTATTTTTGGATTGGTGTACACCATCTACCTTAAATAAATAATATATTTTCTTGACCTGTTTCCATTTTTCTGCAATTCATTGTCACTTTTCAAACACACACATAACAAACAAGACAAACTAGTTGACTTTCCACATTAATTACCACCAGCACTCTTCGCAGCTATCTCTTGCCCCTAAAATACTGTGATGGGAGTTTGAGAAATTCCCTTTCATAGATATATCTTTGCGTCGCCTAGGTACCCACTTGGGTTTTGGAATAACCCCTTCTAGACGTTCCTTGAATGTAGGACACTGGGCTTATCTTAGACGCTCGTCGCCATTAATCTTCAAACAACACCTCTATATTTATTCTAAACAGCCCCCGTTACTCATCTAAAAACAAACCTGTTGCTCTTCTGACACACCATGTTACTTTAATATATACATAATATGCTATTCTATCTTCATTTGCCCCACCCCTTTCAATATATACCATAATCCACAGATGTCTAGGTGCACCATCATTATCACTGCTGTCACTGGAGACCCCCCTCAGCAATGAGGGCACACTGCAGATTCACTTACCCCTTCACTCTTCCTGGGCACATCTCCTATCCTGCCAGCATGCACAGATCTGGATTCTTTTATTCTGGAAGGAAAATCTTCAGGGTCCCTTCATACGGTCACCAAGTGAATATGAGCACCTTCTGCATTCCCCCCATGAACTTTGACATCTGCAGATTTAGACACTTCGAGGCAGGACACAGGAAGAGACGGATGCCCGGATGCAGTTTCAAGTCATCTTTTCATAAAGGTTCAGAAGACAGGCTGAAAGGCACACTGAGCTCCTAAAATCATCGGCCTTTTGTAGGCCTTTTCAGGCTGATGCAATAATTCATGCAAATTAAGGATACATTCCCCACTGGCTCTCTAACTAGCATATAAGCCCTCCCATTCTCCAATTGGCTGGCTTGCTTGTCAATCACCAAGCCCACATGACTTAATTTTGTCAAGCATAGTTTGACTGGCAGATAATCTGATAGCTTGCGTGAGACTCCGCCGGAACTCATTAGAAATCCTTAGATGTCTGTAAAGGAGCAGCCTCTTATCTGATTGTCGAGACCTGACAACTTCACTTGGCAGGCTATACCATGCTTTTCCTGCCAAGAAATTCTAAATATACAGACCAGACATTCTTTTTTACAGTTAACTGACAATGACTGTTAATGAACTGCTGCCATAGAATATTCTACGTCAAAAATGAGTCAGTCCTCCTGACACCTGGACCTGAAGCCATTTTGTTTAAGCATCCATCTTAGAATCTAGCCCATTCTAGATACTCAACCATTCTACCAAATGGCAGACAAATCTACTTTTGTACTTAACTCCTTTCCTATTCAGTTCTCAGACTACTTTTTCGATATTCATGATGTACATGTAATACCCGAGACAACATCCACTGCTCGGAGCATTCTGACCCTAAAGATTTTATATGTCACCCTATATGTACCTTTTTGTCTTAAATAGCACTATCATTCTGATTTCTGTGTATTACTGGAACCATTGATCAGCCTGGAATGTTACCAGTATTTCAGTTTAAGGGGGGGTGGGGGAGCTCTAGGACCTTGTCTACACTTGAATCCCACAAGTACCCACACCTAGAATAGGGAGTGTGACTGTGATAGGAGGAAATCCTTTCATGGGTAGAGGGATGAATTTATATCCACAATAGGAAAGCCCACAGAGTGACCTGATGTGTTCAGTAGTATCAGTGACATAAATATAAACTTTTGTACATTTATATGAAGTATCCCTGTAGTAGCACACACTATTCCTTCATTAGTAAATAGGTTGTTTTATTAAGTTTTGTCATCAAGTCATGCCCTAATATATTAACAGGTGTCTGCCGAGAATGCAATAATGGCATAGACACGTCATGTTCTACTATAGAAATTGGTAATTCATCAGCAAAAAGAACAAAGTGCATAGCCCCAGAGAATCCCTACACATTAATGGAAATACCAGACATTGGGTATTTTCCCTCTCGAACATAGGAACAAGTTGCTCCAGTGTCCACAAGAAACAAAAATGCCTTGCCTCCTGTCATTATCTTGACCCTTGGGTCCTTCTGGGGGTCTTGTGTCACTGATACTACTGAACACATCAGGTCACTCTGTGTTGATTCAGGATCTCATTCCCTTAAATAATATAGATGCAGCTGTATTTCCTTTAGTTCCAAATCTAGCTATGATATTATGTAATATTCCAGCCACAGCCAAATATTTTACAGTAATAGATTTAAAGACACCTTTTTCTCAATACTTCTTCATGAGTACTCCCAGGATTTTACCTCATTTTCATATAGAAACCAGCAGTGTAAACACACAAGACTTTCTCAGGGGTTATGTGAGTCCCCCTCGAGTCCCTCTCGATCTTCACAGGGTCCTTCAGATGGACCTAGGTAATGTACAACTTGGGAGTGCCATAATTCAGTATGTAGATGACATATTAGTGTGCAGCGAGATCAATAAAAGCGCATAAAAGATTCAGTTCAGTTAATGACCATACTAGCAGAGAAAAGATCAGAAGTACATAAAGAAAAACTACAATATTGTCAGGAATAGGTCCTGTACATTGGACAGTTAATCTGTCAAGAGGGGAAAAAAGGTAAACCTGAGAGAGCAGAAGCAATCATGAAGACTTCAGAAACCAAAACAGTGAGGGAAATGTAACAATTTGTAGGCCTATGTAACTATTGCAGGGCCTAGGTATTCGATTACAGTACATGCATTCAACCACTTTTAAAAGGACTCAAGGAAGCACAGGTAGGCAATAGTAGGATAACATGGACAGATGAAATAACTGAAGAATTTGAAGAATTCAAAAAGGCAATCAGTATAGCCCCTGTGCTAGGAATTCCAGATTATAATGAAGAGTTGTATCTATTCTCACATTCAAATGGAGAAGTAATGACAGCAGTTCTTACAGCAGTTCTTACACAGAAAACGACATTAGGATATGAACAAAAACCATTAACCTATTATGGTTGGATTTTAAATCCAGTAATGAAAGGACATTACCCTTGCAAATACGCATTAGCTGCTGCTGCGTTCGCTATTGAAAAGACTGTAAGCATTACAATGGGGTGTTCAGTGACATTATTTGTCGAACACATTTTATTTGACATTCTAGAGAAACCCAAAAGTACATTGACTACACAAAGAGCATCATTGTATGAGGTAAATATTTCAAACCCAGCAATTAAAATTTTTATGTGTAGAATAGTGAATCTAGCAACATTTATTGCAGAACCAGTAGGGAAGGAGGACTATGTAAATGACTGCACAATGCATACTGAGTTCTATGATGATATTCCCCTCTTGGAGGGGGGGAAATTCTGTTAATTGATGGTTCTTCAGAAATTGACCAAACGACTGGAGAAAGACATATAGGATCAGCAGTAGTGAAGCTGAACTGTGATAGTGAATTTGAAGGAGCGACAAGTGTGAGACTTCCTTCACATTGTTCAGCACAGGCTGCAGAATTAATCACACTTATCGCCGCACTCCAGAGATATGAGGATGAGGAAATGAAAGTGTACTTTGACTCTGCCTATATGACGTTAACTGTACATCCAGGATTGTCATGCTGGAAAAGGAGGGTTTCATCCACGCAGACAGCACAATAGTACAATATGCATCTTTATTGGATAAGCTTATTGAGGCATGGAGAGTCTAATTGGCTATCGTCGTGGTGAAATGTGCACCCCACACTAAGAGGACAGACAGGATTTCTCACGGTAACGAAGCCGCAGACATAGAAGCCAAAGGGGCATTTCTTATTTTTAAGCAAAAAGTGTTAAACAAATATCAGGATGGTGCATGATAGTGAGGGAGTATTTTAATATGGTGTCTATTGTCCAGACGAGCCCCACAAAAAGAGGAAGATTTATGAAGGAAACAGGGGTGTTGTACATCCCCCACTGAGGCTATATGGAGACAGGATAGCATTGGAAAGCCAGTTATGCCTCTAGCTTCCCTACCCTATGCATATGACTCTAGAGAGCCTTGCTTCCATGATTACAGAAGATTGGTTTTCACCAATTTTATTAGAACATGTTGCACAATTTATAATGAACTGCATTGTGTGTCAGAAATGTACAGCAGGGCACCCTTTGTGACCAGTAAGAGGAGCAATCACAAGACCAAATAGCCCCTTTCAACATCTACATATAGATCATGTGGGTATGTTACACGTATGAAATGGGGATAGGTACATGTTATTTGTGATATATCCCTTTTCTAGATGGATCGAGGCAAGTCCATGTATGCACCCCAATGCCACATGTGCTGCCAAGTTTCTGGTACGTGAGGTATTTCCAAGACGGGGTGTGTGCGAAGTCCTGCGATCTGATAATGGACCACATTTTGTAAACGAACTATTTGAGCAGGTTACTCTAATATTAGGCATAAAGCATACATTTCCTTCTGCCTACAATCACAGTGAATGGTATCTTTGAGTGTTTATATGGACGACTTAAAGAGGGTATAGCTAAAATTAAAATCACTTTAAAAAGGGGTGGTTACATTGCTTACCTCTTGCATTTTTTGCACTAAGAAACCAACCCTGGTGACTGGGAGCCATATGAGAATACCCCTTGCTCCTCCAACTCGGGTAGAGATGGATGCCCACAGTGCAGCAAAGACATTAGGTAATGAGATGCATGATTATTTGACAAATATGACTGCTAGTGTCTCTTTCATTTCTCAACAGATCAAACCCCGGTGGGAGGGGTCAAAGAGGATGGAAAAAGACAGCCAACCATTTGTTCCCAATTATCTATTGAAGCAACCTAGTTTGTATCAAGGGGACCAGGTATGATATGATATAATATGATAGGTTATTTATAACGCACTTAATACCCAAAGGCTTCTAAGCATGGACCCGGGGATCAAACCTGTGTTACTCTGTGTAGTCTTGCTTCCAAGGTGAGCTTGTTGCCCCCAGAGCTATCTTCCTGAGACTGGTACAAGGTTTTGTCTGCACACGGAATAAACCCAGTTTTGAAGGACCATATGTAATAGAGGAGGTCACTCCCACAGCTGTCAATCTACAATATAGAAGAGTCTGGTTGCACTTGCACGACATACAACCATACAAAGGAGAAACCTTTACCCCTCCTGCATCCGCAAACAGTGAAGAAAGAGAAGAACCTCCATGGATGATGACAATATCACCTGCAAAGAACCAAAACAAAGATGCATCGAAATAAGGACACTTTGAAGATTTTTTAAGATAGGGGAAAGAGACAAAACATTGATGTACCAGAACCAAAGAAAAAGAACACATCACACTTTTTATGCTGCCAATAATATTAATGTTACATACATTCTTGTAGCCTGTTTTTACTTACATATTGCAGTCTTATCCAGCTTTAGTAACATTACACTTGGGTTCTCGATAATCCTAAAAACAGTCCTATTATTTTTAGGATACTTATTGCTATCATTTTACAGTTTGCTATATACAAGTATGATTAAACAAAGTAACAGAATTACATATTGAATTAAAAGATGGGAATGTTCCAAAATGTGAGAGAATCACTACCAAAAGGAAAATCAATATGTTTCTTTGAAATACTAATTGCAACCTCATTTGGCACAATGATTTGTCTTGTCTTTGTTATTATTATGACATTTACACATATAACGATTGCAAATGCAGATACAGTGGTTGACAAAGAAACATCTCTTGTCATCCCTAACAAAAGCATGAGTAGCATTTTCCCTGATTTTGCTAAACAAATTGTTGGACTTAAGAGATGCTGGTGAAGATTGTGATGATATAAACACATATCTCGATAATTCAGCCCACTTAAAGAATAATATGCGGCATCAGCACATGTAGGAGGTGGGGAGGAGACGTCAGATAAAAGTTGCTACTTATGTTCTCTCATCCCTTGTGCCATGAGCACAGCCAGAACATTAACTGCAAGATACATACCTCTACATGATGCAAGATGTCTCAGTCAGGAGGACAATATGAAGGAAGATGGGCAACCCTAAAATGGAGGTCAAGAAAGGCATTTCCATATAAAGATGGATATATAAAAACAGAGCAGATAGAAAAGTAAACAGTTTGGATGAGTAGTATGTCCACATATTCCCTCAGTGGTATGACTGGAGACCAGAGAAGGATTGTTGAGCAAAAGAGACTAGGATTTGCAGATGCATGGGACACACCAGGGTTGCCAGGATGTTGGGAAAGGCTGTAGATGTTAATATATGGACAAGTAGCAAACAGCACAAGATGGGAAGATGGAATGCTGGCCTGTAGTGCACATTTATCGATGACAGCACCAGTGCAGATAGTGCAAAATGTGGATGACGAATGCTTGAAAACATGGGCCATGTATCCGAAACTACTAACATGGGTCAAGAATGAAGCAGGACCTGTGCCTATATTACGGATGAAGATTGTCACACTGTGCTTCAGGATCGACTGAAGTGGGAGAAAACAAGGACTGTAAGCCGACAATTGATGTTAGAGAAATGAGTGGAGGAACTGCCGTGCTGATGGACCACTATTGGGCTTGTGGATCCAGAGCTTACATGCAGCTGCCAAAGAAATGGGGAGGAATATGTTCTTCTGTGTTCATACATGTTCCTGCATTGGTGATCCCCCAAATTGATCTCCATATCGAAGAGTTTCCAAAGATCAGTGCACACCAGAGAAAGAAGAGGTCCCTCAACCTCTTTGGGCTGAAAAGAGAGAACTATTTTTCAGAAAAATCAATAGCAATTTATGACGATATTCCAGCTGAGCATAAACTATTCAGCAAGATAGCAGTGATATTTACAGTCACATTCATGCCAGTAATACAGACTGCGTTGAACACCAAGTGGTTGCAGAAAACCCGGTTGGAGCTATTACAAACAATATACACAACAATGAAAGGATTTAATGCAATCTGAGAAGAATTGAGGGCCATCAGACTCATGACACTCCAGAACAGGTATGTGCTGGACTTGATTACAGCATTGGAAGGCAGTATGTGTGCCAAGACTGGGCCTTCTTGTTGCACATAAACACCTCCCCATGATGGAGAAAATGGAACCCTGACAGAGGCAATAACTATGTTGTCAGCCTTATATAAGAAGATGGAGGATGAAGTTGATGAGACAGAGGATGATGATTGGTTTTTGGATTTTATCTTGTAAGGATCATTATAGGGCAATGAAAGAAGACAACAAAGAAAGCTATTGGGATGAAGATAATGACTGATGTAAACGGTAACCATACACCACAGACTGAAGACACCACCCATGAGAACACAAAGAAGAGTTTTCTGGCACACCAAGGGATGAGGTTTTACTACTCAAAGGATCATAAGAACTATGTAGGACGTTGGGTATTCTGTCAAGTGACTGGAGAGTGCTGTCATATGGCATGGAGTGTGGATGAGCACATTAAGAATGCAGGCAACCTGAGGGGGGGTGGCAAAAGTCTGGATCCTGAAGAAACCAAAGTATGGAGAAAAGATGAAGAAGAATAAAGAGGAGGAGGTGGTCGAAGACTCAACCAGAGGGGGTAATGTAGAAGAGCAGATGTACATGTCATCTCTAGTGCTGCCCCCTCACCTCTGCCACACTGGAATAGTAGCAATAGATCACTATGTGCAACACCAGGTATCGTCCCAATACCACATCAAAGATACGGGGGACGTTATGCACTCCGACAACCATATCACATGTACCCTAACACTGACCAGGTGGAAGGATGTCTGCATACACAATTGGACATAGAAGAGATGAAATTGAAATCAGGCAATGGCAGATAGACGTCATGAAGAGAAGACACAAAGTCGCACTGAAACGATATGCGAATACTTAAAGAATGAAGATGTAACTGAAGTAATAAGAGAAACATGTAATCAAATACGAAGAAATCATGTGCACCAAGGAAACAAGTGGGAACAGACAAAGTGAATGTTTAGACGCAGAAATGCAAGGTAGATGAGACATAGGAGCTTCCTGCAGAAGAAAATCTAACGATCGAATTGGCCATGATGAAAAGTTGGACACTGGACTTGTGTTGAAACCAATCAAGCTATCTCACAGACAGACCAGGGCTTCAGAGCTATGAGGTGCTGGAAAACAGCTTTGTGTCAGGAACAAAGAATAACTATTGGACTGGGATCGAGCATGCCACATCAAGGAATGTGTGCAAGGCACAAAAGGAGTCAAGAGGATAAGCCATATAAATAAGACATTTATCTCTTTGATTAAGCAAAGAAGGAAACATCTGCAAATGTCACGTATTGCACAATTTAAGGTTGCCAAAAACATATGTGAGGTAGAGCAATCAAGTCGCCAGAGGCCAAGATGAGTAATGACACCCAGAATAGTTAAATTAAATTGCAAGAAATAAAAGGTAGAAATTGACAAAATCGTGGTCTCCTCCCACGTGATTCAGAACTTGAAAACAAGACATATTCATTAAGCTCCAGGCGCATATAGAGGTGCACCTTCACTCCTTTAAAAGTCCCAGAAAAGAGAACAGTCGACAAGGTCAACTACAGTGAGCAAGCCTTGGCTTAGGGCCTGAACAATGAGAAATGATGGACTAATTGGGCTAGTGGGTAGTGGTCTGATGTTGTTCTCTGCACCTGGGTTTCGTTTTGCTTACGTCCTGCTTACGATCCCAAAGTGCAAGGTTGGGAGAGTATGCCAACCAATCATGAGGGTCTATATAGCAGTGTATTATACAATGTTGCAGAAGTCAATCTGCTGATGTGATTCTGCTATTAATCTGTATTATATGTATTTAGAGATAGTTCAAGGTGTGCCTACTAGATATGGGGCATCCAATAATGACACTAACAGTTATACAAATAAACTGGGGTATCCAACCGAGCCCTTTAAGACGAGGTAGCAATACTTTGAGATGGATGGAGATGCAGAATATACTCAAACATCAATAAGCAAACTGACTCAGGAAGTTGGCAAAGTGCGTCTGTTTTAGTATCAATTATCTAAAACAGGGATTTACAATGAACATCAACGAACTTGCTTGATCTTCACACTCAACGCATATCATTAAAAAAAAACTTTTACAGTAAAAACTTGTCTTCATTGACATCAACCTACGTGGTAAACTACAAAAACCGACCTGTGAAGGTGATAGGCTTACAGGGAACATCTAGGTATACGTTCCATACTTGTCAGGGAAGGTGATTGGGTTTCTAACATCAGGTGGGGCAACTAAGCCCTCCTCTAGTCTAGGTTTCTACAAACATCATCAAATACACTACATCCCATTAGTTATACAAACTATAGGGCTCTCTATTACGTAGCCTTCTATAATTGGTTGGCACCCTCATACCCATCTGTAATATTCCACATACATAAGCAGCATGCAGGCTGGCATCCAGGTGCTGGTGGGCTGGTCATACCATATCTTCCCACCAATTAGCCTGTCATCTATCATCACTCTGGCAGCCTGCTAGTCAATTAAGGCTTTGAGCTTGGCCTTGGAAATGTTCTCTGTACTTGAGAATATGAGGGAGTGTAGGCATAATCTGGGCCTCATAATGAGCATGCCGGTCTGGTAACAACGGTGCCGGCACACTCCAAGCCTGCAGGCGGCAGCCATACTACCCGCCAGGTCTGACCTGGCAGGCGCGGTGACAAGCACCCACAGACTTTCCCGGAAGCACCAGCACTGTTACTAACGGTGCTGGTGCTTCCGTAATCCCCATTCCCATTGACAACTATCGGACTCAAATGGGAATGGGGATTTACATTTGTCTGGCACCTGACTTCCAGGAAAACCAGGGTCATAATCCTCTGGTTTTTCCGTGGAGCCAGGTGCCGGAAAAAATCACAACTCCGGCAGCAGCCTGGTGGTTTTACTGGCATGGCTCTTGCCAGAGTTATAATGAGGCCCTCTGACTTCTTGGTTTCGATACAGCTCGTACCAGTGTCTATTTTCATCTGACCACATGACTTCAGACCACGTTTTAGAGTCTTTCTGCATTTAAAATACTATTAAATGATGAACCTCTGACGTCTCTGATGTTCTCGCTCCTCGCCTAAGACAGGCGTTTTGTTCTTTTCACAGGTTCTGTAACCACTGCTCAAACAATCGGGCCCATGGTGGTCTTGACTCCCTGGCCTTGGACCAACCAAGTCCTTCTTTGATTCACCTCCATGTTCAGTTTTCAATTTCTAACTGCGACACACTGAAAAAGCCTTCCTACTTACGGGATCCAGCTCTGCTAAATTACATTGTGGAATCATCCATAGTCCATACATTTCCTATGCATATACGTTGGCGCATCGCCGCAATCTATTCACTACATAACCAGCCTTTAAGAATACTTTGTCTACTTGCATTACTGCATCTGTACAATTGTAAAATTACTTCACATCTTCTTCATTATTTTTGTAGCATGAACATCTTCATCTCGAGCCTGAAATGTTGCTCATCTTTAACACCTCCTCTTTAGAGCCTATAGAATATTTATGTTCTCTCGTCTCTGCATCTCTTATGGGTGCGTCATCTCTGCTTGTTTATGACATCACCAATCTTTTCTTTTTCTCGGTTTTCACACTTCCTCTGGGATTTCATTCAAATGGCCATCATATTGTTGTGAATGCATTTATGGCTTCCTCAATTGGAACCTCACTTCCAAGATTCTCTTTGCTATAGGTATTTTCACTGGTACTGCACGTGTCTCACACTCTGGCTCCCAACATATAGGCAGCATGGGGAGGTACTTTGGGTGGGGGTACTTGGCTCCACCTCTGCACAAACTACAGGTAATTATGTTCCCTTAACCAATCCGTTCAGTCAATAGGTCTTTTAAGTTTCCACATAGGGTGACATCATAGCTGACGTATATTGAGATATTGAGGTATAAAGCCTTTGTATAATCAAATTATTATTGTGAGTCTGTGGACTATGATTCATTGTTCACCAGGGTTCCCTACTATATTGAGCTGATAATAATAGTCTATTTTGCCATATTCTTTGAGTCTGTCTGGTTATTTGGGTCTGAGATAGTTATTGGTAATTACATCTTACACTTGGAATGCTCCAGTTGCGACAGACTGTACAGAGGTACAAAACATGCAAACAAGTAAAAGTGCAGGACAGGTAGGTAAACTGCATTATGGAAAAACAGACATGCAATTACGTCAATCAGGTAAATTGACTGCAGACTGGAAAAGCCTCACCTCATTGTAAGAGGGGCTACATCAGTCATGCAGGCAAACAATATGACAATCTGCTAAGATTTACTGGAGACCGGAAAAGCCACGCCTCATAATATGAGGGGCTACATCAGTCATGCACGCAAAAAACAGCAATGGAGCAAAGCGATGAACAGGGTGCGCACTTACGAACCCATGCCATAAGGAGCAGGGGGCTACATCACATATGCAGGTAAATGGGCACAGTGTAAGAATTGGACTGCCAACCACAGGGTGGGGGGCCTAGATCAGCTATGTAAAACCAAAGGGTACAAGGTGACAGTGGGCTGCATCGGCTAAGGTGAGGGACTACATCAGGCGTGCAAGTATAAGTAATTAGTACCGTTCAGGGGTGAGAGCGACAAAGAGGATGCGGGAGAGGAAGAAGAAATGGAAGCAGGGCAGAGAGTGACAGCATGTCCTAGTGGAGGGAGTGAGGAAACTAGGGGGGCAGGAAGTGGAAGCCAGTAGGGAATAGGAGCTGCAGAAAGAAGGCCAGTGTAAGCATGGAGGGGAAAGAGGGGGAGCACAATAGGGGAAAAACAAACACAAAGATGAGGGGGATAACAACAAAGCAGCAGGATAAAAAAGCAGGAAATAAGGGAAGGTGCTGTAGGCATGAGAACCACTACAAGAATTTGCACAAAAAACAATACATCAGAATCAAAAAAACACTGGGGAGGACGAAGGGGAGGATCCACGCCTGGGCCAGCGGTGCTCAGACTGGTCACCGGTCATGAGGGCGAGCACAGGCCCAGGAATGACCTTTAAAGTCATGAAGAGTCAGAGTCATGTGCTACAAGATAGTTACAAGTCAGGCAGGGACAAAATGGAGCAGTGCACGATTACAGGTGAGGGAGCAATGCCACAAGAAAGGGCAGTGCACACCCATGAATCTGAGTTAGCGTGGCAGCAATGCAAAAAGTACAAAAGTACAAGGTGCAAAACTGGTGCTAGAAGGTGGAAGTCATGGGGGTGATGTAGTGGAGAAACCACAGCGCTTTGCTGGCAGACATCATTTCCCTGCACTCAGCAGTAGCGGCCATGCAAGGGCAGCAATGCAACAACATATGGGCAAAGGAGAACCATTTGTGGATCAGTGCTTACTGAAAGGGCTTCCTAGCTGGAACAGCAAGATGGGGCCTTGCAGATTGCACCAGGAGTCAGTGCTTGAAATGAATGGGCTGTGGCCGGCACACCGGCCATGGCCGGACAGGCCAGACAGGGACAGGGGCCTTTGTGGAGCCTTAGTGGGGAGTCAGCTTCACCTGCCGGCTCAACCGGATTGGTCCAGGAAAAGTAATGGGGGGGCCAATCCACTGAAAACAAACAAGGATGGAGCAGCTCTGCTTGGCTGCAGGTCGATGATAAAAGGCGGGGGTCATGTTGATAAGGCCCAGAGCCTTGGGACATCACGAAAGCCAGCAGGGCCTTCCATCACTCAAGCAACCAAAATGGTTAAATGGAAGGATAAGCAGGCTGCGGGCAACGAGCATGGAGATGGTGGGGGAAGCCCATGGAGCCCACAGCATGCAACCTCCTGCGATCACATCCAGGCCAGACCTGGTATGTCACGTTTGCCATGGATGCTGCTGTGAATTCCAATGTGATGTCATAAGTAGAGCTGGTGAGAGTAATACTAAGTGTGTGGTAAGCAGGTGAGCTCCTAGACTGACTGGCTGAGGGATGGATTTGTGAGTGGTGATTATCTGCTTATGTCTGGAACAACCTATCCATGGACTTCAGGGACGTCATTTAGGGTCCTCCCTTGCTACCCCTAAATAATAATAATATATATATATATATATTCTTTTTTTTTTTAATGGAACCTCCTGGGCTGGGGCCAGCACTATGTGGCTCTTTATTTCTGGAGTGGCTGGCTTTCTTGATTGGGCCTCTTTAAAAAAAAAAAAAAAGGGGGTTCCACAGGTGTATCACTTTGAGCCATGACCCTAAATAAGAAAGAATAGGAATAACAAATAATGTGTCTTTCTGGAATTCTATACAATATTTGGTAGACTCATTAAAGGTTTATTTCAGGCATACTTAAGAGGCAAGTCACTGATTTAGTCTGTTCTTAAATATTCACAATGCAGACAAAAACTTCCAAAAGCATTTAGAGAAGAATAAGCATCCATTTTGGACTACGTATTTTGCTTTTCGCAAGTTGCAGTTATAGCATGTTTTTTCTGCTTTTGTCTCTGTTATGATCATCACAAGACATTCCCTCTCAGTGTCCTCGGTCACTTGACAAAATCCTTGTGCCTAAAAGCTTGTGTACAGTCTAGAAATGTTATGATGAACACCTCATTTAGGACTAATCATGTCGCAAAAAACCTCAAGGCTTGGGTCATGCCTCTCCTAAAAAAGCCAAATCTTGACCCGAACACACCAACAAACTACAGACCAATCACCACCGTCCCCTTCCTCCTAAAAATTCTGGACGAAGTTGCATACTTACAAATCCAGAAACACCTGGAGGACAACAACCTACTTGGTCTATGTCAAGAAGGCTTTCGTCCCAGGCACGGCACTGAGACCGCCCTCCTGGATCTGAAAATACAGATGGACGAGCTGAGAGACAAAGACAAGCTGGCCATGCTTCTCTTGCTAGACCTCTCTGCCGCATTTGATCTGGTCGACCACCAGATCCTCACCGACCACTTAACCTCTGCTGCAGCCTTTTCCACTAACGCTTCCTCCTGGGTCAAATATTTCCTTTCCAACCGTACCATAAGAGTCTTCTCTCCCTCTCCCTCAGCAGATCTCATCCCCATCCTCTGTGGGGTTCCCCAGGAATTCTGTACATCCCCAACACTATATAACATCTTTACAAAGCTCCTTTTCGACTGCCTGGACGATATGGGTGTCATCTACACAAACTACGCAGATGACACCCAGGTCCTCATCACCCTGTCAGGTCACTACGCCAACGACACTAAACTAATTAACTATATCTATTTGGAAATCCATGCGTGGATGGCAACTCATAGCCTGTGCCTTAATGATGAAAAAAACGAGCTCCTGATCGTAGGCACCCAAGCTCGTCTGAACATACTTGACCCTCGGTACTCATCCTTCATCATTGATGATAATATAATCAAAGTTGCAAAATAAATAAAGACGCTTGGAGTCTACCTCGACTCCACCTTCTCTCTGAAAAAGCAAGTGAGCGCCATTGCCTCCTCAACTGCTTACACTAACAAGCTAATCAATGCCTGTAAATCCTACCTATCCCTTACCAGCTGCTTGACATTAGCCAGAGCCCTAGCTCTTTAGAAAATAAATTACTGCAACACTCTCTTCTCAGGCACCTCTGAAATGAATCTCAATAGACTCCAGGTCTTACAAAATAACTCCTTAAGATCCGCTCTAAACATCTCTAGATCCAACTACATTTCCAACCACAGACAAAATGCTAACTGGCTCCCAGTGTGTGACAGAATTGGACTCTGCACCATGGCAATCACCCACAAATGTATTTCACACACCGCTCCTAAATACCTCTCAGACAAGTTCTCCCTACTTCACGCCACCCGCCTTACCAGATCATCCCACACTCACTGCCTCTCAGTCCCCAAATTCAACCTCAAAACTACAGGAGGAGCCAGCTTCCCTGTTCAAGCTGCCAATCTCTGGTACTTGCTACCCCCTTCCATCAGACTAAAACCATCATTCAATGCCTTCAAAACTAACATCAAACTCTGGCTTACTGACAAGCCTACCATCTACTGAGCCCCAATGATCTAGCTTCACAGTGATCTTACATCACAACCCTTGCTTGGCCTAAGTTTCCCGCTGCTCCATCTCACCCATTCACGCTTTATAGGGTCAGACTAATATGTAACCTAGTCGACCTTGCCGCTATGTCAGTATACGTACCTGCTTATATGGTCAGACTAATATGTAAGCTAGTCGGCCTATCGCCATGACTGTATATATATTAATATATATATATATATATATATATATATATATATATATATATATATATATGCATATATATATATATATATATATATATATCTGTACTTACCTTGAAGGTCTGACCAATATGTAAATTATAACCGAGGTCGACCCTTCCGCCATTACTGTACCTATTCCTCATGTAAATATGTATTTAGCTTGTTTTTTTGCCTGTAACATGCTACGTTTTCCAGCGCCCAGTTACCTCAGGGTTAGGTGCGCGATACAATTAATAAATTACAAAAAAATACATTACAAAAGTTTGACCATAGCACATAAAGTTCCCTTGATTTCATTGTGCCACAATTAATGCTTTGTTGTAATGTGTTTATATCTTTCCTATCTCCGTGGCATGCTGTTCAGAATGCTTGTTTGCATGTATGAGGTAACGAGTGTCCAGAGTACGGGATGCCTTGTGAGGCCAACCTCTGAAGCCTGAAAAGTAGATCCATGCAGGCTGGACATGTGGCCAACTTTGCACCAGACCTGCAGATGAACTGGCCTGCTGGTAAATCTGCTACCCGGTTAAGGGTATCCGCTACAGAGCTTTCTGACTTTGAGAACATTCAGACATGTAACTGCTCATTTTACTATAGCTATAAATGATAACATAGCTCAGTGGGATGAGTGCTCACAGAAGCGATGTGTGTTTGATCGGCAGGTTGCACGTTCGAATTTCGGCAAGGCCAACACAGCCATTCATCAGTCTGAGGTTGATAAATAAGTACCAACACAGGTTGGGTGACATTGTATGTACAGTTGTTCCATATAAAGTGTGCACGCGTAAGTGCTATATAATAACACATAATTATCATTTGGCCTTGGACGTCTGCTTGCATTTACAGTCATTTGGTAATATGGGCCTACACAAACTGATATTAACGATACATATGGTGATCCAGTCTTGTATGAAATGTATGTCACATCAGTGTAATCATAACCATTTTTTACGTAGTGTACTTAGGATCAATGTTATGTGATGCCACTTCCTCTTTTGTCAAGGGGTGAAAGGTTGTGTTCCCTCGCTTCCTGTGATGTCACTTCGGGGTGGGGTCAAATGACATCATTTCCTGCTATGTCATCAGAGGTTAAAGAACGTGTGATGTCACTTCCGCTAACCCTGGTATTTCGGTGAAATGACATCCTTGATGGATTACCTGATTACTGTTAGTGAGGAATTATTTTTTCTGCCTACAGCTGAGGAGCGATTTTTGGGACATTGAACTTCTATTGTAACACCCTCCCTGGAGAGGGCTTGGCCTACCTTACCTGCTCTTATCTTAGTCCTAACTCTGCACGTAACCCTCCCTCCGTGTCCTACTTTAGTTTTCCCCATTTCAGTCCCCTTGTACCCACTTCCTCTGCAACCCTTAGCCTCTTACCCCATTTGCATTCCTATCCCCAGTGATTTTCCTAAACCCCCTGCCTGCCTTGTAGCATGGAGGGAGCAAGGATGAAAATGAGGAGTGCATTTCTTTTGGTAGAATGAGTTAAAAGACTGCGTTTGGTGTTGACTCCCCTTGAGCGTTCTCTGCCGGCCAGCTCTCTTTGCCATCACGCCTGCGCATCAGCGCAGCTGAGATCAAAGTGCATTTGAAATGGCCTTGCTGAATCCATATTTGAACAGGCCTGCAAACACATTGCAAAACCTCTGGCCGCCGCAAACAAAAGCCTGTTGATGCAATGTAGGCAGACGCTACCTTGTAATAGAAATGCCCTCCCTCGGCATCACAACAGGAGCGAGGGAAGAGGGCCATTTGTACATGTGAAGCTGGGCCTTCTGGGCGAGGCGGCAGTTCCAGGAGATAGTGGAGGCAATATCAATATGCAGGCCCCTCACTTCCAGCTTTAGGGAAGGATCGCAACACTGGCCTCTCAACTGCAGTTTTTTTTTACTCCAGCCTTTCGACGCATGGCTGTCCAAACGTTTGCAGCACTGATTCTGAGATGCGCCCTTGAATGCCCGATGCAAATATGGGCACAGATATTGATGCTGGCACACCTTAAGAGCGGTCACATTGTTGCTGCATCCATCATGACAGAAGCTTGCCACCTATAAAACTTCCAATGTGATCTCAATAATGGATGTTGTGCTCCATGCATGTTCAATGCATATGTGTTCTACTGGAAGACGCAAATCTCACACATGTGGGCTCTCAGATCACGATACCTATGCGTTTCTCCCCTACCGTCATACTAGGCTGTTACACACCTCATGGAGGTTCCATGTGCTCAAATCGCGGCAAAAATGGCCGTTTGCACAAATAATTGCGGCAAAAAGGCTGTGGTTTTGCCACCGCAATTCATGATAAGGATGCAGAGGACACCCCCGCAACCCCCAGACCCATTATACCATTTAAGGAGGGCGGGAAACACCCCCGCAACCCCCACTCCTCTGAAATGGAATAATGGGGTACACCTTTACTGGCTCAAACCACGGCATTTTTGCTGCGATTTTTTTGTAAAAGCGCTATTTTTGCACCGATTTTATTACTGCGTCCCCTCAAGGATCCACTCAAAGACAATGATGAGCCTGGGAGGAGTTTCGAGGTGAAAAGGATTTTTTGCACCGCTCATGGTGAAATGCTATGTTTTCTACAGAAAGTCCAAAATCACACAACTGTGTGCTCTCAGACCATGACACCTATTTGTTTCTCCTCTACTGTCACACTTCATTGTAAAACACCTCGAATATCTGCTGCAGGGCATTGATGAGGCCAGAGGTCGTCCAAACAGAAAAGGACTATTTGCACCTCTCCTGCTACAATGTTATCGTTTCCACAGAAAGTCCAAAATTTCACAACCGTGGGCTCTCAGTCTGAGACCGATAGTTTCCCCACTACTATCAGGCTTAGTTGTAAAACACCCCACGGACCAGCTCCAGGGAATTGATAAGGCCAGGGGGTGGTCCAATCTTTAAAGGATTTTTTGTACCTCTCCTGCTGAAATGGTATTGGTTCTGCATAAAGTTTGAAATTTCACAACCGTGGGTGTTAGGAATTGGACCATCTGCCTGGTGGGTGGGCGCTCGCCTGTGCTGTATTGACATTTTAAATGAAATTGAATGATGGTAGATCAAACTCCAGAAAGTGGGGGGGGGGGCTAATCCGCACACATATTCCTATGCTCACTGCACGACAAACGCATAGACCGGTGAACTCTGGGTGGAAACAGCCTACAGGGGCTGTCCCTCCTGTCATATTTAGGTGGGATCTGACAGGTGGAGTAGACAATGTATCTCCAGAAGGGGGAGGCACAAATCTTCCCCCTGCCATGGCCAGCCTAAATAACAAACATAGGCTCCCTGTCTGTCTGTTGAGCCCTGTAGCTGTTGGCAGCATTCACATACTAATCAGAATTTAATTCAAACAGGCTCACATGGGGCCTGGCTACAAAGGCTAGCAAGGGAGACAGGAAACCGCAACACCCGTTCCTATGCACTGTCAACCTGATGCCAGCTCCCGCCCTCAGTATCGATTGGCAGTGAAATGTTATGCCTCAGACTGCATGTTTACAGCAGTCATCCCGTGGGGGGACCCCATTGAGAAGGTACGAGTATGTGGTTTGGCAGAGACAGAAAGTGTGGTCTCCCCACAGCTCCAAGGGAGACCTGCCCTTTAATCAGGAACCACAGAGAGCTCCATTAACCAGAGGGACCCTTTGTTCCACAACACACAGGAAGATGGGTGGGACTTATTATTACAAAACCTTTTACCTTTTGTGTTGCTAAGCACGCTGGTTATGACCTCATGCACACACGAGATTGTTGATGAGGACCCAGGATTGGTTCATTAAGGTAGGCTTATCCTACACCAAACACTGTGGGTCATTTGGCTTCAAAAGAAGGCAGTGACCCTCTTTCGGCAGATCATCTGAAGGCTTCACCAGAAGCAGAAAGAAGAACTCATCATTGGGTCCTGGCTGAAAGCACAGTCTGCCTTACATCTTACGCCAGTGAAAGAAGACCAGTAACTCCAAGAGGGAAGCAAAATCCCTCCCCTAAACCTCTCCAAGGAAACAGATGGAGATACCCAATCCAGAGGACCCTCCAGCAGCTCCAGAACTGGTACCCAGCCAGCACACAGCATGCCCTGCTAGGCTCTGCAGTAAGCTTCCTAGGTGGGAAGTGCCAGAGAATCACCAAACCAAGGACAAGGCAGCTGCCTGCAACACTCTCCTCAGATTTGGGCCATCCGCCTTAAAGGATGACATGAGCCCAATGAAGAAGCTTGGAGAAGTGCATCGACAAGCATCTACTAAAGGACCTTTTTTAGCCAGTTGAACTCCTCAAGCTGAAACCGACTGCACCGTTAACTGTTGTTACGCTGCAGTCACTAACTCCATTCGAGACACCTCGACCAGTGCTTCTCTCTCCCTAAATATTCTCCTTCTAGAGCCCTCCACTCGGCTGCCTCCAACTCTCTTCAGGTGAACCGATTTTCAAAACAGATTTGAGGGTAGATTTCTTTCCTCTGCAGGTGCTTCCCTCTGGAACAGCCTCCTTGCCTCTCTCCGCCTTGGGCCTGATCACCTTGAGTTCCAGAAACTCATCAAGACCGTCCTCTTCTCTTCCTCCTTCTCTCTCCCTCTCCCTCTCCCGTGTTTACTCCCTCTCTATTCTTGCCTACTGCCTCCTCCCTTGTCCCTAACTCAGTTCTGTTTGCTGAATGGTCGCCTGCTGCACCTCCAGAACCACACAGGTCTCAGGCTCCCCCTCCAGTCCGCACACTTGCCTGTAGGCCTCTGCACTGCATCCACCACTTCTGCACTTCTTTACTCATTCCTTGAGAATGGTAACCTCTTGGCACTTAACCCAGGGCCTTGGACTGGGCGCACGTGTTCCCCTCCCACTCTCCCTTCATTCCATGTCTGGCACTTACAATACCTAGAATATACTGGGCCTGGTCCGCCAGGCTTAGTAAAGATGATTTTTGTTTCTGTATGTCCTCCCCCCTACCGCCTTACCATCTGTCACGCACTTGCACTTTTCGTTGTTGGCCGAGGACAATAGCTTACAGACTGTATGTTCTCCTACCTTGCCTCCCCCTTGGATCCTTCCAGTTTGTCTTACACCTGCACTTGTAGTAAGGCTGTCAAGCCAAGTTTGCTAGGCATTGTTGCAAGATCATTTGGAAATCTCAAGGCCTAAATGATGACTTTGTATTCCCCTGTTATGGTCACCTTAAAGCACTTTGAAGCACTTCACCTGTATATAAGCGCTTTATAAATCAACAAAAACAATTCAGAAACACCATGTAGGCCAGTCTGCAGTCACCCAGCCTTGCTCACCGAACTGGTTGGCGCCTGATACCCACAGCTGTCTCCTGTCTTGAACTTTGTCACAGAAGCTGCAAAGCGCCCTGAAACCGTCTTGACCCTGTCGAGCACCAAGAATACCTACAAGTACAAGGTACATTGTTTTTCTGTCCCCCTGGTGCTTCTCCGAAGGCCCATAGTGATATTCTATGCCCCATTGCTATCTTTGTGATATTTTATGACTAATTACTCCCTTTGACACCAAGTATCCTTGAACTGTTGCGATTATTTACTATAACGACTACCCTCCTGTCATTATGTCATTATCCAGTGTGCATCCCTGTTCCTTCTTTGAAACTGTCTGTGCTCTGCATTTCTTTACTGGGTGGGTTGTATTTCATAGTGTGCTAGAACTGTCTGTTGTGATAATAATAAAGAAGATATTTTTATACAGCCTTGGCTGGACAGTCCCTTTTATCATTGGGTAATAATTGTATTTTTGTTGTGTTTCAACTAACCAGCAGTGCACGACCTTTCGGAGATAAGCCTGCCATTCCATCCCTGTTACCAAAATTGGACAAAGAAGTTTATAATTGGCTTGTTATTCCAATCTGTTCGGATTCCTTCTGGTGTACTAGAGGTGTGGGGCTGATAGTTTAGAAACTGATATTAATCCCTGGACCATTGGTCTAGGGAAGTTGATTCGTCACAGTGGGCTCTCTGTCTGAGACCTATGTGTTTCCCCTCTACTATCAGGCTTAGTTATAAGATCCCCTGCGGACCCACTCCAGGACATTGATGAGGCCCGAAGTGGTCCAAACTGAACTGGACTTTGTGCACCTCTCCTGCTGAAATGTTATTGTTTCTATCTTTCACAACCGTGGGCTCTCAGTCTGAGACCTCCGTGTTTCCCCTCTACAATCAGGCTTAGTTGTAAAATACCCCATGGGCGTGTTCCGGGACATTGATGAGCCTCTGACGCGGTTGGAACTGGAAGGGATTTTGTGCATATTTTTAAACTCCATGTCGGTCCAGTTGGGTTACAAGAAACTGACTCTGTGTTTAAAAATGGCCAGAGGCCTTATAACCTGTGTGTCTGGTTCTGGCGTTCAGCATCTTTGTCTCTGACTGTTGGTTCTCCAACCAACAGGGACGAAACATCCCGTGAAGGTCACCAAACACTGGACTGACTGCATTCTGCTCTGCCTAGCTAGCCTCCTTGATCTTCGTAACACCAGCAACAGTTTGAGTAATCTCTGCTTATTTTGTCTAGCGTGTGTCACACACTTCAGTGTCAAGCTGGTTGACAGAAGTATATATACACCTTTAATATTACATTATCAAAAAACCGTAAAGCTGTCGGCATATGGGCAGTCACTCATGCACATAGTATTAAAATCCATGGAAGTAAAAAGAGGACATTTCAAATAGAAATAGAAATACAAATCCAGTAATCCCAGCTTTACATAGTTGGCCAAATGTGAACTTTCCCCCAGAGCCAGAGACGTCATTTGGGATAACTTTGTTACTATGGCTACGCGCTTCCTACCATCCCTGTGATTCAACTATAGTAGAGCAAACAGTTTTAAATCAGGGTCGACCTATATATTCGATGGAGTTCGAAACCACTTGAATTATTTAAACAGTTGCAAGCAGAAACGTAAAATGATTCGAACCTCGATTCCACCAGCTGAAATAAAGCTGGGCAGCCTTTGAGTCGACCCTGCTTGAATTGTTGGCAGCTGCTTTCAATATACACGTTACTTATTGTTTAAAAAAAAACTTTTGTTACGGTTTCATTTGATTTTATGCAATGTGATTGAAACCGATAGTTGCATGTGGTCCAAACTGGTTAAAACCGATTAGAACTTCAAGAAAAGTCAAGCCTTTTAAAGCTTGGTTTGAATCCCTTATGGGGAGGCCTAAAGGGATTCGACTGATTCGAATAATTATTATAATAATTCGGACAATTATTCAAGCACAGCCATTTAAGGCCCACCCACCACTAGATGTGACCAATAAAAGGACGGATTTGGTACCCGTCCTGTCGCTTTAAGGAAGCAACCTCCAAAGGAGAGAGGAGAAGTCAATGACGCAAAGCCAGGAGGGAGGACTGGGTGTGTGAGCGGAACATGTTTCAGTTCCAAGTTGTATTTAATAAAAGCAAGATGTGTTCCTGAGCTCCGGTCTCGTGTTTCTTTTCCCAGCCCAGTCCGGGCAACAACTGGCGACGAGGAGGTCTCCTTTGATGACCCGAGCATGATCCTTGTTGCGGGTGATACCACTGTGCTCCCTCCAGTACAGTCAGCGGGCATTTCCTTGCACGCAGTATCCTTCCAAGTCGAGATACGCAGTCTGCGTATCTCAACCACATGCGCCAATGATCCCGCTGTGCGCCGCTGAATGCTCGATCCCGAGCGTGGAATCCAGCAATCCTGCTGCCTCCTCCCTGAACGCTCATTCCTGAGCGGATCGTGTGGCGATCCCTCTGCTGTCTCCTGCAAGACAATTCCACGTGGAGAGGGATAGGACTCTCTCCACGTACAGGCCGCGCGGCAATCTGCCGGTGGTTTCCTTTCCTCCTTGCTCTCCCGAACATGTGCGGTTCGGGCCACAAGGTTGCCACATGCCTGAAGGTGGGTGTTCCCTTGCCCCTATGCTGCCCACGCCAGCCCTACACCGGTGCCATGGCCCGAGGCCTGCACATGCCCATTTCTCAACACTGTGGTGCGAGTGAACTGGCATAAAGCACATCGGCCATGGGCCCTCTCGCACATGCTGCTCCTACCATCACGTGGCCCATCATCTGTCCGACGACACAAGGAGCCTACAAGGGGATCATGTCATCAGGGGTTCTTAGTGATCCACAGGACATTCTGCAACACCGTTTTTCAAAGGGGCTACAGTCTTTCTACCTCCAGTACCCCGCTGTTTTAGTGGACACACGCACTGCGCCTCTATCACAGACCCTGCCTCCGAGCACCCAAAACTGTGTCCCTCACCATCGTAAGGCCCGCCAGCCGCAATGGGTGACCCTGTCTCGCTGCCCCCTGTCCACAGAGCCATGCGCATGCCATTCCCGTTTTCTATGACCCCACAGGCAGACAAGGGCCCACGGTGGACCGAATGGATGGAGGACTTCCACCATTTTGTGAGGGTGTCTGGGGAAGGGGGCTCACCTCTCCTACATGACGTATTCATCAATCTAGTTGGCTCTGAGATCAAATGCTCATCAAGACGATTCCTGCACCTGATCAACCCGGTTTCACCGCACTCATCGCTGCCTTGAACAGAAAACTCGTTATTGAACTGAACAGGGATTATGAGAGATATATGTTCAATCAATGTACGCAGAGGACTGAAGAGTTGGTCGGCGAGTTCATTACATGCCTGAGAGTAAAAGGGGCTCACTGCCAATTCCATGCTTTCTCCCCCGACAAGGCCATACGCTTGAGAGTCATCGAAGGGTGCTTTTCACCCACCCTCAAGTAGCAGTTGCTGAAAAAGCCCCACTCGATTGATGAAGTCAGCGAGCTGGCCAGGATATTCGAAAGGGTTGATGTCCAGGCTGCCTGCATGACCGGTGCCCCCGCAGCTAAGAATGAGATGTTGACCTCATTGCTGCCGTACAGCAGTCGGCCCAGTGACCAGGTGAAAGAGGGGCTCCGCTCTATAACCACAGGGGCAATCCGGGCCCACTCTACAGAGGCAGTGCTATAGATGTGGCATGGCATTTCCCCACTCAGGGTCCTGCCCAGCCCTGTCGCAGAGGTTTGCCAACTGCGGAAGAGAAGAGCACTTCCAATCCATCTGCAGAGAAGGGAGGCCCTTCCCTACCCTGAGGCCCCAGTGGCCCAACAGATCACTCAACCCACCACTACAACCACAATACTTTCAGAGCAGGGCCTACTGACCCAATTAATGGTGCTACGTCAGAGCTGTAGAGGATTACCACTCATCTGACTACCCTCAGGACTGCAGCCATTACACCCAGCAATCCTGCGTAGTCGACGAGTACGATGAACCCCCCCGCCCCCTGTGACTACCAGGAATATGAGGACTCGGTCCAAGCCCTGCCTCACCCGAGCACTGCCTACTACGACCAATAGCCCCACGATGAATATGTCAACGTCATCCAGGATGATCGAGAGGCCAGAGAGGCCCCAAGGATCCCAGTCAAAATGGGAAACAGCCTTTCTACTTCCTGGTAGACTCGGTGCAACTGTTAACATCATGGGGGAACAGGAGTACCTGAAAATCCCTGACAGACCTACCCTTGAGAAAACGTACCCTAGAATCTTCCGATGGGGCGCAGCATCACCTCTCCACGCAATTGGTCATTTCAAGTGGCAACTGTGCCACAAAGGGCTAAAGGTGGACACGATCATCCATGTCATCAAGAACCCAACAAAAGGCAGGTGTCTCCTCAGCTACCACACTGCCTCCTGTCTGGGACTCATTGACATTCACTTCTGCGAAGGCGACATAATTCCCTCATCGCCGAGAATGTTAGAGGTGTAAACACGATATGTGCTGTTCGTTCCTTCCTGGACATGGCCGGCTACTGTGCAAGGTACATTTCACACTAAGCATCCATCACTGAGCCGATCAGGAGGTACCTACAAAAAGAGATGCGTTCATTTGGTCCACTGCTTGTCAGAGAGCTTTCAAATCCATCAAGAGGACCCTCGCAGAGGCCCACCCCTGGCTTACTTTGATCCCAGCTGGCTCACTAAAATCACGGTGGACGCCAGCCCCGTGGACCTAGGGGCCATCCTGGCACAAATGAGCGGTGCAGACATTCACCCCAGGCACATCGTTGCCTACGCAAGCCGAGCCCTGTCTGGCTCCAAATGTACATACTCGTAGGCTGAAAAAGAGAGTCTGGAGGTGGTCTGGGCCTGCAAACATTTCCACAATTTCATAATTGGGAAGAAATGTACTCTCGTTAAGGACCACCAAGCATTACTATCACTGTTTGGCAACCCGTGAACGAAGATGCTTCCCAGGATTGAAAGATGGGGCATTCGACTGCAGGAGTATCATTATGACATCGTCCACCAACCCAGCGGCAACCTGAACCCAGCAGACTACCTGTCCCTTCACCCCACGGGCTTGCCCATCACCCATGCAGGCGATGTTGAATATATTGACTACGATGCGACCAACTCACTGCCGCCTGCACTGTCTCTTGAGATGGTCGCAGCCGCGTCGACTGCTGACACGACGATGGCACTGACCATGAGCCTGACCATCAATGGCAAATGGAAGGACTACCAGCGTGTGATGCTGAGCCACCTGGGGGTGGGCAGAGAGGAGCTTGAAAGAATGGCAAGAATCCACAATGAGCTGGCCGTAAAAGACCATGCCGTCCTGTTAAGCGGATGCCGGCTTCTCATCCCTGCGACACTTAGTGCTGAAGTCATCAAAACAGCCCACGAAGGACACAGAGGGGCTGAAAACACAAAGAGACAACTGCGTCACCATGTGTGGTTCCCCTTTCTAGACTCACTGTCAATCCATGTACCATTAACGCAATTCGATCCCCTAGACTTTCTTGATTACGAGTGGCAGTATGGTGGTGTTAGTCCTCAATTTTGGAGGCCATAAAACTTCATCAAGATGTTTGGTGAATTTACCACGAGAGGTAAATCTAATGATATTTGGCAGTAAGGAGGAAGATTTCTCCCCAGCTTTTCGCAGCAAGCAAATCTTCCTCCTTACCACCGAACTCGCAGTTTGGCAATGTGTTAATGTGGCAGTAAAGTGGCAGTAACGGAATTACTGCCTTTTTGTAGTGCAGACAATAGATCAAGTTCCCAAATATGGGAACTCCCGTCCTCTGCACTCTGTGGGTGGCTCTATAAGGAGTCCTGTTTTTTCTTTATGTTTGATAAATTGTTAAGAGGTGGTCTTATGTTTAGAATAAACATGCTCAAAATTTGGGTAATTTACTTAATAATACATATCAATACACATTGACACAGTTAAGTATTTTTAGAACAAATCCAATGATTTATTAGAAGCCCAACGCGTTTCGGGAGAAAATTCACTTCTTCAGGGGAAATTTGCTTAATGTTTTCAAAAAGAAATCTGGAAAACATAATATTAAAGCAAATATATATTAGTCCCAATTGTCTAAATAAGTTTTATAATTTCAAAGAATGACAGAATATTATATGGAGAAACCATATATTCACAATGTACAAAAAAAAAAGAAAAGGTCAATAACCTTATAAGTGGACATAAGTCAAACATATCATACAAAAACCTTTACATTTCATATGTGCTCTTCACTGATCTACATAATGCCATTTCTGTATTGCAAAATAAATTACCTATGGAAATATTTCCATTACTCATGAGTGGCTGGCTGTTCATCACAAAGAGAAAAGCTGCCAGTCTCCTCAACAAATGAGATGTGTGGTGTAGTTCTTATAGAATGAAGGCTGTTCAGAAAGAAAGTAAAGATACCAAATAATCGGGAAAAAGGGATCTTAAATGTAAGATAGATAGATTAAAGCTAAGTAAGGGGATAACTTACCATCTACTAATTTGTAAATGGATAAGGATAGTCAATAAAGTATTATCTCCACCTGTAGAACACTTCTATGGAGGATGTCATAGTGTCCAAGTAGAAGCGACCGGCAAGAGAAGTGGAAAAATCCCAGGCATAACTATGAAAAAGGCCAGAGACTGGTTTCAGCAAATTACAGAGAAGATAAAGTAGCGCCGGTAGGACCGATGTCAGTCTGGAAGACCGAATATACTTACAGGTAAGTAGATGATTGCAGTACTGAGAAGAAGATGCTAACTCTTTCCAGGACTCGCTACCAATGGTGGCTTATGTAGTCGTTAAATACCTGCAACTGACGGCCTCGAATCGGACGTAAGGAACGTGTGACATCACATTGTGCGTTTGAAACATGTGACGTCACGATGTAAACATCGCATGCGCATTGTGATGTTTCATCCAAATATATGAAAAATAAAATACCGATCGGGTTGTGAAGGATGTAGCAATAAGATGCTACAAGATTAGACCTACGTGTGTGAGTTGTGGTTTGGCGAAAGGCTAAAGACAACGTGCCTTTACCTAGCACTATGAATATATTGCATGTATTGAACTTGGAAACTGCAGTGCAACCAAGGAAACATAGTGCTCCCAATCAAAGACTAGAGGACGTACAAGTGCTTATAGAATAAGTAGATACAGAGAAAAAACCAGCAATTGAGAAGATGTTGACAAGATAAAAAAAAGGGGATAAAAGGATTCTGATAAAAAGAATTATAAGGTAAAAGGATAGTAATAGATCAGACCTCATAAGTGTAAATGAGTCATGATAAGAGAGTAAATGGTTCCGTTATGAAGGATCATAAAACCACTCAATATAAGAACAAATAAATAAATGATAAACACAAGAGTTTGCACATTGATGTAAAGACTTAGTCAAAGATTTTCAATAAAAGGAAAGTGTAAAAAACAGGAGACTCTTAATTCCATTTTCCGAATCAGTTTAAAAATATTAACCTCTTCTTCAAACAATGTTGTGTAGGTAGTTGGAATGAAGGAGATTCCTAAGTTGAGAGTATCCTCTTGTTCTTTGTTAAGGTGTTTAGAAGATATGTTGAAGATAATGGAATCCTTTACTTGTTTTTCTGTCTTGGCGTTCTTCTTCCCTCTGCAGGTTTTTTGCCTCCTTCTAAAAAAGGAGGGGGGTCACTGGTAGATGTTGTAGGTGTTGTTGTATTTGATGTTTCAGCCTCTCTTGGTGGTGGCTGATTTATAGTATTCCTGCCAGGAGTATACGATATCTTGAGCATATTCTAGGGTATCCCTTCTGAACTTGCACATTTTCCTTTGCTCAATGTCCTGTTTGTACGACGCTAATTTTTGGTTTGTATCATCCAGCATTTGTTTTAATTCCTCCTGTGTTTTAAGTTTGGTAAATTGTGGTGTAATCTCTTGAATTTCCAGGTTGATTGAATTTGGGGATTTTGACAGTTCCTCTATTATTAACAAGATTAAGTCCAATGAGCATTTATGGAGAATATGCTCCCATCTTTTGACAAATGCCTGGTTCTCTCTGCATAATGTTGGTTTGAGATATACTCGGAGCCCTCTTGGTATTTTCTTACTTTTGAAATATTGGGCTAATGTACTAGCATGCAGTTTCTGTGATATCTCTCGTCTAATTAATTTCTCTGATTTGGATATTAACCTTTCTGGATTATCGTCATTAGAAGCTGTAGTCTCAGTATCCTTGATCAAACCTAGGATACGATTAGCTTCTTCTTCACTGAATGCCAAGGTTGTGGCTGATTTATCGGTTAGTAGGTTACTTTTTGAAAATGACATGCTTTTTATCATCAATTTGGTATGGGTGCAATTGATTGAATATGCCAACCCTGGTTGGCATGACTACCTACTCCAGAGTAAAAATATATCCAAACAAGAACAAATCAAACTGAGAGTTTGCAGGAGTGCAGTTTCATTTGTTCTTGTTTGGATATTTTTTTAGTGCAGAGTCATACATGTAATAGGGCCATTTTTATTGTTTTAGTGGTTACAGAAAAGAATGGCCTAAATTCATTGAAAAAGATAGTAAAATTGAGTCCATTAAGGAGCTTTGACTGCAATGCAGAAGAGGTTGAGGAAGGGATCTGGTAGAGAGGGCGCTACTGCCATTCTCTGCACAATCCCAGACAGAAAGGTTTACATGAAGGTCTGTCATGATTGTGCCATTTCTATTTCTGCATCCAGCAAACACATGTACAATTAGGAGAATCTAGCACACACTGCAACTTTCAGGATTGCCAACTGGCCCTATGTCATCAGGGTCACCTTTATTCTGGTCTGGCTTTTCAGCCTGAATAGCTTTGCATGCTGGGACGTGTAGGCCAGACTTGTAATGGAAATTGCAAGCACCAGCAGGTACAATGCTGCTGGATAAACAGAAATACCTGGCTGATGCTCTTGGTGACATGAGACCAGTTTGCAACCCAGGACGTTCTTCTGTCTGGGGAAAGCAGACCCCAACTCCAGGGACGTTATTTCACCAAACATGGACGTGACATCACAGGCAGTGATGCCATGTTAACCCCCTATTAGAGTGTCGTTTTACTTAGTTCCTAATGTGCGTGCTGATAAGTTATGATGTCACAAATGCTCTTAGAGTGTTGTTTCTTGAGGGGATTCTATGTGGGGTCAGTTGGTGCCTGCTGCTGAGGGCAGTGCCTGCTGTCACCGTGTCTCCAACTGAATAAACTACATTCATGTTGATTTCCTGCTTGGACATTAATTCCTAACATTGGCGACGAGGACCAAGGACCCACCGTGCAGCCGCCTTTCGTCCTCCGTGTGCTGTGTCACTTCACTGCCTCGGTTGGGGCCCTGCTGCCTTTCCTCCTCTGCGCAGGTGACAGCAGGTGAATCCGCAGAGGGGAAGACGGACGCCGATCCCGTCAAGTCTCAGGCGAGTTGGGGGTGTTGTTCCGGGCAGTCAGGGGTGCAGCGAGTGTGCCACGCGGACTGCTATGCCCCCCTCCTTAATCTCCGCGAGGCGAGCACGAGGGCCGGGTGGGGCGCGGCAGTCCCCGAGCCGTGCAGTGCGCGAGCCCCGCCCATGCACCCTTGCCCCCCCTTTGGACGACGACAAAGCCACACGTCAGAAGGAGCACGTCAGTGGAGGAGTGCCGGCCCTCCTGCCTTGCCTTTATGACATACGTTGCCTAGCAACGTGTTCTTTCCCCTTGGCCCCGGCGCTTGGAACTCTTCCATTGTTTTAGAGAACGTTCCTTCCATCCCTGAGCCCGGTTCCTTCAGCATCACGAGGAATGTCACAGCTGAATGGAATTGAACGCTCCACACTGGCAGAACACGAATGGATTTATTACGTTGGCAATATTTTTTTTTTTGCATTCATTTTTCTTTTAGCATTCCTCTGCTGTGTTTGAATAGAGCGTTTTCCACCAGATAACATTGAGGCACTTCTGATTTGCAGCAAGTAGTGTGCTGACATTGGTGACACTGTCAAATTTGTGTATCGTGGCTCAGTGAAAAATTTAAGGGGGACTATCTTGGCCGACTTCCTTTCCCCTTTCAGTTGCTCAGTTTGTACTCATTCAGCATGGCGGCATCCATTCCACCCCCCTGTCCTTTTTAAATGAGCCTGGTCGGCCCGCCACCAGATGGGATATGTGGAAGGACATCTTCGAGAATTACCTGGTGGCCATGGGGGGTGACAGATTTTCATCTGCGCGCAAGAAGGCTCTACTTCTTCACACTTTAGGTGTGGAGGGGCGCAGAATATTTGATGGCCTAGCTAGGAACCAGGTGCTGGAAGCTGGGGGCGTAGATGAATATGCCTTGGCTCTTAATCAACTGCAAGACCATTTTGAGCCAAAGAAGAACGTCAGTTTTGAAAGGCACAAATTCTTCCAGAGAGTGCAGGACAGGTTGGAGTCTGTAGAATCTTCTGTTGCCTGTTTGAGGTCCCTAAGTTATTCCTGTGAATTCGAGCAGTTGGCCGACTCATTGATCAGAGATCAGTTGGTCAGGTGCACCAACAATGTTAGAGTCCAAGAGAAACTCCTTGCCAAAGACATGAAACTGGATGAGGCAGTGGAGTTGGCCAGGAATATTGAACAAACGTCGCAGTACGTCAAAGAACTTAGGGATGAAAAACCTGTTGTTCCATCGTTGTCTGTGTGTGCCATTGAACTTGGAAACTGCAGTGCAACCAAGGAAACATAGTGCTCCCAATCAAAGACTAGAGGACGTACAAGTGCTTATAGAATAAGTAGATAAATACATAGAAAAAACCAGCAATTGAGAAGATGTTGACAAGATAAAAAAAGGGGATAAAAGGATTCTGATAAAAAGAATTATAAGGTAAAAGGATAGTAATAGATCAGACCTCATAAGTGTAAATGAGTCATGATAAGAGAGTAAAGGGTTCCGTTATGAAGGATCATAAAACCACTCAATATAAGAACAAATAAATAAATGATAAACACAAGAGTTTGCACATTGATGTAAAGACTTAGTCAAAGATTTTCAATAAAAGGAAAGTGTAAAAAACAGGAGACTCTTAATTCCATTTTCCGAATCAGTTTAAAAATATTAACCTCTTCTTCAAACAATGTTGTGTAGGTAGGTAGGTAGTTGGAATGAAGGAGATTCCTAAGTTGAGAGTATCCTCTTGTTCTTTGTTAAGGTGTTTAGAAGATATGTTGAAGATAATGGAATCCTTTACTTGTTTTTCTGTCTTGGCGTTCTTCTTCCCTCTGCAGGTTTTTTGCCTCCTTCTAAAAAAGGAGGGGGGTCACTGGTAGATGTTGTAGGTGTTGTTGTATTTGATGTTTCAGCCTCTCTTGGTGGTGGCTGATTTATAGTATTCCTGCCAGGAGTATACGATATCTTGAGCATATTCTAGGGTATCCCTTCTGAACTTGCACATTTATCTTTGCTCAATGTACTGTTTGTACGACGCTAATTTTTGGTTTGTATCATCCAGCATTTGTTTTAATTCCTCCTGTGTTTTAAGTTTGGTAAATTGTGGTGTAATCTCTTGAATTTCCAGGTTGATTGAATTTGGGGATTTTGACAGTTCCTCTATTGTTAACAAGATTAAGTCCAATGAGCATTTATGGAGAATATGCTCCCATCTTTTGACAAATGCCTGGTTCTCTCTGCATAATGTTGGTTTGAGATATACTCTGAGCCCTCTTGGTATTTTCTTACTTTTGAAATATTGGGCTAATGTACTAGCATGCAGTTTCTGTGATATTTCTCGTCTAATTAATTTCTCTGATTCGGATATTAACCTTTCTGGATTATCGTCATTAGAAGCTGTAGCCTCAGTATCCTTGATCAAACCTAGGATACGATTAGCTTCTTCTTCACTGAATGCCAAGGTTGTGGCTGATTTATCGGTTAGTAGGTTACTTTTTGAAAATGACATGCTTTTGATCATCAATTTGGTATGGGTGCAATTGATTGAATATGCCAACCCTGGTTGGCATGACTACCTACTCCAGAGTAAAAATATATCCAAACAAGAACAAATCAAACTGAGAGTTTGCAGGAGTGCAGTTTCATTTCTTCTTGTTTGGATATTTTTTTAGTGCAGAGCCATACATGTAATAGGGCCATTTTTATTGTTTTAGTGGTTACAGAAAAGAATGGCCTAAATTCATTGAAAAAGATAGTAAAATTGAGTCCATTAAGGAGCTTTGACTGCAATGCAGAAGAGGTTGAGGAAGGGATCTGGTAGAGAGGGCGCGACTGCCATTCTCGGCACAATCCCAGGCAGAAAGGTTTACATGAAGGTCTGTCATGATTGTGCCATTTCTATTTCTGCATCCAGCAAACACATGTACAATTAGGAGAAGCTAGCACAGACTGCAACTTTCAGGATTGCCAACTGGCCCTATGTCATCAGGGTCACCTTTATTCTGGTCTGGCTTTTCAGCCTGAATAGCTTTGCATGCTGGGACGTGTAGGCCAGACTTGTAATGGAAATTGCAAGCACCAGCAAGTTCAATGCTGCTGGATAAACAGGAATACCTGGCTGATGCTCTTGGTGACATGAGACCAGTTTGCAACCCAGGACGTTCTTCTGTCTGGGGAAAGCAGACCCCAACTCCAGGGACGTCATTTCACCAAACATGGACGTGACATCACAGGCAGTGATGCCATGTTAACCCCCTATTAGAGTGTCGTTTTACTTAGTTCCTAATGTGCGTGCTGATAAGTTATGATGTCACAAATGCTCTTAGAGTGTTGTTTCTTGAGGGGATTCTATGTGGGGTCAGTTGGTGCCTGCTGCTGAGGGCAGTGCCTGCTGTCACCGTGTCTCCAACTGAATAAACTACATTCATGTTGATTTCCTGCTTGGACATTAATTCCTAACATTGGCGACGAGGACCAAGGACCCACCGTGCAGCCGCCTTTCGTCCTCCGTGTGCTGTGTCACTTCACCGCCTCGGTTGGGGCCCTGCTGCCTTTCCTCCTCTGCGCAGGTGACAGCAGGTAAATCCACAGAGGGAAAGACGGACGCCGATCCCGTCAAGTCTCAGGCGAGTTGGGGGTGTTGTTCCGGGCAGTCAGGGGTGCAGCGAGTGTGCCACGCGGACTGCTATGCCCCCCTCCTTAATCTCCGCGAGGAGAGCACGAGGGCCGGGTGGGGCGCGGCAGTCCCCGAGCCATGCAGTGCGCGAGCCCCGCCCATGCACCCTTGCCCCCCCTTTGGACGACGACAAAGCCACACGTCAGAAGGAGCACGTCAGTGGAGGAGTGCCGGCCCTCCTGCCTTGCCTTTATGACATACGTTGCCTAGCAACGTGTTGTTTCCCCTTGGCCCCGGCGCTTGGAACTCTTCCATTGTTTTAGAGAACGTTCCTTCCATCCCTGAGCCCGGTTCCTTCAGCATCACAAGGAATGTCACAGCTGAATGGAATTGAACGCTCCACACTGGCAGAACACGAATGGATTTATTACGTTGGCAATATTTTTTTTTTTGCATTCATTTTTCTTTTAGCATTCCTCTGCTGTGTTTGAATAGAGCGTTTTCCACCAGATAACATTGAGGCACTTCTGATTTGCAGCAAGTAGTGTGCTGACATTGGTGACACTGTCAAATTTGTGTATCGTGGCTCAGTGAAAAATTTAAGGGGGACTATCTTGGCCGACTTCCTTTCCCCTTTCAGTTGCTCAGTTTGTACTCATTCAGCATGGCGGCATCCATTCCACCCCCCTGTCCTTTTTAAATTAGCCTGGTCGGCCCGCCACCAGATGGGATATGTGGAAGGACATCTTCGAGAATTACCTGGTGGCCATGGGGGGTGACAGATTTTCATCTGCGCGCAAGAAGGCTCTACTTCTTCACACTTTAGGTGTGGAGGGGCGCAGAATATTTGATGGCCTAGCTAGGAACCAGGTGCTGGAAGCTGGGGGCGTAGATGAATATGCCTTGGCTCTTAATCAACTGCAAGACCATTTTGAGCCAAAGAAGAACGTCAGTTTTGAAAGGCACAAATTCTTCCAGAGAGTGCAGGACAGGTTGGAGTCTGTAGAATCTTCTGTTGCCTGTTTGAGGTCCCTAAGTTATTCCTGTGAATTCGAGCAGTTGGCCGACTCATTGATCAGAGATCAGTTGGTCAGGTGCACCAACAATGTTAGAGTCCAAGAGAAACTCCTTGCCAAAGACATGAAACTGGATGAGGCAGTGGAGTTGGCCAGGAGTATTGAACAAACGTCGCAGTACGTCAAAGAACTTAGGGATGATAAACCTGTTGTTCCATCGTTGTCTGTGTGTGCCATTGATCAAAGGAGGAAAACAAACTTCCCCACAGGAAAGAAAGGGAACTGGAGTACGAGAAACTCTTGTTCTCACTGTGGGAGCCCAGACATGGCGCCAATTTCCCATCTTGTCAAATGCAAAGGCAGGGGGCATTTTGCCAATGTCTGTAAGGCCACTTCTGTTAACCTTGTAGAACTCTGGGTGGAAGGCAAAAAGGAGGAAAGCATTAGAAGGGGATATGACATACAGGAAGTATCAGATACGCAAGAATCAGCCCCCAAGTATGTCTTTGAAATATCGGCCATCTCTGGGGAGACGAAGGGACCAGTGGACACTTTTCTTATTGATGGGTGTGAACTCATCATTAAAGTAGACACCTGTTCTCCTTGGACTATTATATCCCGAGACACCTTAGTGGGTGTTTTGAAGAAGAGTCATGCAATAATTCGCCCCACCAATATCAGGGCTTGTGGTTATGGAGAATCCGCTATAGACATCCTGGGTGAATTTCCTGCAAGAATACTTTACAAGGAAAGAGGTTGTCAAGCTACGGTCCTTGTAGCAAAGAAAGGTACCTCCTTGTTAGTTTGGGAGGAGCAGAAGAATTTAGGTGTGCGAGTGCAGGCTAGTGCACCAAATCCAGTCAATATTGCCGAAGTTGAAAATATGTGGACTAAAGAATTTCCAGAGGTGTTTTCAGAGAAATTGGGGAAACTCAAGAAATTTGAACATCACATAAAACTTAGAGGCAATGCACAGCCTGTTGTGCACAAAGTATGGCAAGTACCATTGAAAGTGAGAGATCAACTTAAAGAGGAGTTGAATAACTTGGTCAGCAAGGGAGTGATTGAACCGGTGGCGGCCACTGAATGGCTGTCACCCATTGTACTGGTAGCTAAAGCGAATGGGAACTGAGATTTTGTGTTGACTTGCGCAGCCTAAACCAGAACATAGTTATTGAGAGGCATCCCCTGCCGAACATTTCGGAAACACTTTCCACGTTGGGGGAACCAAAGTTGTTTTCCATCATTGATCTATCATCAGCCTATCATCAGGTTCCGTTGTCCAAAGATTGTCCAAAGATTGCCAACACCTAACCGCCTTCATCACTCCCGAGGGTGTTTTTAAGTACAACCGCATGCCATTTGGTTGGCCTCTGCAGCGTCTGTTTTTCAGAGGGTCATGGAGGAGGTGCTCAAAGGTTTAAAAAAAGTTACTGTCTTCCAAGATGACATTCTTATTTTTGCTGAGAATGAACTTGAGCATGATGAAATGTTGAGAGCTGGGTTAGTCAGACTCAAAGAAGCTGGCTTGACAGTTCAGAGGGAGAAGTGTAAAATTGCCGTCAAGGAGGTGGACTATTTAGGGCTTAGAATTTCATGTGATGGTATTTCTCCCAAGAAATCTCTTGTTGACAGTATTAGATGTGCTTCCCAACCACAATACAAGGAGCAGTTACGCTCATTCATGTGGTTGGCAGAGTACTATCATATGTTTGTTGATGGTTTTGCAGCTATGTCATCTCCATTGAGAGAACTGCTTAAAAAGGGAACAAAGTATGTGTGGTCTGATGAGTGTCAGGACACTTTTTGAAGGATCAAAGAATGTATTGTGAGAGCGCCCTCTTTGGGGGGATTTGTTGCTGGTAGGAGAACCGTTTTGGCTGTGGATGCAAGTACCCTGGGCCTTGGTGCTGCACTGTCCAAATAGGATGCTGGAAAGGTAAAACATGTTATTGCCTTTGCCTCTCAACCTTTGAGGGGGCAGAGGAAAATTATTCTGTTGTAGAAAGAGAGGCTTTAGCAGTCTCATGGGCTGTTGCGCATTTCAAGTTTTATCTCTGGGGTCAGACCTTTACTGTAAGAACGGACCACAAACCATTGGTCTAATTGTTGGGTAGTGTGGACTGGGCCAAAGGTTCTCCTAGGATATCAAGATGGACGGTTGATCTACTAGCCTATGACTTTAGGGTTGTGTATATTCCCGGAAAGGACAATGTTGTGGCAGACTGTCTGTCAAGACTACCTGTACTAGACAAGGATTCAAGGGAAGTGAACTCTGAACATGGTTTGAGTATTTGTGAAGTTGAATATGAAGCCATAGGAAGAGATGAGTGGAAACTTGCTGATGATGCAGATGAAGTGTTAAAACAAGTTAAATTGTGGACCAAAACAGGTTGGCCCAGGAAGGATCTCATTGAGAAGAAATATGATGGTTATTATGGCATAAAGGAGGAATTAAGTCTGTCAGAGGATGGGCTTCAGCTCAGGAAGGGAGTGAGGGTGGCCCCCCCTGTGATATTAGATCCAATTTAGTGAACATCACACACCAAGGCCATCTGGGTATGGGGGGCATGAAAAGGCATCTTAGGCAATCCTTCTGGTGGCCAGGAGATGACAGCGAAGTTGACAAGTGTGTGAGATGTTGCAGAGAATGTGAAAAGAGTGACAAGAGTAAAGTCATTAGAGAGACTCCCATTAGACCTGTGAGTGTTCCAGGGGAACCTTGGAAAAAAGTTTCGGTAGACTTAGTGGGCCCTCTGCAAGATTTGGGAGACAATCTCAAATACCTGATTGTTCTTGTTGATTACCACTCGAAGTGGATTGAGTGGAAGGCGATCCAAGAAGCTACCACCTCTCAAATGATTACATTTTTTGAAGAGGTATTTTATAGGGAGGGATTTCCCACAGAACTAGTATCGGACAATGGTGTTCAGTTCTGTTCTGACAGAATGGTGGATTTTCTCAGGAGGTTTGGCATCAGGCATTACAGAACGGCTCTCTACCAACCTAGGGCCAATGGTCTGGTGGAGAGGGATGAACAGGTTTATAAAAGGGGGTTACAGTTAGCCATGGCATCAGGCTTGAAATGGCAGACAGCATTAAGGGAAATGGTGTGGAATTATTGCACAACCCCGCATACTGTTAGCAGAGTTTCTCCCTTTATGTCCCTCAAGGGTAGACAACCAGGGACGAAGCTATGTCCGGGATGGTTGGATTTGGCGAAGAGTGTGTATGTAAACAGAGTTAAGATTATGACACTAATCAGAGAAGCCCAGGATGAATACAAGGAGAGGGCAAACTCTGAAAGGAAGTCCAGGGCCATAGTTTGGAGAGAAGTTGATATGGTTTATGTCAAAAATCTCAGATTGTCTCCTAAGTGCATTGAGAGTAAATTCATTGGACCAAAAAGAATTTCCGTAGTGAGTGGTAATGTAGCCATCATGGAGGGAGGAGAGTGTTGGTCCATGTCAAGGTTAGTAAAGTGTAACAACAATGGTCTGGCTGAGGACCGTGAAAGTATTGAAGATAAGAATGACGGTGACCATTCATCTAATTCAATACGAACAAAAGTGTATTGGAGGATAACAATATGAATGTGAATTTGGAGAGGATAAGGAGCAAACCTCTATGGTTAAGAGTCTATTATCTTGAATGATTTTCAACATTGTATGGGAGGAGATGTGTTAGAGTGTTGTTTTACTTAGTTCCTAATGTGCGTGCTGATATGTTATGATGTCGCAAATGCTCTTAGGGTGTTGTTTCTTGAGGGGATTCTATGTGGGGTCAGTTGGTGCCTGCTGCTGAGGGCAGTGCCTGCTGTTACCATGTCTCCAACTGAATAAACTACATTCATGTTGATTTCCTGCTTGGACATTAATTCCTAACACCCCCCCCCCCCCGCCCAAGTGATATTACGGGAAATGATGGCACATGACCTTTCACACCTTGACAAAACACAAAGGGCCTCATTACGACCCAGGCGGTAAGTTACCGCCTGGGCCGTGACTTTACCACCATGGCGTAAACTACGTTTACGCCATGGTGGTTGGCGGACTTACCGCCCCATTCCGAGGTCGGCGGGGCGGTAAGTCCCCAATCCCCATTTACCCTTCCCCATTCCCATTTTTGCCCCATAGGGCATAATGGGAGTGGGGAAGGCGTTAATTACGCCACCGTAAATCACGGTGGCGTAATTAACTCCATGGTCCCTTAGCGCCATGGATTTTAACACCTGCTAAAAGCAGGTGTTAAAAGCGCCATGGCGCTAAGGGACCTCGTAGTTGGCGGTAAGGGGTCGGCGCAGCTAACGCTGGCGTTAACCCCTTACCGCCAGGGTCGTAATGAGGCCCAAAGTGGCATCACATAACATTGTTCCTCAGTACACTAAGAAACATATGGTTCCAATATCACTGTAACATGATATACATTTTATACAAGAATGGATCACCATATGTAGCGCTAATATCAGTGTGTATAGGCCTTTATTACCCAATGACTGTCAATGTAAGCAGATGTCGAACACAACAACCTGGACTATTGTACGTCACACTGGCTAAACTGTAAACAGAAAGAGCATCTCAAAGAGGCCTAAACCACAAAGTGCAAATATCCAATTGCCTGCCAAGTGTCTGGCCATAGACTGGAAACAGCAACTGACCAACACAAGTACAACCAGAAAGACGATGGTCTGGAGGGTTGCCAGAGCTGTGCCAGTAGTTATGAATGATTTATAACCTTCCAGCCATCACCTTTCTGTTTTGGTTACTTGGTAAGTAACCAACAGTTTTTTTGTTAGATGGGAGACAGAAGGGAAGTATGGGTTGTAGGTCACAATAATTGCAGGGTTTTGCAGTTTAAAATGTAATCAGCAGCAGCAGCTCCACAACGTCACCCCTAGAAAGGTGTGCCGGGCCTAGAGACCTAGGCTACTCCTCACTCATGATGCCAAATGAGGCTGGAACATACCTGGGGATGCTTGTGGTGTCGTGCAGAAGGGATGTGACATAGCAGTTCGGGCTGGACTGCCCCTTTTTACGTCGGACCAAGAATTATTTGCATACGGTCTTTCCCCTTCTGTGCAGCGGCTTGGCAGGCTGGAAAACAATGGTCTGGAGGGTTGCCCAGAGCTGCACCAGTGACTATGAATGATTTGAAATCTTCCAGCCATCACATTTCTGCTTTGCTTATTTGGTAAGTAACCCAGAGGGTTTTTTTTTGTTGTTAGATGGGGATAAAGGCGAAGGATGTTTTGCAGGTCACCGTAATTGCAGTTCTTTTTAAATGGTAAAATGTATACAGCAGCCGCAGCTCCATGACATCACCCCTAGAAAAGAGTAATGTTATTATTTTCTCTGGTCTTTTATATCTTGCTTAATGCCAGCCTCCTGCAGCCTCTAAGCACTGGAACAGGAAGTGCCCCTCACCACAGTCTCTGAAGTTAATGCCTGCCCCACATTTGAAGGTGCACCGCTGCTTCCTTTACTGTTTTAGTGCCTATTAGGAGCCAGGCTGCAATGTTGAGTTCCTACCAAACCATACAGTATCGGTATCCGAGCAATAACCGCCAGTATTGTTGAATATGTTGAAGACTGTGATGGCCATCGGAAGCCCTACATCCACTCAGGTGTTTGCTCGCTCCCCTGCCTAACTGTACTTACATGTTACTGACTACTTGGCTCCTGCTGTCGGCTCCCTCGTCTTCCTCTCTCATGCCTGCATATTCCTCCTCCTCGATAATAATAAAGGATGGAACATGAACGCTGGTCCCTCCACAGCCACAGCCGGTGAAAATCCCTTTTTGGCAGCGGCCATCATATAGAGTCGTTTTTCATCATGTATGCAATTCACTTTTCATGTTCGCCCAGAGTGGCGTGTCCAGACTCTTGACTGGGGGGTCCCAAGCGAGGCACTGACTTATGCAGGGACTTATGTATGAAGTACGAGCGCACACAAACACACATAATAATCATAGTTTAGGATAATGGGGTAGCAACTGAAGTGGCCAATCAAATACGAGGAGTAGCACGTGCCACCCGAGGCCGCTCTCTGGACACGCCCACCGTTTCATGTCCCGAAACATACATAGAATCCGGGTTCAGTTTGGCCCCTTAGCCTGCCTTTTCCATAGTGGCCTTTGGCTCAGGCTGTTGGGCTTCTGGGCACTGGAACAGCTGTTACTGCACGCAGCCTTTATCGTTAAAATAGAAAGGGTGGGACCTTTTCAATAATGGCTTAATGACTCACTGGGAGTCATTTTGTGAGGGTGGAGTGAAAAAGTTAGGCGTAAAAGCAAGGAGCACACTGTTTATGCCTTACATTCACACTCCAGGGGATTTCCAATGTAAGGACAAGGGGTGGGCAAAATTCTTGGCAGGTGAAACAGAATTGGTGAAATTCACAAATGATTCTGTTCCTGCTTGGGCGGGTTTCCACCTTATATGCTGCACTTTTTTGGTTGGGGGTTTTTACTGGCTGAAAGGTTGTTTTTTCCACAAAATGTTGTTTTTTTGTGTGGTCAGAAACACACAGGAGAAACGCAATTTAAGGGGGCAAACACTCCTTTCCTGCCCCAAATTTTGTTTTGTAAAAAATGAAATTTAAAAAAACTAAATTTCGGGTGGGAAACGGCCTAAACCGGCCAATTCCGCTTTATGGACGAAATTGGCACATTGGGCAACATTCACCAGGAGTCCGCAGATGTTACAGCGGAACAGAATTAGCCTATTTTTGCAAAAGGGGATTTAGCATTTTCGCTCTGTGTGTTCCTCCTTCTTCAAATGCCTCCTAGTTTTACCGCTGAGGAGATTTTCATGCAGGCATAAAAGGAATGGAATCCCATGGAATCCGCTTGTTTTCAGCACCTGCTCAAAGCAGGTGAGTCCATTAGGAATCCATTGTGGGATCCATATTCCAAGTCCCGGAGTGTAAAATTCAGGTTTAAAAGCAAGACGCAAGCCAACCTTACGTTTGCATTTACATTTACATTTCTGGTCACTTTAGAGACATTTGGAGGCAAAGATGGAACATTTACATTTCTGCTGTGCAGTCCTCCTCTAACTTCAAAAGGCACAAAGTTTAAAACCTGTGTGAGATTTTAATGCCGGAATTAAACCAATACAGCCTTATTTTAAAATCAATTCTAAGTGCACGGAGGGGACCACCAACATTAGCATTTATGTGTTGCCGGGTTCTCTTCAAGCAATTTTAAAAGTTCCGAAGGTGGAGGGGATAAGGAATGAGTAGAACCGAGGCAATCTCTCTTTTCCTCTTTCGTTTCCATCTTCATTTTGTGAAAAAGTAAACGCCGCTTGAAAATGACATCTTGCAGTTGGCATTCAGTAATGGATTCCTATGGAATGCACCTGGTGTTTAGCCCGTGCTACACAAAGATGGATTCCTTATCAAAATATGGCTCCAGGTCGAGATCTCAAGGCTCTTAATGCTAATTAATGCTTTGTTGTAATGTGTCTATCTTTCCTATTTTTGGAATAGTGGGAGGAGAGCAGGAATGGGGCGTGTGGGAAGAGGTTGTTGGGGCAAATATCACAAAACATTTTGCACAAACAGGCAAGTGACAAGGTGGGCAGATCTGATCTTGAAGCCTTGGCAGAGGTATGGCACTGGAGTGAAACAATAACATTCCAGAGCCCTTGCGTAACTACAATAATGACCCAAAACACGAGGTTTTGAGCAGTGACCCTAAATAAGAAACAGTTATAGAATGTTTTATTCTGCCGTTGTCTCTGTTGTGATCATCACAAGACATTCCATCTGGGTGTCCTCGGTCACTTGACAAAATCCTTGTGCCTAAAAGCTTGTGTACAGTGTAGAAATGTTTCACCATAGCAGATAAAGTGGCCCTGGATTTCACTGTACCATAATTAATGCTTTGTTGTAATGTGTCTATCTTTCCTATCTCCATGGCATGCTGTTCAGGAGTACGGGATGCCATGAGTGTGCTGCTTTACCAGCACTATTCTAAATTCTTTAATACACAGTTATGAACCCTACAATGGTATGCATTTTGCCAACCTCTGAAGCCTGAAAAGTAGATCCACACAGGCTTGACAAGTGTCTAATGTTGCACCAGACCTGCAGATGAACTGGCCTGCTGTTAAATCTCAGATACCAGTTTAATGGTGTCCACTACAGAGTGTGATTTGCCTTCTGACTTTGAGAACATTCATGCTCATTTTAATATAGCCGGTAAGATAGCTACAGCTGGTAAGATAGCCCGGTGGGCTGAGTGATCGCTGCTGCGATGTGTGTGTGATCTACAGGTTGGAGGATCAAATCCCAGCAAGGCCAACTCAGCCTTTCATCCTTCTGAGGTTGATGAATGAGCACCAACACAGGTTGGATGATACTGTATGTATGTTTGGTCTATATAAAGCACTTAAGCGTAAGTGCTATACAATAACACATCATTATCATTTGGCCTTCAACATCTGCTTGCATTCACAGTTATATGGGTCTATACACACTGATAGTAATGCTACATATGCTGATCTATTCTTGTATGAAATGTATATCACATAACAGTGATGTCACTTCCGCTACCCCAGGCATTTTGGTGAAATGACATCCCTGCGCTGAGACGCAAGAATAAGGGATGCCAGTTGACCAAACTATATGCATCATCAAAAGAGGCGAAATGCCACATTCAGCACTAAGCCATTCAGAACCATGGGACATAATGAGTGGAAAAGGGAGTGTGGAAGGATGTAGCTCAAAAGGTAGAAGATGTGTCTGGTCAAACATGTAACAGAGAATCAAGATTAATATTTTCTATATCATCATAGGCGTGGGCTGTTAATAGCTGTGTGGTTTGGTCCCACAGCATGTTCCCTGGCATACACCTAGGTCTTGGGGTGCAAATGTAGATGTCCAGGCAAGATTAAACCATTAGAAGCACAGAGGGGGGCCCATCAGAGTCATGGGCCTTCAAATCTGGAAGTCCCTTGACCGTCATCTGGGAAGCTCACATATCCTGCATGTATTTAAAAGAGAACAAAAGACCATCATCTTCAAGAAGCCCATGCTGTCAATGAGAGGACCAATCTCTCGTGCGCCCATTGACTGTAGCAGCCATGGCGAGATCACCTGCTGAGACAAGGGCCGTTGCTTCAGCAGCCATTTTCCCTGTCCCGCATTGGACTCAACTTACAGCACTGCAAAGTGGCCGTAAACTGACAGGTTGGCAATGTGCTAAGCTTCAAAATAAATAGAGAGTACAACATTGTTGCATTGCCAGGCTTTTTTTCACCAAGTGTTTACTGAAAATGTTCAGCTGAAAAAAAACTCTTAGGGGTGGGGGTAAAGGGATATAAGGGGTAGAGGGTGTGGGCAATAGGGACTAAATAATAGGGAAGGGGGTATTGGGGGACCCCCAAAATAAAAAAATAATTCAATTCGTTTTTTTGGCTGAAAATATTTGGCTAGAAACCCAGCGGAAAAAAGACAGGCGATCTAAGCACATAGAACCAAATGGAGGCATAGAAGTTTTACATTTACTTTGTAGAGCAGCAGGTGAACGTATTTTCCCTAGCTCCCACCCCCTCACCACCATCATACTGGAAAAGCAGAAGGGCTATATGTGGCACTCCATGTGTTATGCATATACTGCATCGAGTCGAGTGTATGAGAGAAGATATGCACTTAGACAGCCGGACCGAATGTACCCTTGCACTGAAAGTGTGGAAGTATGCCGCATGGAAGGATCGTAGCATGCACCATTGGACATCATGGAGTGCTGAGTGAAATCTGACGTGGGCAAAGTGATATCATAAAGAAGATATACAAAGCCATGTTGAAACAATATGAAAATACTTAAGAGTGACGATGTAACTGAAGTGACAACAGAAACATGTGCAAAACAATAAAGTGATCATGAACGCAAAAGAAGATAAAGTAACCTGCTGACCAATACGTGTAAATACGCAGTAACGCAAGGTAAAAAAGATACATAGAAGCTTGCGATAGAGGAATATATAATGTGGCAAGGGTGGCCATTATTGAAAAAAGCAAAATGGTCTTGGAAGGTGAGAATTGACCAGAGATTGACAGTTTCACCTAATAATGAAACACTGCCTAAGTGACATTTATGGAATCTTAGGATTTCAATCCAACTTTCGATTCAGCGAGGCATCTGTGTCTCTGTGGTAGTCACTGAGGTAGTCACTGCGGGACTGTCTCTGTATCCCTACAGCCCTCCTTCCCAGCACTTGTCTGCACTTACCTTGCACTTGCCACCAGCTGGCCCTTATTATTTTTTCTTGTATTCTACTAACCCTGTACTGCACTTCCCCTCTCCCTTTCCCCCTTGCACTTTTCCCTTCCCCTCTACCCATGCACTTGTGCGATCTGAAGGAAACCTGGCCTAGTAGGATCGTTGTCTGTCTCCACTTGTTCCCCCCTCCCTGCCTCGTCGCGCCTTGAAACACTTGTGTATAGGCGCGTTACAAATGCCATATCATATCATATCATATCTGTGTCCCGTTATGTGTGTATTCTGCTTGGACTGTAGGAACATTGGACTAATTTCCTGGAGCTCCAAACATGCAATGCTTAAGAATATTATGTGGCATACCTGAGAGCCAGAGAAGCACATTTAGAGATGGGTTGAGGTCCCAAAGGTCACCATGAAGATAGATATGTATCCCAGGAGTGGAGATACCACACAATTCCCTAAAGGCTGGAGTTTTTGGATCAGTTATTGAGGAGTGTTTGGATAAATGCCATTGGCATAGTTAAGGCAGAAGGGGTAAGTGTCATTATGGCTTAAATGTGATGTTTGTAGCCCAAAAAGAGAGCATATGTGCCTCAGGACATATCGCAGGTGAAAGGAGGATTTTCCCTTGAAGTTGATTTGCAGTGCCAAGGATAGATCAGAGCCCAGGATGACAACTAGGTTTGTTGCTGCCCTAGTTGGCTGGGCTGGTGTAACAAAATCACCCTGCAATGGTGGGAGTGACCCAGTGAAGTTCCTGTTGTCATATGTCAGAATATTCTTATTAGTAGTACATTACAGTCAATTATTTCACTTTTATATACAATAATCCAGACCAGAAACAGAATCAATTAAGACCAGTATAAGAAATGTAATTTATCAAACATCAATTTTACAATAAAATAAGAATCATATGTTATAATTCATCTAACAAACACTCATTGTTATATGTGTCAAATCACAGGTATTCATCCCTTCTCTCCTGGGGGGATACTCCCCCTGTGAGGTTAGGGACGTGAACCCACTCTGCAAGAATCTCTCTACGGGATGAAGCAAGTGGGACCTGATTGCGAGTCCCTGCTTGGGGACAAGGACTCCCATTCCTATAAGGAACTCCCTAAGGCAACTACCATGGCGGCATATATGGGACTGCCTTTTATGAAGAATACTATGGTTACTTCATGTTTGGTTGAAGGCAATGTAAAAATAAATCCATGTGAAGAAAATAAGTAAAATGTCTCTTGAAATAGTGACATGTATTTAACTGATGAGTTAGACCAGTGCTATATGCGCAGGGGAAGCCTGGTGACCTCACCACACCTTGTGCAGGTGCAGCCCAAACAGATTGCATAGCCTGCGAGTTTCAAAGAACCAAAGCAGCAGGGTGGGAGATGCCAGAGCCCCGGTGTGCAGGTCCACAAAGGAAGTGACACCAACAGGACTAAAAGGAAGAGGTACCACGTATGCAGGATGCCCAATGAGCAGCGCAGAGACTACCACAACGGGAAGTCTGAACGCCTTCCAAGCACCAACGTCTGCAGACGCCCGAAGAGGAATCATGAACATGAAACTGAAAAACACTGAAGAGAGTGAGAAACAGCACCTGAGCGATAGGCGAGTACTGCAACCATACAAGGAAAGGTACCGGGGTAATTGTGAACAATGGGAGGCCACCATGGAATCATTATCTATGTAAACAAACCCGTCACAGTCCTAAGGATGAAAGAATAACCAGAAAGTTGAATGATTGGCACTGTAAAAATCTAAGAGAATGAATGACAAATAACTTGGTAGGAACAGAACCCTATACATTTAAAGTTGAAGCCTGGAGAAAGTGTACCCTGAAACATATAACGAGAAAGAGGGGATAAGACTCACAATTGAACAAGATAAAAGAACCATGCACCTTAGAGAGATTATCATTGGCAAAGAAAGCCAGAGAGGTCAAACAAGTAAATATAATTTGGAAAACTCTAAATAAATAGACTGAGAAGTGCATATATATGGTGAAAGGAGAGTGAGGAGCTATTTTAAGGAAAAGTACTACAAAGAGAGGACAACAGAAAGCACAAGATCCAAGAGTTATCTTGAGGAACTACAGGAATTGATAAGAAAGAGTATCAAAGGAGATTCTGCTTAGAAGTAGATAATCCAAAAGGAAACTTGTATATAAAAGGATTATCCAAAGTGAAGATAAGACCACAGGAAGAAGAGACATTCTCTTGGCCTTTTTACTTTATTTATATTTAGTGGTAGGGTCAGAAGGGGTTAATTTGGACAGAGGACATATTTACTTTGGACATCCTGACACCTGAGAAACACATTTAGTTTCTTCAGATAGGTAGGGTATTCCCTTTTGCCAAAGGGAGAGATAGGTCTTATTCTTTATTTTTGATAAATAAAGTACAGAATGTCTTGAAAGTATCTGATTCATTCTTCCGACCCACCACACATACCAGAACCTCAGAAAATTAAAAATCAAGCGAATATAATTTCTCTCCATTTCACAATCCCATAGGTTTTCACTGTTACACAATGTGTCATCCCGTAAACTGGCAGATGTCGTCTGCGCAGAGTATTCAAGTATTCACAGGCAGTTAGACGATGTTTATCACTTTCCAGACCAGATAGGAATAGCAGAGTCTGAAGTTTGCCTTGGATTTATCCAAATTCAGCCTAGCTCCAGTAACCTCCATTGTTTCCATTGAATTAAATCTGATTCTAAAATAATCTTGCCAAATAAAACTGTTAGGGAACTCAATGAGATAGGTGGGTGTAGCTGTAAAAGTGGGTACACAAGGAATATAATCGCTACTGTGATATCTGGTTGTGAGAACAACCATGTTTGATTCCCTATCAAGTTTGCTACAACTCCTTTTTGTAAGGGTTTTAAAGTTAGTAGCCGATATCCTTTGAGGATCAATATCCATATGAGCACACCAATCTTTACCCTCCATCAAAAGATCTTCTGTGCTGAGTTTCAGATGATTCACAGTCATCCGGGGGTCAATCTCTAAAAGACATTATCCAAGGTCACCAGTTTCTGAACCAGTTGTGTATGATGATGATGATTATTGTGACAAATCAACTTCCGGTGCACCAGTGGTCCAGGGGTGGATATCGGTTTGAAAACCATAAATCAGCCCCACGCTTTTTATGCACCAGAAGGGATCCAAACAGATTGGAGTAAAAGCAAATTATAAACCTCCTTGTCCAATTCTGGTAACATAGCCAATCCCAAAGAGGGAAGCAAGATCCCTCCCCTAAACATCTTCTACAGAACAAAGGAAGATAAAGTACCCAGAGGACCCTCCAGCCACCCCAGAACCAATACCCAACTAGCATACAGCATTCCCTGCTAGGCTCTGCAGTAAGCTTCCTGGATAGGTAGTGCTAGAAGTCCCTGAATCGACAACCAAGGACAAGGCAGCTGCCTGCAACACATGCCTCAGCGTTGAGCCACCTGCCTTAAAAGACGACACAAGCCCATTGAAGAAGCTGGGAAAAGTGCCTCGACAAGCATTTACTGTCGTCCACCTCAAAGGAAATATTTGAGCAAGTCGACGGTAACACTGACTGGTATAAAGCCGTCATCGCTTAAAGACATATGAGACATCTCGACCAGTGTTTCAGAACTGCCCACCGAACAGCACTGAGACGATTCATGACCCTGATCTGCCTTGTAGGCCAGTCTGCAGCCGTTTGTCCAGCTTCCCTTGCCGACCCGTCTTGCCGCCTAATACCCACAGCTGACTCCCGTCTTGAACTCTGTTACAGAAGCCTGCAAAGCGTCCTGAAATCACTCTACCCTGTCAAGCACCAAGAACACCTACACCTCAAGGTACATTGTGGCTCTGTCCCCCTGGCAGTGAATAGATGGGTACTTCCCTATTTTCTGTTCTTAGGAGACCAGTCAAATTGTGGGAAGGTTACACACAATATAGAAAAACAAAGGGTTAAACTGGTTACCCCTCCCTTATGTCCACATCACCGGTTTCGACTGACATTTCTATACTGTAATTATTTCTGAACACTGTATTTAGCTGTGCACTTTTCAAAACAAATAATTTATTCAACTCTTTTTAAAAATAAACATAAATACAAAATCTTCAAAAAAATCAGAGTTCGTTATGTACACACAGAAATATTGCTGTGTTTTTTTGTGGGGTTAGTATAGCATGTGACTCTATTTTCATTCATACAATGCTTTTCAGCTGTCAAAAAAGTAGTGTGCTTCCTGTTCTTATTCCACAATGAAGCACTTCACATTAACATATACCAATGCTCAAGGGCTCTATTAGAGCATCGGAAATGGAATAGTATAGGCTATAGGAATAGACCCAGAAGGCCTTTAGAGACAATTTAAGAACCATTGCTCCCTTTCCGCTAAAGCCAAGAAACCTTAACAAACTGTTGTGGTTATTAACCATACTGACTACCCTCCTGTGAATATCCAGAGTGCATCCCTTTTCCTTCTTTGAAACTGTCTATCCTTTGCATTCCTTTATAGGGTGGGTTGCATTGTGTAGTGTTGCGCTGCTGTCTGTTGTGATATAAATAAAGTACATATTTTTTATACAACCTTGACTGGAGAGTCCCTTTTATCATTGGGTAATAATTGTATTTTTGCTTTGAGAGGTTGTTTCTTACCTCCACAGGCCAGGTGGCATAGGTAAGTCACTGTGCCTGGCACTTAATGGCCTTGATAGTCAGTCCTGTGTTCTGCAGCGCTTGAAGCAATTGTTTCAGGTGGGATAAGTGATCTTCCCAGATGTGGCTGAACACTGCAATGTCATTTAAATATGCAAAACTGAAGTTTTCCAGTCCAGACAAAATCTGATGACCTATCCTCTGAAAAATGGAAGGGACATTCTTCAATCCGAAAGGCATCAGAGTGAACTGACAATTGAGAATACTTACCTCTCTCTTGCTCTGTCTGTCAAGCCAACCTGCCAGTACCCTGCCATGATGTCAAAGGTACTAAAGTGCTTGGCAGCTCCGAGCTTGCCAATGAGTTTGCATGTCCAAGCAAGGGATGAGCATCTGTCTTTGTGACAGAAGTGAGCCCCCTGTAGTCCACATAAAGCGGACTTCAGTCTTCCCACCAGGGACCAGTATCACTGGGCTAGCCCAGGGGCCATGGGATGGCTAAATCACTCTATGGACAGCATCTTGGAAACTTCCTCCTTGATGGTGTCCCTGACCTTATCAGACATCCAGTGAGTTCTGCTCTTCACTGGCTTACTGTCTCCAGTGTCCACCAATATGCACGACCTGGATTCTGGGAAAACAGCCCGGCAAACTATCCCAGTAAACAGCAACAGTATGTCCGTTCCTGTTCTGACAGGTCCATTGCACGGTTCACATCTTCAACTGACCCATCTGTGGCTTTAGTGTGCAGGAGGTCTGGGAGGGGATCGGTCTCCTACTCAGTCTCACCATCTGTCACTAATGCCATGACCAAGTCCTCCCTGCTATAATGGGGTTGTAGCCGGTTGACGTGAAATACCCTGCACATCTCTTTAGGTCCTTTTACGTCAATGAGATAATTTTCCTTGCTGACTTTTTCCAGTACACAGTAAGGCCCAGTCCACTTGTCCTGAAGGGGACTGGGTTTGACTGGTTCCATAATCCACACCTACTGGCCTTGAGAATAAACTGTCCCTGTGGTCTTCTTGTTGTGCCGGTGCTTCATAAGCTCCTGACTGGCCTTTAGATTTTTCATCGACTGTTCCATGTACTTTGTGATTCTAGACTGAAGGCCAAGAAGATAGCCCACCGCATCTCGATGAGTTCAAGACAGGATTCAGCTGCGGGTTTCAGGCAGTAAGACAGTTCAGCAAGCAAAGCTGGACGAATGGCTGAAGGCTGGCTTACACAGCGGTTCAGGGCCAGGAATCATCTCAGTGCTGTTCAGCGGTGCTGAAACACTGGTTGCGATGTCTCGGATGTCTATAAGCGACGGCGGCTTGACAAGGAGCCACATTCCGGTCGGTTGCAGATCGAGGAACTCGACTGGCTCGAAAATGTCCTTTAAGGTAGACGTCAGTAGATGCTTGTTGAGGCACTTCTCCAAGCTTCTTGGATGGACTTGTCATTCTTTAAGCTGGACGACCCAAAGCTGAGGCATGTACTGCAGGCAGCTGCCTTGTCCTTGTTTGTAGGTTCAGACACCTTCTGGCACTTCCTATCCGGGAAGCTTGCTCAAGAGTCTAGCTGGACATGCAGTATGAGGCCTGGGTACCAGTTCTGGAGTGGCTGAAGGGTCCTCAGGGTTCTTTATCTCCCTTTGTTCCCTGGGAGATGTTTAGGGAGGGATATTGCTTCCCTCTTTGGAAATCCCGGCCTTCCTTCATTGGCAGAAGATGTAAGGCAAACTGTAACTTTTTGCAAGGGTTCAAGCTGAGATCCTCTGTGATCTCACCAATAGTGAGGAAAGAGTTGAGTTCTGCGGTACTATTGAGAAAGTCAGATGGTTTGAAGTTATTCAAAAAGATGGTCAAAGAATTGGACTATGTCTTAGAGGAAGGAAATGATACAGGGGGTCATTACGAGTTTGGGGTCGGTCTCACTGAATGGGGACTTACCGGGTCATTCCGACCTTGGAGGACCCGGTAAATCCCCATTCAGTAAACCATTCCCCATTCCCATTTTAGCCCCCATAGGGCTCAATGGGAATGGGGAAGGCACTAATAACAGGCCCGCAAATTGCGAGCCAGTTATTTGCTCGCAGGTCCCTTAACGGGTCCCGCTAAGTATGGCTGGTCAGACCAGCCGTTCCTGCTGGGACCCGGTAGGGGACCTTAAAATAGGGCAATAGGGGCTTAACGGCACCGACATCCTTAACGGTGCCATTAAGCCCCTACCGGCCAACTCAGAATGACCCCCACAGTGCCAAAATTTGTATCCCCATCTGCAAAAGATTGTTGGTATCGTTTAAATGGACTATTAAGTCATAGGCAGGTGACAAGTCAATGGGGATGAAGACACTTGCTCCATCAACAGCCACCTGATTGTTGATGTCATCTCAAATGATGGTAATGGCCAATTCTGTTTTCCAACATGGATAGAGCCCTGCTTGGGAATCATCATGGCGATTTTTGGATTCAGAGAACTACAGTAGTAGTAGTAATTAGGTTTTACTCTTAATGGGTTTGGCCAGAAAGGAGCCGATAGCCATTGCCAGGTCGATGTTTCGGCCATCTGTATTGAGTAGTTGTTCAGTAAATTAGGTTGATATTGGGCTGGGAGAGTTTCTGATGGGACCGAGGTTCTTATGGCTATTGAGAGTCAAATCGTCATCTGTGGTGGATTGAAGAATGTCCTTGGTGAGTAGGTCCGTAGAGAAGCATCAATCTATGCACATAGTGAGTAGCTTCTGTACAGTGACAGCAGAGATTGGTAAGAAGGACATAAGTAAGGCAGTGGGCACTGCATTTGGTGGAGCAAGGAGCAATTGGTTGGCAATGTACCACAATGTTGTAGCAAGGACATCATCCAGGTGTTGGGATTTCATTTGGAAATGGGTAGTGAGGTTATCAGATAGAGAGTGAATATTTCTAGTGATGCATGCTCTAGGGGTCCCTCGATGCAAAAGGAGCTTTGGTTTGGCACTTTGCATGGCCTGGGTGGTTGGAGTAATGCCCTTTCTTAACGTTCTGAGCGGTTGTAGGGTTATCCCATAGAGAATACAGGTCATTCACCTTATCTGCTGGTTCTAGATCATTGTGCCATTTGCATTCAGATGACCTGGCAAAGGTGTTGTGGGGGATGGAAAATAGGTTGGATTATAGAATAGCAGCAAGAGTTGGGATCTTCTAGCATGTCAAAACCGGGGACTGGATAGGTTTAAGAAGTGCAGCATAAGGCCTGAGGTTGCAAAAGCACAGACTTGAAGTAGATGGCATGTGCTTCACCGCGTATCATTGGGGGTTCCATGTGATAATGTCCCCGGAAAAACTCGCCGAAAAAATGCTGCTGTTTGAGGAAACATTACTACATGGTACGTGCGGGGGACTCACCGGCAACCCCCAAAACTTTTTTTTTTCAAGGGGAGCAGGGGACAGCCCTACTCCCCCGTCTCTATATATATGATCACTTATATAATGTCACCACAACCTTTTCCCAGCGATGTTATGCAGGCAACCGTATATATAGGGACATTATTGCCTGATACCGTATTGGAGAGGTGTTGAAGACATGCCAATGCAGATTTTGCCTGGGACGGTCGGTACAATGAGTGGTACGTTTCCTTAGATGGCGAGATTCACAATCTAGGAAAATGAAGAAATGAGCTGTGGAAATGTCAATGCATTCCTTGCGATTTGTGTTTTGCTCGTTATTCAGGTGTGGGGTTTCTACCCTCATGTAATCGCTTTATAGATTATTGGCAGAAGTCACTGTCATCATGCCACATCTCAATGATATAGAGTACACCTGGTGAGCTGTCATTGAGGCGGTGGTTACCATTATCATGTACCTGATGTGTGCATTGTTGAGAATGGCATGAAGATACTGGGGATGGGGGGGTCCTACTAATAGAACCAGGCTTCATAGAAAAGGTAGAGGAGTGAAATGACCAAGTGGCCAAGCTAGGGTTAGAATCCTGTCCCAACAGCAGCAACATAGCTATACCACCCCGTTTATTTCCCATTCCACAATTTCAACACGTTGGGGATCATCACATGGCAGTAATCTGGCAGTAAACCCCCGGAATTACTGCCAAACTTGGTTACTGCCATGGGATTACGAGTGGTGGCAAGGTGGTGTAAATCCCCACTTTTGGAGTACATAGGACTCTGTGACGATTGCTAGCGGATTTGACATGAACAGTGATGGTGTGCAGTAAATCCACCAGGTTTTGGGGGTAAAGTGGAGGATGTGCCTACAACAAAATGATCAATTTTACCTCCAAACTTGTAGCGCGATAATGCACCAGTAAAGTGGTGGTCAGGGAATGACCAGTACTTTGCTTACTTTTTTTACTGCACCACTGTTCTTGTAATAATGGCTATAATATAGTAGACTTATGGGTGTGCGAGCCAAAATAGCAGCTAAAATAGCGTATCAATGCTGCCTGGTCTATTAAGAGGCAGCGAAACAATTTGAAAGGAAATAATCTGGTTCATGAAAAACAAATCCTGTGGTAGAAGATAAATGCAAAGGAATCCTAAAGTATTTGGACAGATGCTGACAAAGCGGTAAACCTGCAAACCCTGCTTTTCATTGCTGTAGAAAGGGAACTTCAAGTCCCATAAAATGGCTGCCGCAGCTCTGCTTTCGTTTGCAAATATTCGAAGGAGGAGGATTTAATAAACGTAATATTGACTGTTTCTTTTTTTTTTTGGCAGAGAGCCATAAGCAATTTTTGTTTATTTGCAAATCGGTGCTTTGTGCAATAATATATATATTTTTATTTACAGTGCACCAAAGCTCTCAATGTCCAGAGAGTTTATAAGCTTCAAAGTATTTTATTATGTGTTCGTGGAAAGCATTTTTAGCTCATGCTGCAACCCGTCCTTGCATGCTGATAATACTTGGCTTAGATCACTGGGTGTGCAACATTATTGACATCAATGCATTCCAAAATGACTTGATTGGGTGGTTCCAGGTAAGGGAGTTTATTTTAGGCATGCAGATTTAAGTACTGTCAGGTGTGTCAGATTGTGTGCGATTGAGTGCTTCCTCCGGACCCTATGGGTGATAGTGTAGCAGTTTTGTTTATGGTATCTGGATGGCGCATTTCACCTGGATTCTATTTTGGCCACGCCAGAAATTCATCCAAATAGTGTCCTATATACACACCTCGAAGAATTTTGTGAAAGAATAAACCACGATTTAAAGATGTTTCGTTTTTACAGATAGTATTATGCCTTTAGAAAGACAGAATGTGCTGAAGGCAGTGCCATATAACCACCTGATATCAAGAAACCATAGACCTACTCTTGGCATTACATATGCAGCAACAATAATTGGGGGGTGAAGGAGTTATAAAGGGGGGGAGGTAAGAGCAGAAAGGGTGGATTCAGGGTGGAGACAAGTGGACCCTGCAAGGTGCAAATGGAGTCACATGGTCACATCCACTGCTCCATCCAGCATGTAATCAATAAAATGTATCCAAATGTGTCTGTGTTGCTCCCGGGTCTCCCCCTGGAAAGACGATCTCTTCTCCAATATGGGCTGTCTATGATGGGCAACACTCCGTCCGGTCCTCGATTTCCACAGCCCAAGGCTTACTGTCTGAGCATTCATTATTGCACGCATGGTCAATATCATTTTGCCCTCATTCAACCTCTGAAGCTTATGAGTGGGTCCCAGCACTGCCAATAGAGGGTTGAGCAGCAGCTCTGCCCCCACAGCAAAGCCTGTTGCATCAGCAACGACTGACCGCAAGCTCTCCACCCGTCTGCAGATCCAGAACATGTGTAGCAGCCCACGCCAGCAAAGCCACAGTTCCAGCATTGATCCTTCTCCTTAATTCCTATCTTAAACATGTTGACCGGTGACCAGTAGGCCCTAAAAAAATAATTCTGATGATTAAGTAGAATGTAGATCAGTTTCCCATTTTCGATTGGTCTGAAAGCGATCCCCATGTTTCTGCTTGGTTAATTGATGGTGTTTTCAGAGAGATCCATATCCTGCCCTTACTCTCAATTTCCACAAACCTCTGCACTTCATATCTCTGTTTTATTTCATTTCCATCCATGATATCATTCATTCGCTGTTACATAAATCTCTCAACCTCTTCGTACCGCCTGTAGAGAAGGCAGTTGTTGAGTCACCTCCCTGCTCAGATCTATCACTGGGTTCTGCAAGACTGAAGCATTGGCAAAGGGATCCTCCTTGAAGATTCTTCTGATAGAAAACCATTTGCTCTTTGCAATTGTGTTGGAGTGATTTCATTGTATCACATGTCCTTCTGGGTTGTTGATGGTGTCTCTGTCTGGTCGAGGCCTCGCACCACTGTCCTTTTCCAGAGTGGCCTAGATCTGGGTTTCCACACTCAACACCCTTTGCCAGTGGCTTGCCTGAGTTAGAACCGAGGCCCAGTGATAGTCGCAGAACTGCAAGGTTGAAGACCCCGTTCCATGGGATAAGACTCATCATCAGAAGCCCTTATTGGCATTTCCTATCCGCCTGAACACAAAACATACCGGATATTTGAACTGATGCAGCCCTAAATTAGCTGAGTATAGTAAGGAGTAAAACAATTGTGAAGCAATTGACCCAACCCCACATAGACAACCTGAGCTTCTCCCATCTCACAATCAACATGTCCATGTTTGCGATCAGTGGATCTAGGTTAGTCTCCACCAGCCCCTTTCACGTCTCTTGGGGAAATTACTTTTTGGAAAGAAAGGGAAACCTTTCTCTTTCCTAAGTACCTTCTGAGGATAAAACACTCTGGCAAATTGAACGATTCTGTTTTACGCAGAGGGCTAGAATTTGAAATGGTATTATATGAATATATTTTTTTTATGAGAATGGTGGACTGTTTAGCCAGGATTGTCTAACAAGTGGGGCCTGAAGCTGATTTAGTTGGGCCCACCAGAGTGACATTTACATCTGCAAATGCCCACACAGTGTGGCTGAATGGGCATTTACAGATTTTGGGTGGACCTTGCATGCTCAGGCCCTACCCTGTCTACGCCTCTGTTCATCACTGATCACAGGTTGTAGAGCTCTCAGGAAATGACTTTGAAATGACATGTTCTCAATAAAGGTTTTAGATAACATAAATAACATGATCACCAAGTTCTAAAGCTCAGCTGGTTCCCACCACAATGACCAGACACCTATGTGGCCCCAGACAGGTTTTTTGGATAGAGGTAGCATCTTGCATTTTGAATGATTAATCTTGTAGCCAGTGAGTTTGTCACACTGCTGAATTGCATAAAGAGGACCAGGGATGTGTCTTTAAAATCAGTTGTGGACACTAGTATGTCATGCAGAGTGAGACCTTGTATTCCCTCTCTACAGCCCTTACATCAGCCCTTCGAAACTGTTTGGTCGACATTGGAGCTCGGATGCAATCGAACTGGCTTAAGCTCAATGCCGAAAAAACAGAGATCATGGTTCTTAGCAGTGACCCTCTTGAAAGTTCTCCTTGGTCTGCATATTTCTGGCCTACCTCTTTGAGTCCCTTTCTGTCCCCAGTTAACGTTGTAAAAAATGTAGGTATTAAAAGTGCCTCTTCTCTTTCTATTGAGCCTCACATGAACACCAGATGCAGTGCTGCCCATTTCAAGCTTAAATTACTCATGAGGAGTCTGCCTTTCCTCTGGGGTCACTTACAGGGGCTGTTAGTTTTTACCTCAGTATTGGGGACTCTGGACTACTGTAACGCCACTCTGTTTGCCCAACCAAAGACCCTTATTCAGAGCCAGCAGGTGGTCCAGAACTATGCAGCCATTTGGCTATGGGGCTTTCTAAATCTGCCTGGACCTCTTCAGCACTTAGGAAGCTCCCCTGGCTCCCCATTGAGGGCCGAATTAAATTCAACGTTTTGTGTGTGATTCACTGGGCCTGTCATGAAAGTGGAGCGTCTTTCCTCTGTCAGAAAATCAGGAGATATTAGCCTCCTCAGAGTCTCTGCTACGCCAATCTATATCAGCATCGGGTTCCTCTTTTTTTTGTAAATCTACTATAGGGGCAGAGTTTTTTCGGCGGCTGCCCCTGTTCTGTGGAACTCATTACCCCTGTCTGTTCGGGCTATTTCGAATTACCTTTCCTGCCTGAAAGCACTGAAGACTTTTCATTTTAATTGTTAACTCTCTGCTGCCGATTCCTTTGTCCTTTTGTTGGTTTTTGCTCTCCGGATGCCTGGCCTTTCGTTTGGAAGTCCTGACTCAGTGCCACAATACCTTCGGGTTTTAATTGTGCTTTACAAGTTTCATTAACATTACATCTCAAATCTGCTCATTTTGCCTGGCCCACTCTGCTGAGGTTCACAGGCTAGATTAAAAAACAGTATAGAACGTGGGCTTCCCTGTCTAGTACCCTGCAGGATTTACAAGTTCTCTGATCTTACCACATTCGCCTGCACTCATGTCTCGGTCCCTGTACAGAGCTTGAATCATTCCAATTAAACTTCTCCCAAGGTGATACTTCGACAGTGCCCTGAAAAGAAAGAGCCAGGTCACTCTATCAAACGCCTTTTCAGCATCCAGCAATGGTGCTACAGGTGGTGACTGGCTTTCCTTGGAGATTGATTGGAAGTTGTGCAGAAGCCTAATGTTGTCTATAGCCTCACCTGCCTTGATAAGCAGTACTCGTCTTTATAAGCAAGTAATTACATCACTCTTGAGCTTCTGTTTGCAATTATGCGTGTGATTATCCTTGCAACCTCATTAATAAGGCAGACTTCTTGTTTGTATGCGCAGCTGTCCACCGGACGGCCATCTTTGTGAATCATTATCACTAGGGCCAGCCTGACTTGGGTTAATCTCTCAGCTCTCTGGATTTTCAAGGAACACCTCCTGGATGATCAGTGTCCGAAATTTCACAGAATTGCTTGAAAAATATCATGGTGAAGCTGTCAAGGCCCAGATTTATCTCTTTCAGAATTCCACCAAAGACACCATCTACTTCTTCCTTTTACATTAGCACCTTCCACTCTATAGACTGAGCCTCATTATGGTTTACTGTGAGCACCTTGTCAAGGCATCACTGCATTTCATCCTCTGGGTCTTCCCATAGCAGGCTCGATAACATTCGCTGAACTCTGCACAAATCTCTTCCAATGTCTCTGCCAGTGCTGCCATCACCTCTTTCAATTCCAGCACTCTAATTTCTTGTTTGTGCACATTGAACACAACAGGGCAACAATTGGAGGGTTTTCTTCCATTGCCACAGAAGTAATAGTGAACACTGCTGCAGCACATGTATGCCTTCCTTGTACTCCTCTTTCATCTTGTCATCTTCAATAGTCCCTTTAGGGTTTGCCCAGTTGGTTCATGCTGATAGCTCAAAACCAGTCTTCATTCTTTTATCCACATCCTGCACATTCCACTCCTGTTATTTTTTCCTCCTGGCTATGAACACTGTGATCCTTCCTCTGAGAAAAGCTTTCGGTGAGTCCTACATAACTGAGGTCCTTGCCGCAGAAATCTTTTCTATATAGTCCACAATGTTTAGCGGTAGAGATGTTGTCAACTCTGTATTGGAGTGCCACTGTGTTTATTTAGCATTCCCTCACCAGCTAGACCCCAAGCTCCTGTAATTCATAGTCAGAGATCACAATATTTTCCATTCGACTATCATGTCCAGTTGGAATTAGGTATTTTACTGTCAAGACAGAGCCAATACTTGAGAAGATGCTGTGTGCTACAGAAACAAGGAATGGTCCCTTTGATTGTGCTGCCTCCGTTGCCAGATGTTGGTCCCCTATAGTCTGATTAATTGAGTCCCTGGCCAATGATGGTTGGGACCTACCTTCAGTGGACCATTCCATCACAGGGTTCAAGAGCAGGTTTAAGTCTCCAGCTATGATAATGTCACTACTGTCCATTTCCAAAATGTCTGTGCAAGGAAGTGGACGAATAGCTTTTCATCCCAGTTAAGAGCGCATCAACTGGCCTTAACACAGTCCGTTCCTCCTAAAGGCACCTTTGCCACCACTATCCTTTCTTCCTCATCTCTATATTCTCAGATGATCTCATGGTTTAGGTGTTTTGAGAGCATGAGGGCTGCTCTTCATGCATTCCTGGAAAGTGAACTCAGCTAATTGACCACAACCAGCCCATCACCATTCTCGCAGTGACTGCATGGGTTCAATGGGTATCTTCCAATAAAGCCACGTCGCAAGAAAGAAAAAGCTTTTGTTTGCTTAACTGAGCCATTCACATTCCAGAAGGAAATGTGAGAGTTGCCCTACTCATGCACTACTCCTATAACTAATAGAACATCAATAAACAGAGCATGATCCTACATGATGAAGATCCTGCATGACGAATACCCTGCATGACGAAGACCCTGCTGTAGACACAAACATTTATATATATCACAAAAATGAAATCTACCTGCAAGAGCCAGGAATCGACAACCCCCTTTCCCACTCCCACTGTCCACCCTCCCCTCTCATCCTTCAACCAACTCGTCACTATTAAAATATTTCAACCTTACACTTGCTGCATCCCTTCAGATGACCAACCAGGTCTAGTGCACTTAATTGTCTGAGTCCATCTTCTATCAACAATCATTCTGTCAATTCTGCACTCCACAACGCCCCAGGAATGCCCATATGGCTAACCTGCCCATGCCCATACCCACCACAAACAACAGAGGTTATCATATCGGCACATGTAATGGGTACCTCCGACCTGCATCCTCCAACCCAACCATTTTTCACATCTGCCTTCCTGCTATCTGACAAACATACCCTGCCTCCCTTTCTTGCAGAGCCCTGCACTGTGAGGCCAACATTATTGACAGAAGGGCACTATGTAAGACCACTTCACATTGCATTACTGTTAAGCTCACCTACTCTCTGCGGAGGTGTTGGGGCACAGTTGTTGCAGCCGTCCCTGAACTTGAATCACTCCCTTCAGGCCTCTCCCTCAGTAGAAAAGCTGTGAGCAGTTGTACATGGTGATACAGCTCCTGCGTGGAGATAAGAGTGTGTGAGTGTGCCAATCTGTGATTATTGTACCTCTCGAATCCTTCACCCCAAAGTACGGTTTCACTGAGCATATGCCGGCCCATGAAGCTCACCTGTGAATTATGGAAGATAAGCTCTCCGTCCTGCTACTTCTGGCAAGGGCGCGTTGAATGGGATCTAGTTCCTTCACTGATCCCTGATAAGGATTAGTCCAGTCCAGCTGCAACTATGCTTCTCCTTATGATTGGTAAGTCTTTCTTAAGCTCTTGTGATGCTGTTTGTTCTGTTTTAATGTCTTTATATGTTGCTCCTATTTATGCCCACAATAATGTCTCTCTTCTGTTTTCTTCCCTTAGATGGAAATGTGGCCTCAATTCAGCTGTGAGATGCGAGACGCGGCTGGATGGAAGATGGATGCTACTGCAATGTTCGACAGCAGTTAAGTGATGGTTTAAGGAAAAGCGCGAAGTATGGTGAAGCGCAACCTTAAACTGACTATTTTTTCGATGTCTAACCTTGTCTTCCGTTTTTCCTTGCAGGGGCTGCTGTCGGCAATGGAGCGTGTTGTTCTGCAGTGCCAAGATGAAGATTTCGGTCTTCTGGAAAGTGTAAAGATGAATGCTGGGTTCGCCGAAGAGATGTACAGGTAAGAACAGCTTCCCCCAGTTGGTAAGTATGCTGGCAGGAAGCAGGATGTCCAGGAAGCAGGATCTTCAAAGGTAATTCTGACCTCAGGCAACGGTGAGCATTGCCATGCTTGCAAGTGCAGAATAACACGAAGAGTCTGTCTTGAGGATCGGGGCAGCTTATATAGCTGAGTTTGTAGGCACGCCCATTAGGGCCGGTTTACCAGCCACACCCTGCCACTCCTAAAGAGTGAGAACGTGCAAAGGCAATCCATTAGCAGCCACACCCAAGAATACACTTGGGGCTGCTTAATGGATGGAATGTTCAAGGTTAATGCATCCTGCTTAATGGATGGAATGTTCAAGATTAATGCATCTGAAGTGCTATGTCCATAATAAAAGCTTTTTGATGTTAAATGGATGTTCTTGTTTACTTTTGTTCATGAGCCTGGCGACTGTCCACCCAGGTCTCCTGAGCATGCGACCCCTGCATGCCTGTGCCCCTGACTTCATGACCATGACAATTACATAGCACTCTAAAGTCCAGAAGCCTACAGGAAAGACCAAAGGAAAAAACAACAATAGTTCCTTCTGTGAACAGACATAATACATCTACCCATCTGTAACTATCCAGATAGCCACCTGAGCCAGGACATCTCCATCCCAAAAACATTTTCAGGTATCTTTACTGTACACTCTCCCTCACCCACCACATCCAACCCCAGGGAACAACAGGGGAATGTTCCAGATAATCAACTACAAGATTTTGCCACAATTGTCTAGAGACAGATTAATACGTCATTAGTGGCAACAGCCACTCCCCCGACCCAATATCGTAAAGAAGAGAGAAACACTATGCATTAAGGGGACCGCACTGGCCGTATCCCAGATCTTTGCAGGAAGTGATGGATTTAATGTAACCGAAAATGGCAAGAGTAAGCAGACCTGCTGTTAGACTGACATATGCACATGCAATAATCAAGAAGCAAATACGCATTCACCATGAAGGAATGCAGACATTAGGTCAAACGTGCATTTAGACATGAAGAATATCACTTGCATCATAAAGACACAAAGAATATCACACAAGCAATATAAGCTAAAACATAACACAAGCAATGTACGTTGATAGCCTAGTAATGTAGAGATGCAACAGTAAAGGGCCGCCATCTTTGTTAAAATGGAAGTCTAAAGCACATTGAAATTAATAGAGGCCACGAAGCTGCATGGAAATTCAAAATTGCTGAATCTGCTGAAGTACAGATCTGTGCAGAGCGCAGGCCAGAGCAGCGTGGCCCCTCTCCAAGGTCATGGAAGAGTTAAGGGAGGGCCTGAACAGTCCAGAGGAAAACAGAAGATAAGGATTCCCAAGGCACAATACATATTTCTCTTAGATTAAGTGAAGTATAAACACCCTTTGAATGCCAGGTGATGATTAATTATAAGTCAAAACCTCATAGAGAATAGATTGACAAGTGCCTAGTGGTTGGTAAAGTAATATCACTTGCATTCATATTAGCTAAATTCTCAATACAGGACGGGATATCTCAGACCATGGTCTCCTCACACATGACACATAATACAAGAACAGTGTCTATTCATCAAGGCCAGACATGTCCCGGCACCTGCCTTGACTCCCCGCATGTTCTCAGAATCAAGGCAGCTAGCAAGGTCAAATACAAAGGAATAGTTTGCCTCATTGCTTAGTGATAAGGGAAAGCATTGTATTTAATTGGGAGAAAGCAGTTCTTGGACTTCCCACCCCTCATTTACAATTTTAGTTCATGTGTTGATGAACTGTCATAGTCAAGGTTGTTGTGCCGCCCAGTATCGGTCTCAGGTGGAGCCATCAGATATGATATAGCCAATGGAAAGACTAACCTATATAGTTTCTATATGTAGACAATTCCCGTAACCAAACTCTGCATCCCGTAGGTTTTTGTAACAAATGGTGTAATGTAACATCAATTGAGACGTATGTTATGTTTCTAAACCATTGCCATGCTTGTGAAGAACGAGAGCGTACACATATTTGTATGCTGTCCCTGCTTTATGTGATTTTTTAATAAAGCAGGGTTTTGCCATTTACTTTGACTATTTCCGTTTTTGGGTGTGGGATTTCCCGGCCCATCTGCTCCGCTGAGACCGGGCTTCCCAGCCTACCTTTACACAATGAAGAAGAGAATCATAAAAGGGCTGGTTGAAAAGCGCCTCCTGCATCAATGTCACCCTTCAATTCTTTTCTGGCAGGTGTCTCCACACGTCCTCCCTGGCGTGGGGATGTTCCACTCATCCCCGTTCCTGCTCCGGCCATCGATAGCCTACCGATTCCACATCCACCAGTCCACTCCAACCTGTAACCGCTATCCCAAAATAGACCGGTGTATGCAAAATGTCAAAAAAATGGATGGCTTGCAACCAGTTACAGCTCAATGCAGCCAAAACTGAGGTAATCCTGTTCAGATCAGAGAACAAAAACAGAGAGGAAGGAACCCACATAACTCCACAGATCTTAGGTGAAAACATCCCATTCTCTAGGAAAGTAAAAATTCTTGGTTGCATCTGGCAAGAAAACTTGGCCAGTGAAGCACAAGTTGGGGCAAAAATAAAAGCAGTATATTACGCTCTGCGCTTGCTTAGGAACGTACTTCCTTTTTTAACACCCCAAGATCAGCCAGTGGTGGTGGGAGCCTTGGTAAATGCCCATCTTGACTATTGTAACAGTCTCATGACAGGGATTCCTATGAAACAAATGTCAAGACTACAAAAGGCCCAGAATGCGGCAGTGAGATTAACTGCCCATCTGGGCAAAAGAGATCACGTTTCTACATCTCAGAAAGCATTCCACTGGCTGATGGTGGGGGACCGTATTAAATTCAAGGTGGCGTGTCGGGTTTATAAATGTCACCACAAACTCACACCCAGATACCTGAACACGAGAATCCACCAGTATTACCATACCAGAGACCTCAGTTCAGGAGACAAACTCCTGCTATGTGTCCCTCGGACAAAATACACCTCTAAAGGAGACAGGAGGTTCTCCGGGTTCGGCCCCAAGCTGTGGAATCAGCTGCCTTTTGGCATTTGTTCATGCACTACACTGGGAACGTTCAGAAAGGAATTAAAAACATTCCTATTCAAATGAATTTAAGTAACCATGGTGACCCTAAACCTCCACAGCTAAACATATAACATATAGTTAACATCTGCGCCCGAATGCAATTGCTTGCTTGGTGCGCGTAAGAAATGAATCAAAATCAAAATCAAATCAAACCAAAAGGCGACAGGCTGCACCCCAGTCCACATCTCTGCACAAGGATCCACGTGGCCTATTAGCAACACCTGCACTTCTCGAGTGGAAAAGAGGGAGGGAGTAGGGGTTCCTACATGAGCATGCATTAGAGTGACATTGCATACCTGCATTTATTGTGGCAATCACACATTTCAATATTGAGTGTGATCAATGGACGTTAAACTAGGTTCCAGTTGCAGCAGTTAGAACCGAGTGTGGGCAGACATATGCCCCTGGGAAGAAAGGATGTTGCAATTAAGCAAAATGATTGTGTGGCAGTGATGGGCGTCAGTGTGATCATCTTCAAAGCTGAGGCATGCAGGTGTGTCATTGCACCAAAGGGATACCGATTGGCGAAGCGCCGTCACCTGACTTATGACCATTGAGTGGCATCACAGAAACTGAAACAAACTTGATCTTTAGCCGCTATATAGACCAGTATTGCAACTGGTAAAATCGCATATGTTGAAGGTCCTTTTAAAAGTTGGGGGGCGGGTCCTAGAATTGGGTGGCAGGTGCTTGAGGTCCCTTTGTTTGATGTTTCTTTGGCAGAATACACAGCCTTCACATGTGGCTATTTTGACATTTACGTGCCCAGTGCTCGTTTTTCTCTCGCCCTCCCTCCCTACCTTCCTCTCTCTTGTGTTCTCCCTCCCTCTGTCGCTTTATCTATCTCCCTCGCTCTCTCTGTCTCTGTCTTGTGCTTCGTCACTCTGTCTCTCTTTCCGCAGCTTTGTCTGCTCTGCTACTCTGTCTGTCTCTGCTCTACCTCGGTGAGCTCTCTCCCTATTTCTCTAAGTCTCCCCCTCTTTCGCCTTCTTTCTCTCTCATTTTCTACCCCCTAGTCTCATCTCTCATTCTACTCTGTGTGCCACGTGCAGTCCGAGCTCTGTGTCTCTGCATGCACCGTCTCTCTGGTTCACTGTCTGCTCGCTGTCTGTCTTCTTGAGTGCTCTCTCTGTTCTGTCTCTCTGTGCTCAACCTTCCTGTCTCTCCTCTCACGCAGCGTGTCTATATGTTCTATCCAGGGGCGCCGAGTACAGGGGGCTCCGGGGCCCAAGCCCCACCCCCCCTCAAAATCAAGTCGGGGCTGAGCCCCCCGGGCCGGAGAGAAGTGATGCAGCATCGCTGGCCTTTTCCATCGATACTGCATCACTTCTCTCCGGCCGGGTATAATCGCGAAAATGTGCGATTATTAAGCCCTCCCCTCTAGGACTCATTTGTGTTTGGTCCTGGAGGGGAGGGCTTAGGGCAGCGGTATTCAAAGTGTGGGGCGCGCCCCTCTGGTGGGCCGCAGCCTCATGCCCAGGGGGGGGCGCGCATCCGCAGTTTGGAAAAAAAAAAGGGTAAATGACCAAAGGGTCGGCCTGTTGCTTCATTAACAAGCAGCAGCCCGATCCACGGCCCCTGCCACACATGCTTAGTGCGACAGGGGCCGGGCCTTTGTGAGGTCTGGGGCTCCATTAGGAGCCTATTTATAAAGACAAAAGAAAAAGCACACACCTTCTTTTGCCTTGATGATGATCATTACGGCAAAAGAATGTGTGCGCTTTTTTTTGTCTTCATGAATAGGCTCCTAATGGCCCGGCCTCTGTCTCATTATGGGTGGTGGCAGCAGGGTCGGATTGGCCCCTGGCCAGGCCGAAATCATCCCTGGGGAGTAAGGGCCGGCATCAGGCCATGCTTGGGCCGGTTTGAAAAAAAAATTCGGAAAAATTCATTTTTTTCAAATGTATTTTTTCAGTTTTTATTCTTCAAAAACCTTTCACCCTTCTTAGGTCGATATAAGTACACCAACACAGGTTGGGTGATATTGTATGCATATTTGTTCTATAAAAAAGAGCTTAAGGGTAAGTGCTATATAATACCATATTATCATGTGGCCTTGGACGTCTGCTTGGAGTCACAGTATTTTGACAATATGGATCTATACACACAGACATTAATGATACGTATGGTGATCCATTCTTGTATGAAATGTATATCACCTTAGTGAAATCATAACCATATTTTTCGTAGTGTAGTTTACTTAGGAACAATGCTATTTGATGCCACTTCCTATTTTGTCAAGGGGTGAAAGGTTGTGTTTCATCGCTTCCCGGGATGTCACTTTGGTGTGGGGTCAAATTACATCACTTGCAGTGATATCATCAGAGGTCAAGTGTCGTGAGGCGAGGGGTGGGCCACTTTTTTGAGGCGAGGGGTGGGCCACTTTTGTTTGGGTGACCAGGCCTATTTCTTGTCCCAGTCTGACCCTGGGTGGCAGCAGTGGTGTGGAACTCCCCAAGTGTCACAGAAGTGCTAGAACA